>NW_017264781.1:0-454917 GCF_001477535.1 Pneumocystis jirovecii RU7
GTAATGCACTTTCAATTGATGCTGAAGAGATCATACTCTACTCTTTCCTGCCCTATCCTCATTCATCTAGTAAATATACATGCTGCTCTTATATCCCATTCCCACTTTACATCTAAATCATGAATGAAATCATCATTGCTAATAACACCCCCCTCATCACACTCCACCCACTCATCCTCAACCCTTCACTCGGTTTCACCTCTCCTGCATCATCTTCCTCTCCTGTCGTACACTTCGTAGGCTTACACCGCCTCGTCGAGGTGAGTGTTATTCTTGACGTAACTGTGGACGTAGTCGTAGAGGTGCTGGTGTGTGTCGACGTCTTTGTGACCCATGTGTCTGTCGTTTGCAGAGACTGGCACTCTGTTGCCTTTGCGTCTTTAATGGTAGTTGTGGTGGTGGTTGTGGTTGTAGTTGTTATGTTTTTAGTTACTATTTCGTGTGGTCTCACTTTTAGTGGCTCTAATGTTGAACATATTCCCTGTATCTTTTTACATGGATCCTCACAGTCACACTCTTTTTTGAAACCACAATTCTTCAGTGAATGATTACATATTTCTTTCAATTCTAGATAGAGATCAAATGCTCTTGCTACCAAATCAAATGCTGCTAATTCTTTTTCTGTTACATGCACTTTTGCATTTCTTCTTACAAGTTTAAATCCTGTTGTGCCTTTTCCTTCCTTAGGTGTATCAGATGAGTCTTTATTTACTGACTTATTATTATTATTATCAGGTCCTTTCGCTCTCGATAAAATAAGGTTTGCATCTTCCATGGCTTTTTCTGCTTCTTCTTTAATTTTTTTATACTTTTCTTCTTTCTTTTCTAAGACCTCTTTTACTTCTTCAAGCTCGTCCTTCAATTTTGAGCATTTTTCTTTTATACGTTTTATTAGCTTTTCACAGAGTTCTTCTCTAACTTTAATGTCACTCTTGGTGTTTTCTTTGCTTTTGCACAAAGTTTCCAACCCATTCTCTGCCTTTTTCAATTGTGTACAGTATATATTAAGTGTATTGTTACATTCTCCTACGTTTGATAAACTACCTTTCAATTCTTCTGCAACTTTGTTTTCTAAAGCTTCTTTTTTAAGGAATGACTCACATTTTTCATTGAGTTGTTTGCATTGCCCATCTTTCCCTCCATTTTCCTTAAGATCATCACAGTTCGGGACAAACTTTTGACAATATGGTGCCCATAATCCACATACTTCTTCCTCTTTATTCTCTATTTTGTCTACAATTTTCATAGTCTCCATATATCCTTTCAATATATTACATTTAGATTCAACATTTCTAATGATCTTTTTGCAAACAAGCTCCAAGTCAGAACATGCCGGAAAAAATTTACTATTTTCTCTTCTAAACCATTTTTCACATCGTTTCTTAGCTTCTTCTTTACAGCTATTTTCATCTTTTAGATATCCTTTATTTTCTTTTAGCAACTCCTCTTCTAACTGCTCTATGCTCTCCAGTCGATTGCAATGCTGTTTTAACGTATAACATGACCATTTAATTTCTTTTGAATCTTTTCCTAAGACCTCACATTTTTCTTCTAATTCTTTACAATCCTTTTCCGTTGGAAAATCTCGTTTCTCGTTCAAATGTTCTTGCAAAGCAAGTGCTCTCATTCGCAAATCTGTTGACACTTTAAGAGCTGTTTTTATTGGGTCCATACATAGTACAAATAACTGATCACTTTCTCTTTTCTTTTTTTCACAGACTTTTACCAAGTCTTTTCGAAGATTCTTAAGCCATGTTTCATTCAAACCTTGCAATTTTCCTCGCAATTTGTTTTGTAATGCTTCATTTGCTACTGCTTCAAGCCCTTTTTTATAACACGCTGCTTTTAGGTTATCACATTCTTTGTCAAGAGGACCTTGACCCTTAAAATAAAAACAGTCTGATAATAATCTTGTACAATCTCTTTCTGTAAGGAATGTTTTTAATTCATACCAGCCAATAATATTGTTTGGAGTACTCGTTAAGAGATGTTTTTTTATCTTTTTAGAAACTATTTGAGCGCTCTCTGATAATTCTTTTTCTAATTCCTTACAGATTTTGGTTCCATTTTCATTTGCCTTATCCCCATCACAAAGGCCTTTTAAAGTTTTATAATCTTTAAAACTCTTACAATTCTTTTTGAATACATCCTCGCATTTATCTTTACTGTTGCCAGAGTGTGTCGAATCTTGAATTAACAGTGCTAGCAGAGCAGTCTCGTCTCTTGCTGGTGGTTTTCCAATATGAATTCCCTTCATTGCTGCCTTTTCATAGAGATTTTTTAGATCTATTTTTTCAGTCAATGTGGTTTCAGGTTTTATAGGATCAAAATCAAGGTTAGGTGCTATGTAGGTGACATTTTTAGCTTTACAGTTCTTTATGAGCTTTTCGCAATCTGGTTTAGTTGATTTTTTACAATTCTCTCCATAAAAATGACATCGTTCAAGTAATGATGGACATTTTTCTTTCAATTTGGACTTTAATCCATCAATTTCTGTTTTTAAAGACTGACAGTTATTTTTTTCTTCTTTCTCTATCTTTTTGCATGTCTCATCCTGGTAAAGACAAAGCTTCAACAACTCATCGCTTTCTTCTCTCAACTCTATGCATGCTTTTTTAAGCTTTTCTTTGCACACATTCGTTTGAAAATTTCCATTAAGCACTCTTGAAAGAGCCTTTTCTGCTACTTTATTACGTTCCTTTTGATAACATAAATTTCTTAGCTTGTTACAATCTTCTGCAAGTGTAAGGCATGCTCCTTCTAAAAACACACATTTTTTCTCATTTGCACAATCACTGTCTTCTAATTTTGAGATACCTTTTTTGACTGCATCACTAAGAGGTGTTTTAAACGTGTCACATTCATTTTGAAGTTTACTTTTTAGATTTTGACACTTCTCTTGTGATTTTTTATTATCACATAAGTCTTTTAATTTCCCATGTATTTCTTCTGCATTTAGGTTTGCATCATTTAATTCATCACAGTGTTTTTTTAATCTTTCTTTGCATGCTTGTTGACTATTATAATCCTTTCCTACAATTAAAGCAAAAAGACGCACTTCTTCCTCATCTTGCGTTCCCTGTGGAGATGCAGCCCTCCGCTTAACCGCCCGCGCCACCGCCCGCACAAAGTCATGCTTGACAGAGATAGGTTTGCGTTATGCTGTGTGGTTTGAGTTTGAGTTTTTGTTAATGTGTTTTAATTGCACGTGAGATACTAGGGACTTGTTTTCATACTAAAATTAAGTATTGAATTCTTTGTTAATTTCAACATTCTTAAATTCTAAGGTGAATCTTGTGATAAAGTATAATGTGTTATATTTTTTGTGTCCAGTATCTTTATGTAATATTTAAATTTGTGTGGGGTAAATCCAGGGTAAATGTGGGGTAATCGTAAATCTTAACAAGTGAAAGGTATAGTATAAAAGGGTATAAACAAGAAATAAAGGCAATTAAAAAAATATAAGATAATTATCTAGGAAATTTTTATAATATTCTTCGGTTATATTATCACAAATATTAGAAAAATCAAAAAATTTTCGATAGAGTATGCATTGAATATGATAGTTGTAGTGGCTTTTTTTCAAATAAAATTCTTCATTCGATATACATGTGTTAATATTATTTAATAGATTTTCTAGTTCTATTAGAGCTAACTATAATTTCATTTTTAAGATTATCGTATTTTTCGTTTTCCTTGATTCAATATTTTTATGTAAATATTTTTATGTATAAAAAATATCGTTATTTTAGATTTTTTTATTCCAATTTTATTTTTTGTCTAAAACTATTTTACATATCTTTATTTTTTACTTATTTTTTGTATTTAGTTTTATCAAGTCAAAATCTAAATTTAAAATTATATAGTTCTTGTATTTTTTTATGCTTTTCTCTGTTTTTAGAATTTAAATTACAAAAATATTTTTCAATGATAATTATTTTTTAAAAAATATTGATGTTTTCAAATATTTCATTAGTTTTAGTTTTTGATTTTAAGATTTTTTTTTAGTTATTTATACATGTTTTTTGCATATTTTTTACACTAACAAATTTTATACAATTTGACTAGTTTTAAGAAATTCATTTTCAATTTAAATTTACGGCTTATAGTTTTATTTCTAAATTTGTGTATTCTTAAATTACTTTGTCTTAGAAATTTAGATATTTATTAAGCTTTTTAATTTTTTATATACTTTGAATTTTATATTAAATTCATGATATTTTTCAATTTCTTATTCTTATATTGATATTATCTTTTTAAGAGTGTTAAAGATATTCTGCTTTATTATACAAAATAGTTTTTTAGTATAGGAAAATGTTTATCTTTAAAATCTAAATTTTGATTGTCGAAAAGTTAGGTTAATTTACAAAAAGGATGCTTTTTAAAAGAGATAATAGTTTTAAAGAATAAATAAATAAATATATCCAATGTATTCAGTCGTATTTATATGTCCCATAGCTCTACCAGAGATGGATTGTAAAATGAAAAAATAGTCTTTTAAATTATGATTAACCATTAAATATTAATGCCCAAAATTATGATTCATTAGTTAGCCTGATACCCATAAAATAATAATTTCTATATTTTCCAAAAATATTTAAATAAATCTCATAAATAATCATTAGTTTTACATAATTATCGTCAAAAATGCTTCACATGAATATTAATAAATATGCATTGTTTTAATCTTAAATAATTATCCACAGTCCTAATATTATTCCCATAGTTGCCCAAATTAATTCTACTATCTGTAGTCTTTGTATTCTGATTCCATATCCTTTTCCTCGCCCACCACCAGGTGATATTGTTGGTCTAGGTCTTAAACGTGTAGATGTTGATGTACGTGCAGTTGATGTATGTGAAGATGTACGTGAAGATGTGTCTGTATCCAATGTAGTTGGTGGAGCTGCAGTTGATGAATCTGCAGTCGGTAAACTTGTAGTTAAGCTTGTAGTTGAATTTGTCGGTTTTGGTTTTGGCTTTGGTCTTGATGGATCTGGTTCTGATGGTTTTGGTGGCTCTGGTGGTGGCGGTAGTGGTTTTGGTGGCGATGGCGGCTGTGGTTGTGGCTTTGGTGGTGGAGGTTGTGGTTCTGGTGGCGATGGTGGTGGCGGTTGTGGTTTTGGTGGTTTTGGTGGTTTTGGTGGTTTTGGTGGTGGTTCTGGTGGTTCTGGTGGCTGTGGTTGTGGATGTGGTTGCGGCAGTGGTGGCGGCGGCGGTTGTGGTGGTTGTGGTGGTACTGGTGGTGGTGGCTGTGGTAACTTGCATTTAATAGCAAGCTTAGTGCATATATAAGAAACTCTACTGTTAACCCCAGTACAAGAAGACCCTATAGATGAACATAAAGATTCTAGTTTTTTACACTCCGTGCTAGAATGAGGTTTAGTATGATAATATAGAGATACTTTTAATGCGAGTGTATCACACATTTTTTCTAAATATGATATTAAAGCTTCACATTGAATAGAGCCGTCACATAGTTGCCTTTCCTTTTCGATTGCTGAATTTTTACATTTTTTCATTTTTTCTTCACATTCAGAAACATTAGATATTCCCCCAAGTACCTTAGCTAATGCATTAAAATTCTCACTTGCCTTTGATATACTACTACATATTATAGTAATATTACTACAGAGATCACGCAAATAAGGACAACCCCCTATATATAAAACACAATAATATTTGAAATGAAAACAACGATTATATGTAATATAAGATACTCCATTAAGAAGTGTTTTATAAGCATTCACATACTGTAATAATTTTTTGCAATCATCCTCAACACTTCTAAGTATTTCTTTACATATCTTTGATGCATTAGTACACCCATAAGTATAATGTGAGCTGTTTTTTAAACAATAGTCTGTAAGATAACCAAAACAAACAGTTTGACTTTGTAAAAAAACAGTATCATTTTTTAGTATTTTTAGTTTCAGATTTTCAAGTTCATCTTTATTTCTGCAATATGCTGTGAGGTTTTGACATAAACTTATAGTCTTTCCTGAGCATAATTTCAAACTATTGCATTCTTCTTTTTGCTTTCCACAAGAAGTGAGTGTAAAATTATTGTTTATATTTTTTAGAGTATTACGCAATTTATCGCACTTCTCCTGAACGAAGGATGCTAATTTTGTACACGTTTCTTGTAGATGCAGACATCTATATAATACATGATAATTGCTATACATAACTTCTTTACATACTACAGAAAGACGCTTTGTGCAATTCTTAGTTAGGTTAAAACTTGAAGACCAACGATCTCTTGAACTTATTTTTTCATTTAATTTCCTTATTAAAATCATATCAGCTTCCATTTCCAAATCTGCTTGATAACAGGCAAGTCGTATTGTTTTACATAAATCACTTTGGACCCAGACATCAAAATATTCGTTAAAAAAATAACATAATGGTAAATATTCTATACACTTTTCTTTTGAAAAAGATTTTTGTGAAATCGACAAATTATTATCACTGAATTCTTTTGAATAAGATCCAAAATGCTGCTTAGTTTTATCATATATGCTTCGACAAATATCATTTTTATTATTAGTTTTACTGCATATTTCTTTAAAAACATCTAAATATTCCGCTAAAGGACATTTTTCATTTAATTCTTTTTTACATTTAGAGATTTGTGTAGAAACATCTTGAATTAAAATGCTAGCAATTACTTCATTCGGAAGTGATGGCATTTTATCAACATAAATACCTAATTGACTTAACCTTTTATGGCTGTATTGAATTGTATCTTCATCAATATCGATAAACGGGCTTTCAAGAAGATTAAGATTATAATTACTGTCAAAATTGGAAAAAAAACCATTTTCTGCACAATTTGTTTGAAACAAACGGCACATATGATAAATATTTCGACAATTCAAAACGTTATAATAGCATTTTTTTAGCCAAACTATGCAGTTTTCTCGTGTTATTTCTTTATGTTTTGATAAAAACTGAATTTGAAAATTTTGACAGTTTGTTTTAGTTTCTGAAATAAATTTTTCACAAACATTGGAACCACTAATACACAAACTAAATAACTCTGGGCTTTGATGACTAAATAATAGACACTTTTCTTTGAATTTTTGTAAACAAGTGCTACTATGTGTCCCTTTTAAAAATCTATGCATAATTCCTTCCGCTACTTCCATACGGGCCTTATTATAACAATTTTCTTTTAGTTTATTGCAATTTGCAGAAAGATCTCCTGAACCATATTGTTCTAAGAAAAAACATTCAGTTTGCAGCCTGCTACAGTGATGATAATTTGTTTCTTTATTCAAATCATCTTTAGTTTTTTTTATCGCATTAGATATTTGAGTATTTAAAGAAGTACATACTAATTGAGGCTCATTACAAATATGATGAATATCACTATTCAGCATTTCTATATCATCATTGCAGACTTCTTTTAGTTTTGCTGTGCAATTGTTATTAAAATCGCTGAAAGTTAAAAAAGTAGCAAGGTAATATAAATATTCTTTACTATTTTTTAGTTCTTTAAGTTCTAAATTATGCAACCTTTTGTTTAATTGATGATGATATTCTTCATTAGTAACTTCATATGAAAGTAATGGATCCTCATCATGTAGAGGAGAAAATGTTTGAACAAGATCTAATAATTGGAATTAAATCAAAAAAAAAAAAAAGAATACCTAAAATTTCGTTATTATTTGAAAAAACCCTTTTTATGATGATAAAAATTAAAAAAATGCATGTTTTGGTAAATAACAGCATATGAAGGAAGGGGGAATATAAATCCCCCTTCGAATTAGTGATTTAAAATAGACAGAAAGGCTGAAACATTATAAAAAATGATTCGCAGAAATGATTCGCATAAATGATTCGCAGAAATATTAAAATAATCGATGTTTAATAATTAGATAATATTTTTATAGCGTAATAATTTAGTATAGTATAATTTAGTTATTTTTGGATTATTTATTAGATTAAATTTATTTTAAAACGCTAATTTCTAAATTATTTATAGTTTAAAAATATAATCATAAAATTCATAATAATTTGTTTTATTGAAGATATGATGATTAATAAAAATATTTTGTTTTTTTAATTATATTTTCTTTCGTTTTGAATTATCTCTCTTATACATTGAGAACTTATTTCTATACTTTAATTCTAAGAATTTGTAAGGTAGACTAAGTGCAGATTACTAAAATTTGAGATTTTTCTCCGATCTCTGTGATTTTCCGATTACTCATTTTAGTATTTTTATATTAAACTTATTGGGTTAAAACTGTATTTATAGTTTTAGCTTTTTCCTAAATTTGTACATTTAATTTTACGCTTTTCCGAATTTATACTTTTATTTATTTGGATTCGTTTGTTTTTGAAATTTAAATTATTTTTATTAGTTTTTACTAATTTTAAATTTTGGCTTATTTTTTAGATATTTAGATTATAGTAAGTTTTTTTGTATTGTTTATTCTATTTTATACAAAAGTATTATTAATGATTAAAATTTTTTATTAAATCACTTCTTTATGTAATACTTCTAATAAAGGTCAATATTTTATGTATAGTTCACTATTAAGAATATATTAATGAATTATTCAACTTCAAATTTGAACTTTTTATATTAGCACTAATTTTAAAATTAATGATGATAATTCTATCACTAAGCGTTTCAAAATGTTTTATTAGAGCTGTAAAAACTATTGATAGTATATTTTATGATTAAAAACAAGTTATGATTTTTTTTGAAAATATAAGTTTTTAGAAGAGAATATTTTGAAAAATATAACACAAAATCTATTTTTAAATTTAGATGAATTAATATAGTTAAAGTTTATATTTATTGATGAAATTAATATAGTACAGAATCTAATTCTAAATTTTAAATTGGTTTATATGTAAAATGTTTATATTTCTAAATAAGCAATAAAATTCTTTATTTAGTTGTTTAGAGGAATATTTGTTAAGAATTTTTGAGTTTTATTTGAATATTTTTTCTGGTTTATCTAAAAATACTATTTATAATTTTTTAAGTTTTAAAATATTTTTAAATTAATATTTACTTTAATGATACGTATATTCTTTTATGTAGATATTAGAATGTTATTGATGTAAATAGCATTATACTAATATTTATCGATATTTTAAGTGATCTAGATATTAACGCTAGAGGTTATATATATGTTGATGTTAGAACTTGCATATGCTTTGAAGTTCTCATTGTACTTATTTGTTTATATTTTTTGCTTGTTATCATTGTCTTTTTACTATGCATTCTGTTGTTTTTGTTGTTGACGTTATTGTTAACATAGATGTTACAATTAATGACATTATTTTTAAATAAGATTGTATTTTAGATAACTTTGCACTCTTGTATAAATTTTTACTTTCTTTAGAAATATTTTTCAATAATAACTTAATGTAAACTTAATATTATGCAGATAATTTTTTTTGGATTTCTTTTTAAAGTTTTTGCTTATTTTTTGTTTTGGTATAATTTAAATTATAAAAATGTTTCTTAAATAATGAATATTTCTTTTGAAATTTATCGGTACATTGAAATAGTTTAATTTTCGATTTTAAGATTTTTATCCTTTAATATTTATTCAAATTCTTTGTATATTTTTAATAAACTTTAGCATGTTTTAATTTGAATTTTTTTCTTAATTTTTATTTTACATTTTTTTCTTTTAAAACTTTTACCTCTTCCAAAAAGAACTTTATATCGCTCATATTTTTTACAATGTTTAGTTAATTTTTTATAATTTTTATGATAATAATCTTTTAAAAAATTAATTAAAAAATTAATGTTTTTAGTTATTTTTTAGATATACTGTATAAAGGATTTGATATTTCTTATTGCTTTACCTTTGAATTGACAAATTCCTAAGTTTTTGTTTTAGAAATTTATATATTTTAATTTTTTATACACTTTCATTATATTTTACATTATTGAATCTATGATATTTTCCAAACTTTTCTCTTCTGATATTATATTTGCAAAGTCGTTGAATATATCTTTTTTGATTTAAAGTATTTTTTACACAAAAAGTTATCTTTAAAATTTGGATTTTGATTATTTTTAAAAAAATGATTCCAAAAAAATATTATTATATCTTTTAAAAAAAATTAATTATTTTTGATAATAGTCAAATGTATTTAATATATTTAGTTATATTTATATTTTTTATATCGTAATTGAAAAAAGATAATTCATTTTTTAAACTTATAACCATGGAATATTAACGTTTTAAAAATTGCAATTTATTAGTCATTCCAATGTTTACAATTCAATAATTTTCTGACTTATTTTCCAAAAATATCAAAATAATTCTCTCATTTTCATGAATGATCATTAGTTTTACATAACTTGCTAAAAATGTTTTATAAAAATATCAATAAATAAATATTCTGATCTTAAATAATTATCCATAATCCCAATATTATTCCCATAACTGACAAAATTAATTTCATTATTTGTAATTCTTATGTTTTGATTCTATAGGTTTTTCTATGATTATCAGGTGATACTGTTGATCTAGGCCTTAAATATGTAGATATTAATGAATTTGTGAATAACGAGTATGCAATTGATGTGCGTGTAATTGATATGTGTATAGTTGAATTCATAGTTGATAAATTTACAATTGATGAATTTACAGTCGGTAAACTTGGTGAACTCGTAGCTGATTCAGTTGTAGCTAAAGGTACTGATATTGGTGGAAGTAATTTGTTACATTTAGTATTAAACTTATAATACAATAATAATTTTATCGTTTAATTCCTTGGCAAAAGCCTGTAAATGAGCATAAAGATGATAATATTTGACATTCTATATTAGAATTAAAATTAGCAAATAAGAATTTAAAGATTTTTAATGCAATATGATTGCATATGTTTTTTAAATGTTATATTGTATACAAATTGTAATAATACGTACAAAGAAGTAATATAACTATTTTTTGTTCTATAGTAGAATTTTTACATGTTTCAGTTATTTTTTTTTTTTTACATTTATTATCGTTAAACGTTCCTTTGCCAAGTATTTTGATTAAAATATTAATTCTTTTATCATGAGCTGATGCATTAGTATATATTTCTTTGATTGCAGAATACAATTTATTTAAATAACTAGGACAAGTCCCTATAAATATTCTGCATTGATGGATAAAATAAAAATAAATTCTATAACTAATATACATTAAAAGATGATAGATATATCTATAATATTATATATGGTGGAACAGTTGACGACACTTGTTTTGCAGCATAAATTATCATGTGTATACACACCTTTTATCAATAGATGCATAACTTAAATTATTTTTTAAACAGTATACACCAATATAGTTGAAACAAATAACATTTAACAATAAAATAGTGTTGCTTTCTTTAAGTATATCTATTTCGAAATTTACTAAATTATTTATATCACAAGGCACCTTGCAAAAAGCAGATAATTCTAAAGTAAAACTGGAATATGATGTTAATCCAGTACATATTTCTTTGATCTTTATGTATGTATTATAATCAGGATTTCCTGCTTCTTTTCTTAAAAGAACCTTCTTCTTTATAAACTCTTTATTAACAGCATTTACTAAATTTTTACATGTTTTTTTTGGACAAAGATATTTATATAGTGCATGATAATTATAATACATAAAACCGCTGCATTTTTTCAAAAGAGCTTTACAAATATCACAATTTAAGCAATAATCGATATGTTTATCCATAAAATAATATACTAAAAGATATTCTAAACAGTGTGTTTCTGAGAGGATAATTTTGACCCCACCAAAAACTATTATAATATTTGAACTTTTCTCATAACGAATTGTAATATGTTTGAGTTTTCCTATATATTTCTTCATAGAGTATATCTACCATTTATACTTGCAAATATTTAGGATGTGCTTTAAATATTTTATAAAAGAACATTTTTGACTTTATCTTGTAATGATTTTCCTGTGAACCAGGTCATCCACTGTATAAAAGCTACAAATTTTATATCTGGAAGAATTCTTATTTGAGCAACAGAAATGCCTAAAGTATGTAGTCTTTTATAAGCATATTGAAGGCCATTTTCATTTATATAAATAAATGGTTTTTTATAAAAATTATAATTATAGTTCGGAGAATTATAAAAAAAGCCATCCGCAGATTTTATTCAAAATGCGCAATAAATAAAATGAATATTTGGACAATTTGGAATGCTATAACATTTTTAACCAAATTTCACAATTTTTTTCTGATACTATGTTTTGCTTTAATAAAAATAGATTTAAAAGATTCTGACATTCTTTAGATTTTAAAATAAACTCTTGATAAACATGAGCATCATTAGTATATAAACCGAATAACTTATGATTTTTCAAAGTAAAGGATTTACACTCTTTTTGGAGTTTTTAGACAAATATTTAGGTCATTTAAGTCCTTTGTTAAAAGATCATAAAGGATTATTTTCGCTGTTTTTAGGCGGATCTTTTTATGACAATGTTCTCTTAGTTCGGAATAGTCTATCAAGACTTATTGGATTATGAAATTCAAAGGACAATTATTTGGAATATTTATAATATGTATAATAGTAATTTTGGAAAATTCTAATTATATTTAATAAAATTCAGAATTGTATATAATATAAAAATTTGAAAAATCTAAATTATATTTAAATAATTCTTTTTTAAAAAATAAATGAATATTAATAAATTTATTACGGTTTTATCCCAAATCAAAAAACACATTATATATTTCCTCCTCTAGTAATTTATTTGTTTTTGTATTATGCTAATTTTTATAGCACATGTGCTTTAAATTTCTATATGCTATTATTATTTTTTAGACAATGTACTTTAAAAACATTTATTAATTTTATATTGTTTTTTATAAGTAACATTGTTAATCACTTCTAGATATAAAGAATTAATGAAATTATATTATCATTATTACAAAAGTCCTTTTTATAAAGCACTTTAAATTTTTATACTTTTCTAAGTAATTTATCATTATTTTGTACATATTTTTCTTATCGTTCTCACATAAAATTTTTTAGAACCTTTTTTAGACTTTTTAGAAAATCACACCTTTTTAATTTATCTTTACATTTCTCTTTATTTTTAAAAATTATATTAGAATCTTAAGAAAAAATTAATATTTTTCTCTAAATTTTTTAATAAAAATTCTATGAGATATTACTCTTTTCATAAAGTCTTTCAAGATTTATTTTTTTTCTATATTATAAACTTCTGCATTATATGATAAAAAGAATAATTATGAAGTATACACGCAACTTTCTGGTCTTTGTATTTTCTAATTTTAGCAGATTTTTTTCCTATTTCTTTAATATGGTTTGACTAGTAAAAATAAAATTATTCAAATAGTAAATAATATGTTATATTATTAAAGCTTTCTGATAGTTTTGTTTATTTTTTTAAGATTTTAACAATTATTTTTAACTACTTTTACAAATTTTTTATTAGTCTTTTTAATTGAAACATAATTTAATCAATTCATTATTTTCTTTAATCAAAAATAAATTGAAGATTTTTCTTAAATATTTTTCAAAGAATTTATTTTTCTAAATCATTTTATTTTTTTATAAAATCCATTTCTTGGAGTATTGAATGAAATAGTAATTTTGCTTCAAGGTACTACTTTTAAAAATAGACATTACTGTTTAATACATGTCACATCTATTATACATTATTAAACTATTTAATAGATTTTTAAGTATCAATTTATGTTTGGTATTTTTTTTATTTTTTTAATATTTTACACTTTGTTTCTTTTATACCATGGTAAATCTTTTTTAATTTTGAATTTAAATTATTTAATTCCAAGTATGCTTTATTTAAATCTTTGTAATATTTTCGTAAATCTTTTTTGTACTTTGATTTATTTAAATAATTCTTAAAATAAAAATCAAAAGATAGTTTCTACTAATATTATTTTTTCATTCTTTTATTTTTAATACTTGTTTTTTAACATCATTTTTAACTTTAAATTTTGTGTATCACTTAATTCTTTTTCCAATTTTTTTCGCCAGTTAATGATTTTATTTTTCTTAAATATACTAATTACCTTTACATCTAAATCATTTAAATTGTCTATATTATCCAATTCTTAATATAATGGTATGAATAATAATTAACGTCTATTATAAATTGTTTTTTATAAATAAAGAATAAAATTTAACTTTATTACAATTTTATTAAAATGCATATTTTTTTAATTATGCATATTTAACAACTAAGAATTTTTATATCTTATTTTTTCAATAACCCTTTTCTTATAGCACGTTTTAAGAATTAAACTACGTTAAACCAAAAAAATACTTTGAAATTAATATTTATTGAAAAAATATGAATTATACTAAAATGTAAAATATAAAGATTTTTATGAATTAAATGAAAACAAAAAAATATTATTAATAAATTTTTTAACATAAAAAATAGATAACATTCTTTAAAAAAATAATAAACAATTGATATATGAATAAATAAATAATACTTAATCTTTAATATTATTATCTATTTTAATATTGTTAATACATGCATATTTTGGTAAATTAATCTAAATTTTTATAAAAGGAAGTTTTTAAAAAGCTATTTAATTCTAAATTATTTAATTTTATTCAATATGATATTTTATAATTCATATATCTTAGTATAGAATCATATTAGTTTATATATTAGTAATTTTGTTTTTTTATGTATTTAAATATTATATTAGAAAAAAATATCTGGATTAAAATTAGACCTATATATAAAAATTAATCTTAAAACTCATTTTAATAAAAAATTAAATTTATACTATATATCTTGAGAAAATATATTATGTATTTTATTTACATAATTTACAATTTGATCTATATTACAATATGATGTTAATATATTAGCATGTACTATACTTATTGTTTTTATCTTTATAAAATGTGTAAATATGATAAATTTTTAACATTTATTCTATTTTAGACATATAATAAAATAATGAAAAGATGTATATAAAGTAGATAAACACTATCTTTAGTAACATATGAATGATTAAATTCTCATTTCTAATATTTAATTATATTTTTTTTCTTTTTGGTTTTTTTAATAATATTTAAAAATTCAAACATCATATTTTTTAATACTTTATTTTTTAAAAAAAACTCACTATTCTTTACAAGTAATTGTGCTTAATTTTTTTCTGTTATTTTTCACGTTTACATATTTATTTTGAATTACATTTTTATAATTTTTTCTTAAGCTCAATTTCTTTTAAATATATATATATATATATTTTTGCTTTTTAAGTTTTAGTCTTAATTTTAAGTATTTTTAATGTTATTAAATTCTAATTTTTTAGAAAATTATCATTTTTTGAATATTTAAAAATCAAATGTTTCTTATAAAACAATAATTATTTTATTATTTCTTTGTTTTTATTCCTCTTGTTTTTTTTTTTTTATTTAGAATGATATTAATGTTATTCTAGGTTATAAAATTGATTAGTTATTGTTATTTTTATATAAAAGTTTATGAACTTTTTATAGATTTTTTATTATATTATATATTATAATTAGTGTCATTAACACAATTGTTAAATTTGCAATTTATTACTGTTAGTAAAATCGTAATTATTATAATATAAATAATATAATTAACATTATTTAATAGATAGACAGTTTTAGAATTTTATACAACTATATATATTTCCTGTTTGTAAATTTTGTATTATAAATAATCTTATTTAAAAATATAAATTAAAAAAATCCCATATTATTTCCATATTCTACTTGCAATATTTATGCAATTCAATAAAAGATAATTACTTCAGTTCATTTTATGTAGATTGCTATGTTTTTTAGTAAAGACAAATTATAATATTTTGAAATAATGTTTTATTTTTTTTAGTTTTATTGATAATTATACTATTTTTATAGTATATTAGTTTAGAAATTAAAAAATAAGCTATTTTTATTACTCTTTTGTTACTTTTAAAGTATTTTAAAGGCTTGTTTTTTCTTTTCTAATTTTTCTATAATATCTTAATAATATTCTACAATTTATTTAAAAAACTTAATAATTCAAAACTAAGACTAGTGTTACTTTTAATAAAAAAATCATCAAATAATGTTTCAAGTACTGAATATTATTCTTGTGTAATAAATACATTGTTAAAATTTGTATCTATTTAATTTGAATATCTAGACCTTTTAATATTTAAATTAATTTATCGAAGATTTTCGTTTTAGAAAATAAATGCTTTTTTTTAACTTTTCAGAATTTATATTTTAACTATTTTACACTAGTTTTCTATATTAAGAGTTATTTTATAAATGGCGTTGTATGTAATATATATATATATTATTGTTATTTTTTTTAGATAGTTTATAACATTTTTTATTTAAACGCATAACATAATTTTTATAAAGATTAAACTATTTCATGATCTTTGAAAAAAATACATTTTAATTTACTACTGTTTACAGGATTAATAATTTTTAATATATTGTGTAATTTTAAAAGCTTATTATACTTTTTAAATTTTTTATATTTTGGTTTTGAGAATTCTTTGAAAAATTGTGTATATTGTCCAAGATACCTTGTAAAAATTATTTAAACTATTTATTTGGATATCATTTTTGAATAAACCGTTTTTTTTTGGTAAATGCATAGAATAAAATAATTGTATTTATTTTTTAATTTTTAGCGTTCGTTTATCAATTCTCAACATTTTTTGAGCATTTAATAAAATCGAATTCTAAAACGGCTATAGTTTATTTAATAATTTATTGTTTAATATATCAAATTCATTAATGCAGCATGTTTTAGATTTTCAAATACTTTTTCAGGATTTTTTCGAGAAGTTTTTTTTAGGTAAAATTAATTTTATTTTAAATGAATTGTCATTTGTCTTTTTGATAATTCTGAAAAATTACTAATGTTTTTTATCATAATTTTCTTTTAATCAAAAAAATGTTTTTAATAAAGTATTTTTTTTAAAATTGTGGCTTTTTATATTTAAATTTTCAAGTCCTTAAAATTTTTTATTTTATTATTTTAATAAATCAGAATTTTGCTTATTCAATTTTTTTCAATTTTTAAACATTTAGATTTATTAAATGCACTTTATTTCTCTTGATTTTAAGAATACCCTGGATCTTTAATGCTAGTATTTCAAGCATATTCCAAATGTAATATCCTAACAAGAAAATTATTGATTGTCTTTTTTTAAAAAAAATTAATTAAATTTATTTTCTCTAAAATTTTAACAAAGTGCTTAATTAAAAATAACTCTTTTAATACATACAATTCTCGTTAATTGATATTTCTTTTATAATATCTATAGTTAAAATTATCATTATATCATGGTTTGTAAAGATAGTATTCTTAAAATAGTAAAGAAAACATTTTATTGACAATGTTTCTAAATAATTTGTTTGTATTTTAAAAATAATATACCTTTAAATCTTTGTTTTCTATATTGGTAGCTTTTGTTTATACTATAGTGTTTTTACATATTTATTAAATTTTTACTAACTTATTGGATTTACTTGGATTTAAGAAAGTATTTCTTAACGTACTGTATTTTATATTTTTTTTTTATTTTCCAAATAGTTTTTTAAAACTAAAATATGTTTTATTTTAATAGTCTTTTATACTTCTTTTATTTTTCTTTTAATTATTTATGTCACTGATTATTCCAGATTTTAATTAACTCTTCAGCCTGCAGTAGTTCGAGGAAATAATATATTATATTAAAATAATTATATTTTTTAAAATATAATTTTTGTTATGTTTGTAAATATTTTAAGTCTATTTTTTTATGTAAACTATATGATTAAATAAAAAAATATTTAAATTTTTGTATTAATGTGTATATGAAATTTTAATTATCCTTTATATATCAATAAAACATTTGTAATAAATTAAAATTTTAAATATATAAAATAAGGTTGTGCAGTGCACGTCAAATTGATAATATATTAAAATTTAAATTTTAACTTTATTCTTTTATACATAAATATATACCTTTTCTAGTTTTATTATGAATTAGCTGTAAAGATATATTTTATTTTTTTAGAAAAATATATATTATTTTATAAAGTCAAAATAATAAAATTATTTTTAGGTTATAACTAACTACTAAACAATAGATTAATATCTTAAAGATAAAAACTTACTGAAAGCAATCCCTGTAAGATGCAAGTCTAGTTGCTTTTGAATATTTTGAGCTCATTATTTTTATGTATATATATATTAAAATATATTATAGTAAAATACGAAAAAAACAAATACTCCTCATATTTTAAAAGACTATATTTTTACAACCATTTCTATAATTAAAGAATATGCCAAAACTTTTTGAGATTCTACTAGAGCCTCATGTCCTTTTTCTATTTAGGCACTACTTTATCTTTTGATACTTTTGATACTGTTTCTATTGTTACAATTGTTTCTCCAAATCTGTTTTCCATTGCTAGAGTGTTTGTAATTTTATATTTTTTTATTATTTATAGTTGATGCATTTCTATCTGGCATTTTTGTAAAATTTGGGTTTAATCCGTCTTTAGATTTTACTAGCTCTAAACTAAATATTGAACTTAACTTTTATTTATTTCTAGATTTTATTGGCTTTGAGGTAAATTATGAACTTGATTTTAATTTCTCAGATTTCGTCAATTTTAAATTAGATGTCGCTATTAAATAAATAGTCATATTTGCTGTGAAAACACGATTTTCAAGATCTTTTGAATTACAATCAATTGTTTTAAATATTGTGTTTTTACGAGTAGAATAAACCGTTTCTGTTATATAAACCATTCCATCAATAATCATAGTATGAATATTCTAAAATATGCATATTTACTTTGCATTGTAAAAATTGTTTTATCTCGTAGAGTTTCGTTTGATTTTTCACAATTTTCTAGTTCTCCAGAGATAGTTACAAATTTATTTTTGCGTGTTTTTTTTTTAATATTTAGATACTAGTTTTCTTTTCCGGTATACATAATTTGTAAATTCGTTTATTCCTTCCAAAAATTCTCTGAGTTCTGTAAATACTTCTTCAAGATGCACCATCTTTTTATACGTTTCTAACAGATTATGATAAATAAAAAATAAACTTATTAAACTATTATCATTTTTCGCTAAGAATTCACATGTTGATAAAATTGGTCTAAAACGTGTATAAATTCAACTACAGTATAATTGTGATTGAAATATCTCGCAATTAATATTGTTAGTAATTGATAATTTTCTGATGTGAGGTAATTTTTTTAAGATAAACTATTATTCTTTTTGTGCAACTTCAAATTAGTTATACTACCTAAAACCGTGGAACCTTTATCCTTTATCTTTATTAATTAATGACAAGTCCTCATATTTTAAATTATGGTTTCAAAAGTAAATTTTATGCAACATATTTTGAATTTTGTCTAATTGTTTGATAATATACTCATTAAAATTCATCAATTTTTTCTGCTTTTTAAAAGATTTATATGAGTACGTATGACTAAATACTAATTTTTTTTATTAAAATATTTAAATTTCGAAATTTTTATTATCTTTTTAAAATGTTTTTTTTTTTTTTTTGTATTTATATAAATTTTTAATTTTTTTATTTCTATCTTCTAAATGTTTTAAAAGTATATTTTTTATAAATATATATAAATATAGTTATTTTATTATCTCAACAGAACATATTTAATAAGATATTTAACTATTGAACAGTTTTTTATTATATTTTTTTTCCTTATATTGTTTATTGCTTTGATTTTTAATCTTTAATTTTTCTTTAAATGTTTTTAATACTTTTGTAATATTAATAGCAAAAATAGTAAAATTCTATATATTAAGTATAAAGACTCACTGTCATATTGCTTAATTTTTATATTTAAAATTTAACTCTAATATGGGACATATTTCCATTTATTTCCATTTATATTTTTAAAAATATTTTTTTTTAACGCATTTTTCTTCAAAAAATAAAATATTAATATTAAAAAATCTATAAAAATTATAGCAATTTATAAAGCTGTTTTAAGAAATTCCGCTAAATATTTAATATATCTATAACTTGCAAAATTTAAACATAATACTACTTATTAACAATAAATGTAAATAAAAACATTCTACAAAATTTTATAAAAATCAAGTTCACTTAAAATTACAATAAATTTTAACTTATAAGAAACAAATAAAAATACTTATTAATATTAAAAAAATATAGCTAATGCTAAAAAATATAATTGATACCCAAAAAACATAACTACAACCCCAGTGCTACAAACATAACTATTCCAATTATCGAAAATATTATCCCTTTTGTTTTAACAGCCATAATCCTTTCTCCAATACTTTCCGCAATAGACTCTGTTCCTCTAATTTGTGTGCATCCAGGAACCAAAGGTGGTATATTACATAATTTTTTGAGGAATTCAGTAGCTTCTTTTTGAAGTGTAAAATTTGTATTAATACATGAATGAAGGTTATAATTAAAAGAGTGAGAATCACATAGACACGACAAATCTGTTGATTTGTGACAGTAGGAACTATTAGCCGAGCTCATCAAGCATTTTTTTGCTTGTTCTATATAGTATTATATAATGAAAAATATAACCAAAACTATATACCAGAAAGACCAGAATCTTTATAAGGATCATCGCAAGTAACTGTTGGAAAAGATGGATTAGAAATATTAAGACAACTTGGTTCTGGAATTTGGAATGCAAGGCATATTTTATGATAAAACGCGCCGAATAAAGGATCAAAATGTGAAAAATCTTTTATACCACTAGTACAATTCTTAACAACCATATTCATTTTATTAGAATCACATAAACAAGGTATATCCACTTCTGAACCACAGCGTGTATGATTCATACCTTCTAAAAAACACTTTTTGGTATATTCTATAATTATTAACATAAATACAACCCATATAGGATATACCTTCTGGATTGGTTCCATCAAAAATACTAATACAATCAGTAGGTGGATTTGGTTTTTTTTTTTTTGAAATTTTAGATGAATCTTGTACGGATTCATCAGGATTTTGATAATATTCAACTTTGTCAAATAGAAAATGGTCTAAAATATATAAGCAAACCAAGATTTGCAAAAACATATATAATTTACCATATACAGATGAATCTAAGTCATGTTCTTTAACTAAATTATGTTTAATAGAAAATATAAGAAATACTATGTAATACTTTCATAAGAATTATGTGTATTTAAAACAGATTCATCAGCACTAATTAATTTTAAAAATATAGATGTAATAAAAACCGCTAATATATTTCTCATTATTAAAATATTTGTTATATTATGTTAGTAGAACTAAATAGTGTTATTTGATAATTGTTGAAGATATGTTAATTGAATCTTTAAATAGTTAAAAATTTTAGACTAATTTTAAAATTAAAATATAAAAGATTCAACTATTAAAATATGAAAGATTCTAAGTATTAAAATATAAACGCTAGTATAAATATTAAACTTTATATAAATATAAAATTACTATTTTAAGAGTATAAAAACAAAAATATATTTAAGGGGAAATTTTGGCTTTAAACTAATATTAATTAATATTAAGTGAATTTACGCTTTAGGAATAGTGTTAAAATCTAAATTTGATAGCGGAGTTAACTATTTTTAAAATAAACTAAAAAAAAAAACATTAAATAAATTTAAGTATTAAACGAATTAATTTAGGAGTTAAAAACTAACGTCGCTTGTTTAATATTTGTTCTTTAAAAAAACTATTTTTAAATTAGTCCTTTATAAGATTATATACTAACTAAAATAGTAATAAATATATTAATAGTACATTTGTCATGTGAAAACAATATTTGTTTATATGAAAGAATTTAGTAAATAATTTTTATGTGTATGTTTTTATAAAGCTGTATAACTTTAATTAAAAATGTAAATAGTTGTCTTTTGCAATTAAAAATTATTTATAGAAAGCTGAGTTATATATGTTTTAAATTTATTAAAGTATTGACTGTTAATGTTTTAAATCAGTAAGCTTTCTATTAGTATTCATATTATACTTATATTTTATAATGCAATTATGACATAATTACAAGTCTTATAAAACTTCTAAGTAATTTTTATCGATTTTACTTGATATTTTAAATATTATTAAAACAAAATATCAAATATTATTTTTATATATTATAAAAATATGGTTATTTAAAAGATTGTTATGGGCTAGTTTTTCTTTAACATTTATTTTATCAAGTTTTATTTATGATATTAAAAATATTTGATTCTACAAAACAAATTTTTTAAATAATGAATGTAGCGATATATGTTTTCGATTTTGTACAATAAATTTTAATACGCATTAAAAGATTTATTATTTGATTTACATATTTAAAAAATACCTTGATAAGATTAAATTGTTCCTATTTTTATACAGTGGAATCATATGATAAAGTTAAGACATAGAGACATATTTTTGATATTTTGATATTTCTAAAAAGAAATCTATTTACTTTTAATACATATGGAACCATTAAAGACATTTTCTCTTGATCATGTAATTAAAGATTCTTTTAATGAAGTAGAAGTTGAATTAAAGGAATATGATACAGATGTTGATTAGGATATTTTAAATATTATTTCTAATTCTTTTCTAGAATTTTGGTTTTTTGTCTTTACAACGTAATGCCTATATACAATTGGCGGATGCTTCTGTAAATGAAATACCTAAATATAATTCATCTTTATTATCTATAGGAAATAAGAATGGTTATTATGTTTCTGGAATTCCGTTGGGTTTATAAAGACTTTCAAAAAAAAAAAAATATTGACTAATTTTTCTAGGATTTGTATTTGGAAGGACTGAATCTTTAAGAGAAAGCTTAAAAAGTAAAGCTGTTAAAGGAATAGTAGAACACAGACCATTGTTAACAATACATCTTGAGAAGAAAGTTTTAAATCTTTCTTTTTCTTCAGATGAACAATATTTAATTGTGGCCACAGAAGAAAATATAATTATGTTTTATAACACACAAAAATTGCTTCAAAAGGTATTTATTTATAATAGTTCTTACCTATACTTTAAATAATATAGAATAATTATCATCAACCTGAATTTGTGTTTCAAATTGAAAATATTAAAAATATTCTTCCTAACCCAGTAGATAATAATATAGTTGCAGTATTAACTTTTTTTGGCAACATTCATATGATCAATTTTTCACAAAGGAGTGTTTCAAAACCTTTGGCAAATAATATAACTTCATGCAAGTATATTTATCAAAACCTGATTCTGTTTAATTTAAAAAGGTTCATGGTCTCAAAAAGGCAAACAAATAGTATGTGGGACATCGGATGGAAAATTAATCCAATATACTCCAGATGGTTCTCTAAAAGCTGTTATCAACAAGCCCAAGTCACTGAATGATGCATATTATGGTAACTTTATTAAATATATAAATAATGGTTTTAAAAATTACAGTAAGTTCTATTTTATGGCTGGAAAACCATGTTTTTTTTGTTGTTTATAATGACTATAATTTATCAGAGAACTTGAGACATGATTATATAATTTTTATAATTACAAGAGAGCAAAATGGAACAATTGTTTATGGAAGACTTGTAGATCCTAGCCCGCCCTTTGGATTGACTAGTAGAATTGACCATCATTTTATAAAATATTTTAAAAATTGGTTTGTTTTGCATAATTATTTATATTTTTAACAAAATTTAGGGAGCCTAATTTAAAAGATTTTATTATTATTGCAGCAACAGCAAGTACTGATATTGGTATAGTTTGTCGTAATAAAGATGATTTAGTATGGAAAACATTAATTATATCTAATGAGACTTATAGAGCTTCTTTACCATATTCTCTTTTGAATGATTGTGATACTTCACCTATTGGTATTGCACTTGATTTTACATTATCTGAAAATATCCAAAAACCATTATTTCCAAATGATGAGCCAAAAGAAAGCCAGCCTCTTCCTATTTTATATCTTCTTAATAATGATTATTTTTTAACAGGATATTATGTTCTTTATATTGATGCAATAAAAGCAGGCAAAATATGTAGTTCTATGTGTTTAGCTAAAGAAAATATTCCTGATATAAGTATTAATATATTTTTTTTTTTTCAGAAATTTATTCTACTTAGATTTTAATCAAAATACAGCTGTAGCTACAAAAGAATGTAGTTTTGGTTTTACGCCATTACACATGCCAAACTTACCTACTTTGAATTCAAAATCTATGTCTGAAAAAACTTCTGATTCACATACATTTAGACAAATGATTAATAATTCAATCTCATTTGGAGTTTCTTCTTTTGGGGTTCCATCTTTTGGAATCCCTGTTTTTGGAAATACTTCTTTTGGATCATCTGCAAATACAGGTTTTGTTGTTATATGTAGATATCAAAAATCTAATTTTTAGGTACTGAGAATTTAGTATTTAAAAAAAAAGAATTTGGTAGTACATCACAAGGTATTAAATCGTCATTCGCATCATTTGCATCTATGACTAAATCGAATAATGATTCTCCTTTTGGAAATTTAATTCAAAATTCATCTCAAATGTATGGAAATAAGTCAGAAAATATTTTTAGTGAGTCAAAGTCCTCATTTTCATTTAATACATCAAGACCTGAAAATAAAGACGATGATATTGAAGATGATGAGTTACAAATAGAAAATGATAATGCTTTAGGAGATAGAATAGAGTGTATTTCAGATAAAGAACCAAAGATAATATCTGATTCCCCTTTTGGAGGAATTATGAATTTTTTTAATATTAATAACGAAAAAAAAGATTCTACAAATATTCAATCTCAACAATTTAATTCATCGGAATCCTCTGTGGAAACTTCTAATCTTTGTCTTTTTGAAAGAGAAAATAATCTTTCTGTAGATAATATGTCTGTGAAGTCTTCTAATTTGTCATTTTCGGCAATGCAAGATCAGAAGTCTTCTGATTTTTTTTTGATTCAAAAAAGTCAAATAAGAAATAACCTTGAAAATTCAAATATGAATATTCTTTCTTCTGATAACTCTAAAGTTTCCTGCTTATCTGGAATTAACGATATTATTAAAACGGAAGTAGGCTTTGTTTTTAGACTAAAATAATTTTTTAATATTTTTAGAAAGCATCTACAGATCTTTTAAAGAAAGAAGATAACAGCATTTCATTTAGTAATTTATCTTTTAATGGGACTGATGAATTGTCAGAAAAATTAAAAAAAATAAATAAAAATACTCAAATATCTTTTGATGAAGTAACTCCGCCGATTATTCTAAACAAGTCTCATAGAAATATTTTTGAAGCGAAAATTTATGATAAAACTGAACTTAATCGAGATTATGAAAGTAGGATATCTGATTATGACTTTGATTCTTTGAATAGTGAGAAGAAAAAGGAACTTTCTTCATTAGAACATTCTTGTCCAGAGATTACTCCTCTTTCCAAAGGAAACGTTTTAGGAAATAATTTAAATGTATCTTTAAATGAGTCTATTATTTGCGATTCTGTTGAAAAATCAGTATTTCAAAATGTTTTGAAATTTCATGAAAATCTACCTGTAAATGTTTCTAAAGTAAAGTCTAATGATTTACTACCATACATATCACCAGAAAGTGAAAATATTGGTTTTGAAGGTAATAATTATAATTGTTTCAATAAAAATATTAAAGGTGAATTAAAATATATAGAAAACGGACATTTGATATCACAAAATTCTAATATATTATCTAATATGCCTTTGATTTCTTCTCATAGTTTAAACGTTTTGGAACCTAAAAGTGATACTGAGGTTCTTAGCAATTTTTCCAAAATCGAAACACTAAACACTACTAATGAAATTTATAATCATGAAATCGAAAAGTCCATATTATTTAAAGAGCAGCATACAATGAAATTGATGCCACTGGTTTCTATGAGTGAAGTTTCTAAAGCTCAAAGTAAAGAAAAGGTAATCATTTTTCAAAAATAGAAAAATAATTATTAATTAAATAAGGGCCTTATTAAAGAAATCGATATAATATATATACAAATGGAAAGTGAATTGAATGTTGTAAGTGTAAATGTATTTGAATATCGTATAGTTTTTTATAAAATTTAGATTCAAGAGAATCTTTGGAGATTAAGTCAATTCATAGAAATTCAAAAAAATAATAATATACAAGATCATATAGATCTGTCTGTAAAACAAATTAAAAAATGGAAATTAAGTGAGATTTCTCAAATGGAAAAAAAGGCATGCATTTTACTAAGTGATGTTTCAAATTTTCAAAAAATAGAAAATATGAATCTTAATGTTATAAAATTTTTAAAAAAAACATTTATTAAATGTAATTATACTATTTTAATGTATATTTTTTAATTTGTGTATTTTTAGTAGAAGCGAAACATATAGAAGTATCTAGGTTTATCAGAGCACGTATTGATCATGAATTTACACAAATGATTAAAGTTCGGCAATTAGGATTTGAACATCTTGAAAGTCAAGCAAAACTTCGTAAAATATGTCAGGTATTAATTTTTAACTTAATATGTATAATTATTAATTTTATGTAGAATGTTGAGGATTATTTGTGGAAAGCTGAAGAAGATTTTGCATTATATAAAGCAAAACTTGCTGGAAGAACTAATGGTAATATAAAAATGCCTTCACTAGAATCAATTAAAAAAGCGTTGGGAAAAATTGGTTCTCTTATCCAACAAAGTATGAATGAAGTAAATAATTTAGAACTTCACTTTAAAGAATTGAAAACAGAGTCATTTATAAAAGCAAAAGATATAAAAGTTAGAACTAGTCGTAAAAATTTATTTTTTTCAGAAAATATATCATCAATTACTACAACAGATATATTACGGAAAGATAAGTTTTTGACTATTTTAAAAGAAATAATGAAAGAAAGATGTCCATTACATACAACTATTTGTGACTAAAATATAAAAATGTATATTACGATAGTTTATATTGTTAATTTTTGTATTTATTATAATTTTAAAAATTTTAAAATCTCAACTATAAAAATATGTTATTAATTTAGTAAATTTTAGAAATTATTTTAAAAAATAAAATTTTATTTAGAAAAGAATTGATTAGTATTTAAGAAATACTGATATTGTTAGTTTAAGTATTAATAATGTATTAATTAAAATAATAAAGTTATTAAATCTAAAATATTAAGTTTTAAAAAAATAAAATCTTTTAAAAAAATATATAATATAAAAATTTTAACATAGACTATTTAAGTAGTTAACAATAATAGATTTATTTGATCAATAAAACTTTTAATGTAGTAAAAAATATCCAAAAAGTAAAATTATAATTTTTTTGAAAATAAGTTTTATAATTAATAAAATTTAATTCTTTTTAATTATTTAAAAAGGTTTATTTAATAATACTATATATTAAGAATTATAAAATATAAATTTTTGCTTAATTTTATCACCATAATTATTTTAATGATTTCTATATTAATAAATATATTTTTTAATTATTAAAAATATCTTAATTAAAACTATTATAAAAATTATAATTATATATTTTAGTATCTGTTTAATATTCAAAGTACATAATTATTATATTAAGAACTCTTTATTTATAATTTTATAAAATCTTAAGTAATTAATATTTTTATGAAGTTTTTATAAATTTTATATATTAAAAACATTATTAATCGTTTCATTAATTTTTCAAAAATATTCATGTTTTTAGATATTTATTTTATAAATTTTCTTTATGATTTAATAATTTTTAAAAACAATTAATTAAAAAAATGACAACTCAGATATACGGAGGAGATGAAATTTCTGCAATTGTTTTGGATCCAGGATCACAATATACTCGTGCAGGATATGCAGGAGAAGATACTCCAAAATGTGTTATAGAAAGCAATTATGGCCTTTTAACAGAAGAGAATGAATCAAAAATAATAATAGGAGATAATTTTATATATGCACCACGATCTGGAATGGAAATTAGGAATCCTATGTCAGAGGGGATTGTTTGTGATTGGGATATTGCAACACAAATCTGGTCATATGCAATACGAACGTGCTTACGAGTTGATCCAGTAGAGCATCCTTTACTTGTAACTGAACCAAGCTGGAATCCTCCTAAAAATCGTGAAAAAACTATGGAAATTGTGTTTGAAAAATTTGGTTCTCCTGCATTCTATCTTGCAAAAAATGCAGTATGTGCGTCATTTGCTAATGGCAAATCTACTGCACTAATTCTTGATGTTGGTGCTCAAGTAGCATCTGTTACACCTATTTATGATGGTCTTGTTTTAAAAAGAGGTAAAAATAGTTTATTTTTTATTTGGATTATATATATATATATATACAGGTGTTATGAAACAAAACCTTGCTGGGAATTATTTATCTGCTCAAGCTCGTGCTTATTTTCATAGAGCTAATATTCCTATTGTTCCTCATTATATGGTTAAAAAGAAAATTCCCGTTAATGCAGGTGTACCTTCTAAGGCAGAGTTACGTACATTTTCAAATATTCATAATAGTTTTCATATTTTTCAACAAGATCGTGTTATGCAGGAGTTTAAAGAAAGTATATGTCAGGTTTTTGAAAGATCGTTAAGTGAATCGTAATATTTTATTTATACTCATTCAAATAATTGATTTTCTTAGAATACCTTCATCTCGACCAGCAAAAGCTTTTGAATTTCCTGATGGTTATAATCTTTTAATTGATATTGATCGATATAAAATTCCTGAGGTTTTATTTAATCCTTTATTTTTGGTTACTGTAAGTTTTAATTTTAGTTATTGACTTTTTTTTGAAAATTATCTAGGAATCTCCCGAAATAATGCCTCCAGAAAATTCTGTTTCTTTAGCTCAATTGCTTTATAACAGTGCAATGGCATGCGATACTGATATTCGGGCAACATTATTGGGAAATATTATTATAACAGGAGGGACATCTTTAATACAAGGATTTGGTGATCGAATTTTAACAGAACTTCAGATTTTAGGTAAAAATATCAATATTAGATATGTTTAATATATTATAGCACCAGGGAGTCGTATTAAAATCAATGCTTCGGGTAATACAGTCGAACGAAAATATGCGTCATGGTTAGGAGGTAGCATTTTAGCTAGTCTAGGAACATTTCATCAATTGTATTTTTTATTTGTTAAAATTAATATATGCTAAATGATTTTATAGATGGATATCTAAAAAAGAATATGATGAAGAAGGTGACCATGTTTTACTTATTGAAAAAAGATGCAAATAAAAAATAAACATATTTATTAAATAATAATTTTTATAATTAAACACGATGCTATATTTACATATTAAAATGAATTTATTAGTATTGTAAATAATTTCTTACCTTTTCATTTTCTAAGCGAGAATAAAGCATATACAAGGCCATTTGATTACATTCAGGTGTCCCTGTTATGGTTACTAATCTTTCAGCTGAGTTATCTGCAGGCTCATTGATCTTTATATGGGAACCAGAAAGCTGGCGAATTTCATTAATTTTTGTTCCTCCTTTGCCAATTATTGCCCCAACCTATAAATGATATAAATTAATTTATAAGTTTAGTGATATTTAAGGGTAATACCATATCATTTGGAATAAATATCTGCTGAGTAATTGGTTGTCCAGGAGCAGCTTGTGATGACTGTTGTGTTTGTTGTGTTTGCTGTGTTTGCTGTGTTTGTTGTTGTAGCTGCTGTGATTGTCCTTGTTTAGTAGTATGTGAGCTTGCTTGATTTTGCTGTTGGATATTATATGCTGCTACAGCTTGAGGGTCAGCAGGTGTATAACTAGACATTTGATAGTTTTGTTGTGTAATAGCATTTGGTGCAATTCCATATGGATTCGCTGGTGTTATCATGGTGTCATTAAGTGAAACTTTCTGAAAAGTTGCTGGATGACCATAACCTCCATGCATACTTAGTGGATTATACAAGCATGTTTGCAAGTTTGTTATATGATCAGCTTGTTGAATTAAAGTTATTGAAACATGAAAAATAGCAGTATATATAGCATCTTCAGTACCATATATAACTAATGTTCTTTCAGTACTTAATGGAAGAAGACTGTCTGAAGCAGTTATATGTGCTCTAGATATTTTTTGAATTTCATTAATACGGGAACCATGCTTCCCAATCAAAGGCTCTATAAAGATATGAGGAATAGCCAGTCTAACTCTTCGAGGTTTATCATTAGATATTAAAACAGAATCTAAATCTTCACTATGCAAAAGTCGGAGAACAAGTGAAAAAGCTTTGGCAACTGATTTTGGAGCCCCAATACATGTTAAAATTCTTTCAACAGATCCAAGAACATTCTCAGTTAAGAATATCCGAGCTCCTGTTTTTTCTTGCAAAAGAGTTATATTTTCTCCACTTTCTTCAACAATTGCCATAGCATCTCGCCCAGAAATGATTCCTCTTAAAGTCACAACTTGTGTTTCATCAGTAGATTCAGTTTTATCAAATACAGCTTGGCGTTTGGTTGACAATGAACTATATTTTAGTGTTTCGTCATCTAAAGGCGGATGCCTTTTCGAAGATTCTAAAGACATTCTAATATTGTTTAAATTTATTTAAAAATGAATATTATAAATTCTAATACTTTATATATTATATCCAAAAGAATATCAAAGAATATCCGAATGCTAAATTATGTTTTATAAAGATAGTTTTCAAATATTTAACGTTTTTCTAGTAAACGTATATTTTAGAATTTAGAAAAAAATAATTAAAAAATTATTTATGAAAATAAGTATTTAAATTTTATAATATTTATTTTACTTTTTTAATTTTATATATTTTTTTTAAAAAAGAATAAACATAGAATAAACATAAAAATATATTAAATTTAGAATATCAAAAATACAAATTAGGTAATTACAAAATGATAATTACAGAATTCAGAATAAAATTATTTAAATTGAAATTTTGTAGTTTTTACCAAAGTAAAAATATTGTTTTTTTATTATTTTAAGAATCAAAATTAATTATTGTATTTTTTGTAATATATTAAACAATTTCTTTTTTACTTTTTAATATAAATTTTGTATTTTGGCAACAGATAAGAAAATATTTATAATCTTTTATTTCAATGATTGGAAGATTTAATTATCATGTTATATTTTTCAATCTACAAGAAACATTTCTATTTTAAATTATGATGATAATTAATGTTTAATTTTTTAATTGTCTTTATGATATTTTTGTTGATGTTTAGAAAATTTTTTGAAACAATTTTTAGAATTTAGGATTTTTTATGTATTACAAAATTGTATGTATAAAAAAAATAAATTTTAGAATTAAAACTTTTTTATATTTTTGATTTTAATATACATTTTTTCATGATTCAGATTTTAAATGTATTTTTTTATATTTAAAAATATTCTAAATATAAAAATGTTTAAAAATTTATAATGACCATAAATCGTAAATTAAAGCATTAATTATTATATAATCCCAAAAATTTTAATACTGCGATATAAATAATCTTTAGTAAATATATTTTAGTAAAATAATTTTAAAATGATGACATAATAATCTTAAATAACAACCATAAATTAAAAACCTTATATGAATATTGACTTTGTATATTATGTAATAAATATTATCATGTATTGTAAATCATTTTGTAAATAATAGAAAATGAAAATAAATTATGATTCTGCTGAATTTGCAAAAGCAGATGAATACACAAGATACCATGCTAAAGAAGACCCGTTATCAAGATATTTCCTATCAAAACAACTTGAAAAGAAATCATATGATTCTTTTGGTTTTGAAATAGCCAGATTTGCGAAAAGAATTCCTTTCCAACCATCGTTAATAGTATTAATAATTGACGCTAATTTGTTATCCCATTCACTTTGAACGAATGATGGTGTTCGAATATATGCACTTATAGCCCTAAATAAATAAATTAAAGAAGTCAAAAATTTATAGAAAACATACGTTAATGGAAGCATATGTATCCCCTGAATGCATTCTAAACGTGGTGAAAAATATGTAGTATGATGTATCTAAATCAAATATTAATAAAACAAGAATGTAAAATTATAAGTAAAATACTTTATTCATAAACTTAATTCCTGAAACATAATTAGGAAGAAACACTCGAGGCATTATTGTATTTGATGATTCATATAGAAAGTATGAATGAAGTGATCGTTTTAAAATAGCTAATATTAAATTTGCTCTTGATACCATGGCATTATCACCGATTGTCATCCCAAAAAGCTTCATTGCAAAATAAAAATTATAATCTTCTGATGAAGATTCTTCGTCTTTTCCGTCAGGCGACTCAAATATACCTTTAGCCCAAGAATGTCCAGTAAACCAATCAAAGGAGCGAAAAGCAGGAAAATAAGAATCATGAACTGGATTTGCAACATCTCGTATTAAATCAAGGATCCAATCCTTGACTTTTTCAGCCCATGCTGGATCAATATAACTTATAATTGCTGCTGCAAATATCATATATCCGTAATGCTTTAAAAATGAGTGAATTATATCTTTATAATTGTTTTATTAATACTTACAAAATGATGATCATTATAATAAGATGCTCCAAAATCCGCGAGCGGTCCTTTTGTAAATCCTTGATCTGTAACAATACCATTCCATGTTGTATCATAAACTAGCTTATATTCATTTAAATTTTCTACAAATGGCATATATGAATGATTAAATTTTTTCAAACATTCCTCGGCGAGTGTTTTATTTTTAAGAATATTGTTAATAACTAAACATAATAATGCAAATTTTGAAAATACTTTTCCGGAAAAATATATAGTATTTTTATCTATTTGTGAATCAAAATCTTGAGAAAGTTCATACATGGCTGCTTCTTTGATAGCTTTTAAAGCTTCATCTGAATATTCTGGTTCTTTGCCTTGTGAATATGGAAAAAAATCAATATCAACTGGCAAATCATGTTCTATCATGTTCCAACATTCTCCAACATAAGCAACCATTAATCCATTGGTTGTACTTGGAAGAGAAACGTTAGTTCTTTTAGATGCTGTAATATTGTCAAATGAAGACATATGATGAGGCATAGCATAATGAAGTAGCGAATGTCCTTTATACTGGAAAATATCAAATGTATAAGTATAATTACCAGTTTTGCCATCAACTATTGCTGATAAAGTAATTTTTTTTGCATATGTACCAGCTGATGCATCAAGAATATTCTCTGCATCGGAATTATTAATAGGTACTTTTGTAACCTGTATGGTTCCATTAAATGCACCGCATGTAGCTTTTAATATATTATTTTGTATTTCAAGATTAAATAATGTTTTTTTTTCAGGAAAAGCGTATAAAAGCCAGCGTTTTTCATCATATAAAGTTATTATAAATTTAAAATAATTATAGTTTTTGATTTCTACTTTCTCGATTTTTTTAAACCCAACAACTGAAGTAAAAAGAGGCGTTAAATCCGAATAAATTGCTGTTATGTAAGCTGCTCCTCTAACAAGAGGAAGACTCATTTTTTTTTCTGTAGAGTTTTTGGGTGTTATTGTTACATTAACGGACATTTGATCGAGAGAACTTAGTGCTAGAATCCCATTATTCAATTCTTGAGCACTGAAAACTACTGAATAAATACCAAGAGGACTAAGAAAATAACTAGGAGGATTATCAGATGCAAATACCTAAAATTATTAGTCCTTTGTAATTAAAATATACAAGTTATAAACTTTTTGGTAATCATCTACATGACTAACAGTTATGCCACTGTAATTTCCAGGAACCCATGTAACAACATAAGGATCCAAATATGTGGGAAACTCCTGGGTACCAAGAAAAAAATTAGCATAGAATTTATTTGTATGAATAGGTTTCGTGAGATCTCCGTCAAAAATAGACTTTGGTTGCAATGGATGAGTTACATTCTCAAATATCGAAAGTGGTGGCCGTTCAGTAATGGGTTGAAAAACATTAATAGGTTTGTAAATATCTGGAGAAATAGTTGAACGCTTGTCTGGCACTGTTTTGGTAGGCGTTAATGTTTTTTCAGTAGATGATGTATTTGTATTATTAATTGTATTAGTAGAATTTGTTCTTAAAGTTATAGATCTGTCATGATCAAGTGTGTTATTTACTTGTGTTTCTTGTGCGATATTATGCTTATGAGACGTTAAGTTATAGGAATCGGATTCTTTTGACATGTATTTACTATCAAGAATTTCAAGAACTTTTTTTAACATATCAGCAATTAAAAGTAACAATGCAAGCGTATACGATGTCTAAAGGAGTTATAAACTAACACGTATAATTTAAGTTTATACTTTAGAGTGCGTGGTTATAATGTCTTGAGTGTTATGTGTATTATTATTAAAATGTGTATTATTATTAAAATTTATAGCAGGCAATGCCCATATATAGCTTATAAAAATGAGTGTAATTATTGTATATAGATGTAACCAAGTATGCCGAGTAAATGAAAGACAAAATTCCTTCATAAATATATCAATATTGAAATTAAATTCAAAAAATATGATTAATTAATATATAACAATATAATACCTAAAGCAATTAACAAACTATAATCTACTAAACATAATAATGACCTTAAATAAAATGCAGTTGTTTGATCTCAGTGTATGCTTTAAAAATTGTTGAAATTGTTTATTTTATCATTTGCTTTGTAGCTCTCACGTCTTTTTAAAAAAGTATTTAGTGCTTATTCCCGAGTATTCTAAAGTCCGGTAAGTTACAAGCTGCCCGCCTTATATTTTAAAAATACGTTAATATGGCCTAAATTTGTTCTAATTAAAAGATACGAAAACCTCGCATATATACCAGCCACAAAGCCTTAAATTAACTGATATTCTATTTTTCTTACTAAAAATAAGTCTAATTAGTATTTGAAGGCACTAATTGATGCAAAAACACTAATATTTGCTTTTATTTTCTACAATTTTGTCTTATTTCACTTGGAATACAATTCTAGAAAATCGTTCGTCGAATATGTGATTATTATCAGTTTTCAAATACTTAGCCATTTTAGGAAACATAAGTGAGTAAGCTGTTCAAGATATAGTTTTAAAATGACTGAATAGTTACAAAATTCATTTATTATCTATTGTTAGATAAATTTTTCGTAATTTTTTCTGTTTTACCAATGAGGACTAGTTATATTTTTACACTTATTTTTTAATACATATTTTTCATAAGCTATTTCTTAGAAGAGTTAAGATTTAAGGTATAGTGTAAGTTGTCTTTCAAAAAGAGGGACATGGCTTTTTTGAAAATACAAGCAACATATTATATTAACTAATAATTTATTCTTTATTTTTTTAATTTTTCTGCATTTAAAATTTGCAGTAGCTTTTTTAATATAGCATATTTTCTCTTCAGAATATAGTAAGTCATTAAAGGAATTGGGCTTATAAGCTTATAAAAGTGTAAAATATTACTCGAATAGTAAAATATTACTTGAATAGTAAAATATTTCCTGAAATAGAGTACTATCTATAAAGCGTAAATAAATTCCCTAAAATAAACATCGCATATATAAAAGGAAAAAATATTGCCTAAAAGGAACTAGATCGTCTAAACACCTAAGAATTAATGTATTAGGGTTGTGCCCTAAGACTAAAGGCAAAGGTCGATAGTTAAGTGTTTAACCTGTGTTTCACTAAGTACAGGAAACTATATTAGTATAAGGGTTTAGAGAAAAATATCAGTTTATTGAATGGAAAAATCATCGGAAAACCAAAAAAAAGTAGGTTTTGTTTATGTTTAAATGACGGATTAATTTATTATTAGCTTTCTATATATAATGAAATAGAGGATGCGCCGGTATTGGTTGAAGTTACTCCATTGGTCTTGCAATTAAAAATCGAGAAAGGTCGGAAACAATTTGAGAAAACGGTTAGAAATATATCGACAAAAATTGAAGAAGTAGTGGATAAATGGATTGGTATTGAAAATAAAATAGAAAGTGTTGCAAAAGAAATAGCACCATCAAATAAAGAGATTTCGTCTGGAGGAATATATGTAATAGTTTCTGGAATGGCTGGATTGATTTTAACACGAAAATGTATGTGATTTGTTATTTTAAAATAGATCAAATATTTTTAGGTACTTTTCCTATACGATTTGTGACTCCTGTAATTACATCATTTGCTGCATCTACATATTTTTTTCCTGAAACACATCAAAATATTAGAAATATGGCTTGGAGATATTACCAAGCTCGGTTCAAATCTTGAAATATAATAATGGTTGATATAAAGGACATTTGGACATATAAAAATGCATGAATAGACTGTTTTTAAAAATTGCTTTCTCCATTAAGTGAAATAAATACTAATATTTATATAACAATATAATAATATAATAAAAAAACAAAATATTCTGGTATATATTTCATAATTATATAATTCTTTCATAAAAAAAATTCATAAAACATGTATTAATTTTTTTCTTTTATTTTTCGTTATTCATATTCATACTATAATTATATATAGGAATATCTTTTCTGCGATAAGTGTAACCCTAGTTTTGTAAGATAAAATAATAAAATATTAAAAATATATACTTTAAATGCTAATTTCTCCCGAATTTGAAGAACTTCCTCACCATATACCTGTAAGATTAGTATAAATATAATACACTTGTTTTTTATTTTACCTTGTCTCTAAGAAGTAAGTCTCTTATTTTGTATTGTCCTATACCTGGAGCAGACTGCAATACTTCGTCTTTACTGAGTTCTTCAAAATATTTTGTATCTGTTAGATCTTTAATTTTTGGAACGAATGGGGGTGTCTGTTTATGTAAAGAATCCCAATCTATATTACGAAACCATGGATGCGCTTTTATTTCTTCCGCATCTGATGAATACTGATATATTTCAGAATTTGATTGTTTGGATATTGTATGCAATGGGTTAGAATAAAGGTGACAAAAAGAAGTAGAGCCTAAGCGATCTTTGTGATCACATATAAGCATCTTAATTAAATCTTGTGCTTCTTTAGAAACATGAGGGGTAGTAGGAAAATGCAAAGTTTGACGCCAATTAAGTATTTTTATCCTTGTTGCATGTTTAGTTTTTGAAACAAATGGAGGGAATCCGTAAAGACACTTTTAATTGTTAGAATATAAAAAAGTATAATTTAAATAGACCTCATAAAGAATAACACCAAGGGACCACCAATCACAGCTTTTTGTATATCCTTCACCTTTAATGATTTCTGGCGCCATATAACTATTAGTTCCAACAAGACTATATGCAAATTCTCGACGATTTTTATCTCTCCATGTAAGAATTCCATTGTTAGATAGTTTATTTTCATATAATTCTAACATAGCTAGCATATTAAAACTCTTTCTTTTACTAATGTTGTTATCTATATTAATTCCATTTTTTTTTAAAAGGCATATTCTCTGTTGTTCAAAATATGCAGAGTCATGTAGCCATGATAAATCTGTTGATAAACCAAAATCAGAAATCTTAATATGACCATACTGGTCAAATAAAAAGTTATCTGGCTAATATCATTAGCATTTTTTATTTCTAAACTCTAATTTTTACTTTAATATCTCTATGAATATATCCTAATTTATGTATTTCTTCTATACAAAGTACCATTTCTGCAATGTAAAATCGCGCAAAATCTTCTGGAAATATATCTTTAATGACAAGTAAATTTAACAAATCACCTCCTATAAAGTGGTAAGTATAATATTCGTTAATCGAGCATTGTCTACCGGGCATATACTCCATAACTAGATATCTTATATATTATTTTAGTTTTAAAGCATAATATTGTAAAACAACTTACAAATGTGTTGAATCTTGAAAAGAATAACACAATTTAACAATCCAATTTCCATTATCACTGGCTATAGCAAGTAGATCACGTTCGGCCCATACATGTCCTTCTTGACCTTTCTTCAACATATCTGCTTTTTTAAGAACTTTCATTGCATAAATCATGCCATTGTCTTTCTTTTTGACTAATTTTACAACACCAAAAGCTCCATGACCTATAGTCTTTAAAGCAATAAAACTCGATGTATCGACTCGTTGACGAAGAGATCTAAGATATTTTGTTTCTTGCTTGTTAAATTCAAGACGAAGATTTTGGCGGTCCTGGTCTGATAATTTGGTATTTTCTAATTGCATTTCAAGATTTTTTTGTCTTTCATCTCGTGGATTTGGCTTTTTAAGAATATTATGAAAGTAAGTTTCAAGAAAGATTTTTGTAGCTGCAGATTTTTCGATAGTACTTAAGGATGGTTGGCGAAAGAGTACATCTTTCATATAAAATGATTTTTTGTCGTTATTATGTCTATAAACTATTGTACTTTCAGACGGTATGATAAATGTTTTGAGAGTTGTATTAATAATAGATGTTTGGTCAACTTTCAGAGGTGGATGTAGCTTATTCAATGCTACTAAATTCGAATTGATTGATGTAACGATACTTGTATTTGTTTTAGATTCTAAATGTAAATATTAGAAAAGAGTAAATGTTATGAGAGTTTTACTATAGAAATATTCATATGTATTAAATGATGATTCTTGGCAAAGAGCAATGGCTTCTTTTTTGTTGTTTGCATGAGCAAGATGCCTTTAAGAAAAATCAATCAATCTAGAAATAATTCTTGAAAAACTTTACCGGAAATCTATTGGCAAAGAAATACATATTGTTTTGTCCGAACCTAGATTCTGTCAGTATAAACCGCATACAATTGTTGTATTAGTACCACAATTCTGTTTGGGTGTAAAAAGAGATAACAATTCTAGGAAAAAAGGACTAAATAATTTGTCTTTTTTTATACGAAGGCCATTTGATTCGATCTCTTTCTTTTTGCTTGAATTCATTGGTGTGTTTTGCTGTTTTTATAATGTGTTTTTCCTCAAATTCTACAAAAATACTTCAATTGCATATTCATAAAGCTGATAAACTATTATATGGTTACATTAAGCCATTATACAGTATATATGCGCAGTTAAATACCTTTTATGATTACTGTAATGTGTTTTTATTATCAATAATATTGGATCGTTGTTAGTTTGAAGATAAATCTTCGGAGAATTATAAATATTTCTAAATTAAGAATTGTATAATAAGTTTTATATAAGATTGCATATATGTGTTTGAATAGAAGAAAGGAATGTAAATAATTGTAATAAGTGATTTTTTTTGAAGAATAATAAAATTTCTGCAAGAAAAATTCTTTTTTTTTGTTAGTCGAGCTTTGATTTGAAAAATAATTAACGTAGAGTTAACGCAGCGTTAAAAATTGTCAGATATGACACTTTGGAGAATGAAATGGACATTGAATAGGAGTCAAAATATAGTAGATATTGCCCGTTGTTTAAGGACTTCAAGATGTTTATTTGTCTATAAAAATATACGATTATATGCGGACACTAAAGCACCGCATGCTTTGAAAGATATTAGCCAACCACTTGTAGGTAAGGTAGATAGTATATAAAGCATTTTTTAAAAATGCAGTTAGTTCTTTTCGTGGAGGATTTCTTGGTTTTTTTATTGGGACAAGTTTTGCCACTGCAGCTGGATATTATTTTTTAATAAATGAATATCAGCATGCATCAAATACTTTTCTTTTATCTATAGAAGAATTACAGCGTATAACAGATTCTATTATTGAATCAGTAAAACAGATAGAAGAAATGGAAAAAAATGTAAAAAAATTGCAGAATAATGTTGTAACAAAAAGCGATATTCAAGACGTTCGTACTGATACAAAAAAAATGATCGAAAGTTTAAATTTAGCTGATTTAGAAGTAAACGAACGACTTTCTGAATTAGGTAAGAATAAATGTTAGATATTTGGTTAATATTGTTAATAATAAATATAGAAATGGATGTAGCAAAATTATCACGCTACGCACATACTATTATGTAATTTCTAATTTTGTAATATTTTTTAAAAAAAAAATAAATTTTATACTTTAAGCATTTCTTGGGTTTCTGGTCTTTTATCTGTTTTTTTAATATGTATTTTCTTTACTAATACTCTTTGTACACTTTTTTTTTTTAAGTTTTCTTCAACGGTTTTCGTTATGGATGCAATTTCTTCCATATTTTTAGCATTGTTTAATTCATTAATTGCGTCATTAAGCCAAACTGCTTCTTCAGAAAATTTTATTTTTTCAATTCGTTTTTTATGTAAATCTTTCATAATTTGTATTTCAGTATTAGATAGTTTTTCTTTTAAAGCATCAATTGTAAAATCTGGGGAGTTAGGAAAAAGTGGTGAAGATAAGATGTCATCTTGAAAAATTAGAAAATTAGTTTTACTTGAAATTACTCTACCTATCTTAAAAGTACTATTAAATATTTCTTCTATCCAGTCATGATGTCTCATATATCGTGCTATAGATATATCACGAGGTGTTAAGAAATCTAATTCATCACCTTGTGGTTCTTCTGTTTCAGGTGCTGCTTTCGATTGAGTTGATAGAGAGTTTTCTGTATTTGATGATCCATAGTCTATAGATGTTGAAGAATTTGTTTTTTGTTTTTTTCTTGAATCATAAGATACGTTTGATTGTATTGTATATGTAGAATTAGAATGCAATTCTCCGGATTGATTAGAATATTGATTTTTTTGAAAATTCTGACTTCCTTTAGTAGAAGGGGAATTGTTATAATACATCATAGGTCTTGTAAGAACATTAGATGAAGAACTATAGGAACGAGATGTCTGTATAGCATTCTCATATAACATGAATGGTTTATTTTGGATATACGGGAGAGGATAGCTCCTTGGAGGTTGTGGTATAGCAGTTTGACTATTTGCAAGTAATCGATCTAAGAACTGTAAACTTGTGTTTAAACTATAAAATATAGAAAATTACCATTTTCATTTGACCTTAAATAATAAATCAGCCATAATTGATCATTCCCACCCTTAATAAGCCTAAAACGCCGTCTAATTCGTGATGTATGGGATTCTGTTGCTGGATGAAATCCATATTTATGTTCAAAAATTTCTACTGTCTAAATAATTGAGTTGGAATAAAAATAAAAAAAAAATACATTTCCCCCAATATCAACACGATAGCAGTTTTCAGAATCCATATACTGAAGTCCATCTGAAGGAGGATTCATATTTGACTCTGGAGAAAGCCATACTAAAAAGATCTGACCATCCACTGGCTTATCAATAAAATTCCAAACAAAAGGAACCTATCTATTATAAATTTATATGAAAATAGACAAAAATTACTTGTTGTGCAACTCCAGGTGCTTTAATCAGCATATCTGTAATAGATTCAATAGATAAATGTGGATTTACAGGATAGCTTTTAATATATTTAATAAATGTCAGAATTATATATAATAATTACCTTAATGTTGATTTACACCATACTTGAGATATCCAGTCGGCGCTTGGAACGCTACTTAGCAAAAATTGCTGAGCTATTTCAATCATAACGGGCTATCTTTTCGAGATTTTTAAAGTTTACCGTTTCAAGATCGGTATTTCCACAGACGGTATTCGCAATGAGATAAAAAATTATGGAAAAAAATAACAAAATTGTTCAAAAAACTTATCTTATTTTAGTTTTTTTGTGAGAGTTTTATTTGGTTTCTTTGTTAATTTCAGTATTTTTTGGACTAAACTGCTTTTTTAATTATAAAAAATATTTAAAAAATGAATATTTTTCCTAATGTATTTGAAGAAATAGATAAAATAGAGGCACGAGATGAAGATAATGTGCCATATCCTCGGTTTGGATGTCTTTTAGATACTGATTCTATTGTTTTTTTGCAGAATAATTCTTTTGAGCAGCAGTTATTACAACTTATATCATTACTGTCTATTCCTCGATCAAAGTTATTAAAAAAAGATATTTCTGAGCAATCTTTTAAGGATTATTCTAATATTCTTGTTGAAGTGTCAGTATATTTTCTGTATTGGGTTGAAACTGCTGTGTTTATATTTAGAGCCTTGGATTTTGATGATGATATTGAATGGGCTTATCATGCAAAAGATCTATTTAATGAAGTAGAGAAAGAGGTTATAAATGCGTCTTCTATTTTTAGTAATTTTATTGAAAAAGCTTCTGATTCTATTTTTCAAGAATCTTCTGATTCTAATTCTATAAATTTAAAATCTCAGGAAATATCTCAAGGCTGGACGTTTGTTAAAAAATTTCTTGGATTTATAAAATACCAAATAGAGATTTCAAAAGAATGGGTAGATTGTATTGAGATATTGAATCAAATAAATCAAGAACTTAAGAAATGTGATGTACTTGTTTTTGAAATTAAAGAACGAACTCTTGATATTCCTTCTATTTCCCATCAATTTATGGAATTTATATCTTTGGAATCATTTGTTAAAGATGTTTTTGATGATGAAAAAATAGGGACATTGGAGGAAATAAATTCAACTGACATTTTGAATAAATGGAATAGGAATTGTCAAAATTTTATATTTCAAGTTTACGAGAAAATAAAACCACTTGAAACATCTCTTATTTTTTTTAAGCTCCGAATTGAGTATTTTAAGGAGAAAGCTCTGGAATTGTTTCCTACTGCTATTCATGATATAGAACAAAGAAGACATAGTTTGGAAATTAAATGTAAAAAATTACAAGACAATTTTTCTTCTGTAAAAAGAAAATTTCAAGAAGATAAATGGATACTTGTTTTTTCATATGTTAATAAACAGGTAAGATTTATGATATATTTATTTACATATATTAATTTATAAATTTTTTATAGGCAACAGATATTATGGACTCATTAGAATTAGAAATACAGAAATTTAATACTTCTTCGCCTATAACTAAAAAAGTTACTGAGTCGTATAAGACATATAAAGTGAAAAGAGACAGTTACGGTATGTATTTTATTTAAAAAAGTATAAATTCAATTAAATATTGACAAACTGTAGCTATAATACGGATTATTACCCTTATAGAATGGGGAGTATGGAATAAACTAACGAATAGTAGCCAAGTTATTGAAGGTTATAATACTTTATATGAAAGATGGAAAAATTTAAATAAAAATATTATAAAAATTGACAATATAGTTTTAGAAAATGATACCTCTTCTAAAGATTCAGAAAAAAATACTGAGTCTGTTGTTAATGATTCAGAATCAGTGATATCTAAATCAGTTAAGTCGTGTACAATTCCAAAAACTCCACAATTTCCGATAAAATATTGTTCTCTGATTCCAGTATCTAAAAATAAGCGTCGGCCTTTATTATATGATATGCTTAAAGTTAAATCTAAAATTCAATCTACACCCAGAAATTTACATTATCCTAGCTATGTTTATAGCACATGTTTTACGAATCATTCTGACAATATTAATTTATCTAAAAAATCTAGCATATCTTCATTTACTGAAGATACACCTATACAGCTTTCTAAGCTCAAGATATTTCCTGCTATAATGGAACAAACTAGAATGAGCAATAAAGTTACTTCTCATTTAAGTTTAAAATTAACACCTACAAAAAACACACCTAGTTCAAAAAATAATCCTAATTCAAAAAATAGTCCTAATTTAAAAAATAGTCCTAATTCAAAAAATAGTCCTAGTTCAAAATCCAAAATATTGATTTCTGGATTGGGCGTTTCTCGTGCTTCTCCTTTACAACATACGGTTTCTACTGAACAAATATCATCTCGAAATTCCAATATAAAACTAACGAAGTATAAAGAAAATAATTCTTCGTTTTCTAATATACCACGCCCATCATTTCAAAAGATATCATGTTTTTCTGTTTTAGGGAATCAGAATTCTTCTATAAAAATGGTATCCACACAAAAAAATATCTTTGCCTAAGGAGTTAATTCATATAATTAAAAAAAAATATATATTTAATATTGTGTAGAATTTTTAAATTTTTAATATTTTGGGGCATTTTGATTATTATTTTTATAGGATATATTTTAAAATTTTAATTTATAGTTTTTTTTTGGATATTTCATGCTATAGATAACATTTTAAAGAGTTATTTAGATATTTTGGTTTATATTTATGTATATATTTATAATGGGTTATTGTTTTTTTAGTCTATATTGACCAGAGATAAACTCTAGGTGTTCCTCTTTTACCATTAAAGCTAAAAATTCACGTAATTCGTCTATAGAACGATTATAAATATTTGGAGGGGGCACGAACATTTGCAATGTTGAATGGATCCTTTCTAGAGTCAATGGTCCCAGATTAGTAAGCATACCATTTATAAAAGACCTATAAATTAGAAAATGTTTTTATAAAAAAAAATAATTACCAATATATTATCATTTCTTCAGAAGCATGCTCTTCCATGGCTTGAACATTTGAAATTAACTCTTCTAATGCTGAAAGAGCTAATATAATTAGTAATTATAAATAAATAATAAAATTTTAAACTTTTATTAGACGGTTCTAGTTCAGTATATTCTAGAACTTTAAAGGTGTCTTTTGTAACTTCTTTAAGTACACCATGTTTTACCCAAAAAAGTGTATTTCTTCTACAATCTGTATAATCTTGTCCTATAGCTGTCATTAAATTTTTTATAGTTTGCTCATCTAAAATTTTTAAGTAAATATATAGACATAATAATATTGTTAACTCTTTTCTTGAAAAAGCATAATAATAGAAGCTTGTGCGGGTCTAACATTCATGTTTAAAGTCCTGTCTTCTAGTATTATTTCAATTTGTACGTGGCCTAAATTGGGTATCCAGTGTAATTTTCTTGAAGCTTTTAGTTTTTCGAAATCTTCAGCATAACTATCCATATAACTGTTTTTTTATTTTTTTAGATTTTAAAGTATTATTTATATACTACCTTTGAATTTCTTTCGAAAGACATAGTGCTTCACCTTTAAAATTTGGCCAGAAAAGTCGAGAAAGTATACTCGCATGTATTGGTGTCTTCTAATGTTAAATTTATATAAAATGAATAACTGTTAATGATAAAACCGTATTATTAAGTTCTTTATGTAAATTTGTATCAATTCTTTTAGATTCAGCAATATCGTGAAGCATTACATCACACATTTGTAAACTATTTTCACTAAAGCGTAACTTTAAAAGTTCTAAATTTCGTAACTTAAGAATATTAAAAAATGTTTGGTTTCAAAATAATACCTTACCTCTTTATCGGTTTCATAATTCATTGCAGTAAGAAGTCTATCTGCTAGAAGATTTTGAAGTTCTCTTATAAAAATATCTTTATTTTCATAAATACTAACAAGACTTTTAATGATATCATTATTGTTCATTTTCCGGAAGTCTGAATAATAAATAGCATAATAGTATGACTTTATATTTTATTACCTGGTGCAGCATCAATAGGATCAGGTGTCCAATTAAGATTATCAAAGTCATCGTCATCATCGTCTGCTTGAAGAGATGATGGATCTGCTTGACCAAGTTCTTCGCTTAATTCACTTGTTTCATCCCCGACAAGTCCTATCATAATACATTTAATAGTGTCGTTTCGATTCCTACAAAATATTAACTAAAAAAAGATAGATTTTCCAAATATATTACTTTAAATGTTTCCTGATAGGTTTTGCTACTTTATCTAAAAGTACTCCAGGAGGATCTAGAATAAGAAAACATTTAATAGTTGATATATACTGAGAAATTATATCTTGTGTATCTGCTCCCGGATGCAAAAGTCTTGTTTTACATCTAAAATATGTTAAAAATGCATTAAATGTTTTTTTTTACGATTGTTGAAATGAATTAACTAAATAATCTCTAAGAGGAGAAAATTTCATAGATTGCTAGAGATGTTATAATTTAAAAAGAATTGATTTTTTAATACTCTTAGATCCCCTAGTGCAACGGACGAATATGGATAGTCTACTATAATATCAAATAGTTCATCAATTCTAAACAGTTAACATTTGAAAATATATAGGTTTTTTATAATACCTTAGCATAGCTAAAAAGTGACAAGCAAGAGTTTCAAGTTGTAAATTTAAGTCTTCTTTTTTTATGTCAATTTTTAAAACAAGGGATATAAGTTTTCCTAATTTATTGATAGTCCATTCGACAATTTCTTCTTGAATGCTTCTATCCCATTTTTTAGAGTATTTTTCTCTTATGTATTTATTTAGTCTTTGAGATATACTTTCTGCAAACGCTCTTTCTAAGTGTTTTTGTAATCCAACTAATTCCATATTTTTACATGTTGAAAGAAAACAAGTAACTTGAGGACTTGATTCATTTTCCTCCCAAAATGCCATATTTTCTAATAACCATCCTAAAAAAATCGGATAGACTTTGTCTTCTGAAATATAATTGTTAACTAATGCGTGAAACGTTTGTCTGAATGATTTAGATGTACTGTTTTTATTACAGAAAGGTTATATATATAAGAGTATTTACTTAAAATGACTTAATATTAATGGTTGTTCATAAATATGATATGCTTCTGTAAGTTTTTCAATAAACTCCGTTAAATTGGAATGTGTGATCTATATATTATAAATATATTCATAGAGACTATAAAAGGGTAATGACATTATATGTCTGTAAAATAGGCAAAAACTTTTCAGTAAAATGAATTCTTATCGCATCTTATTGTTTGTTAATTTGGAATATAGACCATAAGGATGAAGATACGTTCATAATTTTCTTGTAATCGCTCTTTTAATCCATGATGACAAAGAATATTAATTGCTGTTTTAATATTGGGTGAAATTTCTATAAAACATATGATTCTTTATAAGAGAAAATATCCACAAACTACCTTTGTAAGTGCATTCAGGAGAAAAGAAATGATTTGCTAATTTCCATGCTGTTGCAACATTTTGAGTACATTGACTGGGAGGACCAATGCCTAAATTTTCACCAAAAATATAGTTAAAAATTGCTCTTCTGGATGTATCATTCATAGCTTAAAATAACATAGTGATATTATTGATTTTTTTTAAATATATTAAGATTTATTTTAAATTTAAAATAAGTTGTTTTATCGTTAGTTTTGAGATTTCAATAATTTCTATATCGATCAATGTTAAAAATAAAAAATTACAAAAACATGTAAATGATTGTCTTTTTTCGCAGAAAGTGTCTTTGAATTTACATATGGGCTTATGTCTGTGTTTATATCTCTTTATCGGTGTATTCTTCGGGCGCATAGAAAATATCTTCCACCGGATGCACGTTTTCTTGGAAATAAATATGTTCAACAAGAGTTTCGTTTGCATAGAAATATCAAAAACCCACTTCATTTGATTGGGTTTATAGATTCTTGGAAGGATTATTTAAAAGGTATTGAAAATTATGCCTGGAAAGAATATAAAATTGAGTCCGTTAAAGGTAAATCATTTAATTTTTTATTTTTAGATTTTAAATGGTATTTTAGTAGGCAAAATGTCAGATGAACAGCTTTATCAGGTACTTTAATGAAGCTATGTTGAAATATATTAATTATATAGCTTTATGAATTAATGCAAGCTATTGAAGAAAGAAAAATAGAAAGAAATAAGTCTTTAAACGATGATAGATAAAGACAATGCAAATATTATGCCATATGTTGCAATATGATCTTTTTGTTGACGATAATGTAACTTTTATACAATAAATTACTGTTATTATTGATTTACATTTAGTTTTAATTTAACATTCATGGAAGCAAGTTCGGTTGCAAGGTACTTGAATACATATGGTAATGCAATAACAGCAATATTGTCACCACCTTTAAATTTTCTACCAGTACTGTCTTGCCATATGTCACTATCGTTTTCGAATCCTGTAGCTTCTAATGCACAAAGATAGCATCTTACATTCGAGTTGAATGTATTTCCTGTGCCTATTGTAGTTATAGAGGATATAAGGGAAAGAATAGATCCGCAAATTTTGCATATCCAAGATTGTGTATAATCACTGCAATTCATTAAACGATCTTGTAAAATATATGCCGTTCCATGTGCGATTATACTATCACGCTCCATTTCACCGAAACGAATACCTATGTGTATTGAAAAAATATGTTTTTTGGAAAGGAATGGTTACCTCCTGCCCGTTTTCGTCCTTTAACAGGTTGATGTGTAAGACTATGGACTGGTCCAGTTGTTCGTACTTGAAATTTATCTGATACCATATGTCTAAGACGTTGATAATAAACTATTCCAACAAATATTTCCACTTCCATGATATCTCCTGTGATCCCAGAATAAAATGTTTCATTACCATTATATGCATAACCAGCTTTTATTAGTTGTTTTCCAAAATAATCAGCAGCAGTATTTTCTTCATTAAAGATAAATGGTGTAGAATCTTCTATTAGTCCATGTAATGCACCTGCTTTGCCTGCCATACTTTCTATAAACATCCCTGTAATCTTCAACATATAAACTAGGTTTATTTACAATCTTACCTATAGTCATACGACTAGGAAATCTAAATAAAGTTAACATTATAAAAAATATATATGAATATACGCATGAGGATTAATAATGATGTCGGGCTGAATTCCACTTTCACTAAATGGCATGTCTGCTGCGGGCCATTTTTGAGAACATACACCTTTTTGTCCATGTCTGGAAGAAAATTTATCACCAATAGTAATAGGACGAGCTATTCGAAGTTTTATATGAATGCATTGACACTCCATGTCACCTGAATCATTTCCTAATTTAATCAGTTGTTAATACTTTAAATATATTGGAAAAAAGGACCAAGTAATCTAACTTCTTCTACAAAAACATCTTCTGTTCCATGGTATTCTTGGATTATTGTTTTTCCCGTTGTTTCATTGAAATAAGCAGCTAAAGGGTCTCCTTCTTCCAGTTTTACGCCAATCATTGGCAGTCCATCTGCATCTAATTTTTCTAACCATTTTGGGTGAAGTTTATCATTTCCAAAACCAAAATGATATATAATTTGCTCTCCTTTTTTCCGTTTTTGCCCCAGATCTACTTTTTCGCTTTTATAAATTGTAGCATAAGCAAACCCTCTTTCATATGATGATTTATTAATAACTAATGCATCTTCCATGTCATATCCTGTATAGGAGATTACTGCTACAATAGCATTTGTTCCATTAGGGAAGTTATCAAGTCCGTAAAGATCATATGTTTTAGAACGAACGATAGGTGTTTGTCCTGTTTGTAACAGATAGAGCTTATTATCAGTTCTATATCTCAACGATGATGCAGGAGTTCCCATAGTTTGCTTTAAAGATTAGACCGCTTTATGCCGATTACAACAATACACATACCTTTGCCATTTGACATTGGTACATATTTCTTGGAGACTGATTAAAATCCGAGAATGGTGTTAAAGAAGCAAGAATTGAAAACATATTAGATGTATTTATTTCTGAATGTGAATATTGTGTATCTACACCTTTCGAAAAGTGAGAACCAAGACTTATATTTAAGTACACTTGCTCAAATGATCCAACAAAATCTTCTTTATTCAACGGAAGATACTTAACAGGACGAATCATTCGAGATTTTGATGAAAAAATATATAATCCATGGTATTGACCTCCCTCTGATTTTGGAATTAGTCCTATTTCGAGTTCTAAAGGAATATTATGAGATTTTTCTGTTTTCCAATAACGAAGTAAGTGAGCAATACGAGAAGCCACTTCATGCATACAATAACCAATAATTTTTCCATTAAGTTGTACAGTTGAGTATTCGGTGCCTAACATATTTGATGTTGGGTCTACTCCGAGTTTTACAAGTAAGTATGGAATAGAATCTACGTTGATATTTGATGTAACAATTTTGCATTTGCTTGTTAAATGATTTAATAAACCACAAGGTGCTCCATCTGGTGTATGGACAGGACAAATAAATCCTTATATAATCAATTCATATAAATTAAATTGAATAACAAAAATATACCCCATGCTTCTGGAAGAAGTTTACGAACCGTTACACTTTTAACATCTGCAAAAAATGCACCTCTGTGAACTGTTCTAAAATGACTTAAATAACGATAAAAGTTGAGTTTTTCTGCAATTATAGTAAAACCTGTTGTTTGTTGTAGATCTAAACCAGTAGAACTAACTAAATTGCCTGTGCTTAAAAAATATTGTAATTTTGAACCAATATCATTAGGAACTCTTTGAAACAATTTAGAAATATATTTTTTATCAAAAAAGTTTACTGAATTATTTGGTTTTCGAAGATCTTGTATAACAGTATTTCTTAGAGAAAGCAAGTAATCTTCTATTTTTTCTTTAATAATCATACCATACAGAAATCCTCCAAGAAGTATTTCTTGATTTTGAGCTGAATCCGGGTTATCTGGACAGCATTGACCAAAAACTAGGCTATAAAGTTTTCGTATCATAAATCTAGAAAGTTAAAGAAATATATAAAAAATAAGAAAATATACATTAACATGCGAAATTTATCGTAGTTGTCGTCTAAATGAACTAGAACAATTTTTTTTAGTAATTCTTGACCAACTCTTTCATGTGTAAGATCCTCATCCACATTTAACACTACTCGGAATTTTTCCCCTAAGTATTGTAAGGTCTGTTTTTGATTGTAAAGTTCGTAATTTTTATATGTTCTAAGAAGAATTTCAACATGGTCTACCAAAATTGTGTCTTTTTTGTCCTTTCCGACAATAGAATCAAATATTTCTTTATCATTAGTATTTATAAGTGCTTTAAGAATCATGACCACGGGAACTAAGTACTCATTTTTTCTCCATGAAAATCGAAAAATGCAATTCCCATCACTAAGATAATGCAACGTATTTGTATGCGACGTCTCATCTGGTCTTACACAGCGAATTTGTGTTCCAAACTTTGTATAATGTGTGCCTTTATTTAAAAAAGAAGACCGCACTAGTGCCATCACGTAATTCCTTCTTGGAATAATAAGCATACGTATAATTTTTTCGTTTCCATTGACAATAAAGTATCCACCAAGCTCTTCTGACTCTTCTCTAGACTTAATTAAATCTGCTGGTGATAACTTTTCAATATGACACCGATTCGACTAGATTATTAATAAAGGAAAAAATAATGCTATATCTTTATATACTTTAACCATGATAGGGATTTGCCCAAATTCTTTTATATCTGTGATTTCTTGTTCACCATTCACGCTCCATGCAACCTTTAAAAGAAGGCGGGCTTTGTAAGTACAAAAGCGCTCACGACACTAAAAGATTAAGCAAAAAAAAACATTTCCCCATTCAACGAGTCTCCATACTTCTGAAGGCAGTATTTTCCTGTTAACACATGTACGTTCACGGGTTGGAAGAGTCGGTTTAGCAATCTGGACTTCTTCAATACGAACTATAATATGAATAAGTTAATCATTGCATGAAATTTAAAAATTAGGGCTCATACATGATAATTTGTTCCCTAATCCAGCTTTTTTTCTATCAAAAACTGATTTCTTCCCGATGTCTTTGACTGCAAGATTTAATAATTGATCATCTGTTAAAGCATTAAAAGACTTGATATGAGGTTCAGTAATCGCTAGAAGATCCGGATAAGCACTTTTCTTCTTGCTTGGATTCCTGAATAATGCATTTTTTTCTAATGTATTAAAGTTTTTAATGCCCATTGGGCTTAACTTGTTTTTTTGCCGTTAAAAATCCATTGGGGTTTATTTGATAGAATCGATAGTGTGGCAAATTCGGGCTTAGAAATAAAGTGCTCATTAAATATTGATATTTAATATAAAGATATTGATAAATAAAAGCCATTTTTCTTTTTTAAAAAAACAAAACATGCTTTTATGAATCCCAAAGAATCGTTAAAAAACAGATGGTTTATGAGTAGATTGATTCCTGTAAAAATAAAAGGAAATGGAATCGATTGCCATCAATGAAATGAAAATGCTATCTAAAACAATGGATGCCCTGTCTATTTTGCTATGAATATTATGTTTAAAAACGCCATGCACGAATAATAATCTAAAAATCGACAAAATGCTCTGATATTACGCTAAAGATACTGTTTTTTCCATTTCTTCTGATATATCCTGCTTGATAATTGCAACTGCCGACATCTCGGGTTTCGAAAAGCTATCTTGGCTGCGTTCAGACACTAAATTTGGGTCTGATGCATGTTCTCTCTCGTACGACAACTGCCCAGGACGCCACGATTGCAAGGCTTCTTCTGCCTCCAAAAGAAGTTCTTTTGCCTCCTTTTCCGATTCATATGCTATACGTATATCCCCCGGGATCACCGGATTATCGTCCAGCAAGTCCAACAGTTTCCGGCCATAGTATGACAAAAGACATTGCTTTTCTGCCCGTTCCTGGACCGACAAAAAGTACATGTTGTATGCTTCTTTCAGTTTCTGCCGTGAAACATGTGTCAATTGTGCTTCTGCAACCAAATTCTCTGCTTCTAGCCGAACCAATCTCTGTTCCTGCTCAACTAGCTTAGACGACTCTGGATCCTTGTGTTTTAACATTGCAATTTGATCCGTTAGCTTCTGCTTTGCATCCCTCAGTGGCTGAACCGAGTTTTCAATATTACGTATCGTCTTGAGTACTCTCCGTGAATCGTCAATCTGGGTTGCATGGTTCTCCTCAAGATCTCCTATTTCCGACAAAATAACTGCCACTTTGTCACTCAAGTCTCCAATTGCATCGTCTCCTGTTTCCTCTCCTGTTTTCCACTAGTTATTTCTGTATTTTTCTCCCAATTCTCCCAATTTTACCCCATTGCGATAACTGCGATGCCACAGCTTGCTGCTCCCTTCCTGCCGCCTCATACGCTGCAATTAGCCCGTTTTCCGTCTTGATAAGCTTTGGAAGGCTTGTGTGTGTTGCGTTTCCGCGCAAACTTAGAAATGTAAACCCTTTGTCGGTAAATGCTAAATATACGCAACTCTGCGTCAAAACTTACGGTGTCCTCCCAACCGGGACGATCTTGATGTTGGTCGGCTGTGCCGGAGCGAGTGTGACCGGTTCATCGTGTTTTTTCCTAACTCTGTCCAATTCTCCCGCACTCTCCTCAGCTCTGTCTGGGTGCCTCTTATCGCTTGCCGTTCCCCCGGCAACCCCTCTGCGTCCGCCACCACTACCCCATCCATCGCCACCACCAGCCGCCAGACTTGTGTGTGCCATACCAATATTATGTATTACACTATACTGCGCTATACTATATATACCACACTATGCTAACACTATATGTTAACATTGTGCTAACACTATGCCATACTGTATATACTGTACACTACAACTAATACTATACTGTACTATACTATATACTATACTATATACTATACTGTATATACTATACTATATACTATACTGTATATGTTATACTGTATATGTTATACTGTATATACATACTATACATACTGTACTACATACTATACTATACATGCCGTACTGTGCATGCTATATGCCATATTCACTGCATACCCGACACACTGCATACACCGTAGTATGCACAGCACACACTGCAGTACGGTATGCACGAGGACGTCGGCGCTGGGAATCGGTCACGTGACCTCCCGCGCCGGCCTCGGCGTGGACTCGGCGCGGAAATACACTCTGTCGCGCCTATGCAAGCACAGTGCCACACTATGCATACCTTGTACACTGCACTGCACTACACTGCACTGTAATTATATGCATTATAACTGTACACACACAGTGCACACTATGCACCACACACTATACAATATACTATACATATACACTATAACCATACACTATATATACTGTGTATGCCATATATACCATATATACTATAGATACGATACAGTACATTCATATACACTATATGCTATAACTATATATGCTATATACATTTATATACGCTATATATGCTATATATGCTATATGCTATGCGCGCAGTATGCGTTGTATGCATTGTGCATGCACTGTATGTGTCCGTGCATAGGCTGCTCACTATACGGCGCATATGCTGCAGCATTGCGGGTACGTTGCGTATACACAATGCATACAAAGCATACAAAGCATAGTATATACATGGTATATATACTGTATATAAGTGTATATAACATGTAGCATACATAACATACATAGTGTATACAGCGTGTACAGCGTGTACAGCGTATACAGCGATATAGCTGTATAGTATAGATGGCGTGTACAGCATAGACATGGCGTATACAGCATAGACAGTATACACAGTGTATACAGTGCACACAATGTAGTGTATATAGTATGTACTGTATATATAGTGTAGTGTATAGTGTATGATGTGTATATATAGTGGTATATAGTATATGTAGTGTGTATAGTCTATATAGTTATAGCGTATACAGTGTATATGAATGTATAGTGTATGGCTATAGTGTATATCTGTAGTATATGGTATAGTGTGGTATATAGTGTATAGTGCATGGCATGTACTATATAGTGTATAGTATACAGTGTGTATCAGTATATAGTATACACAGTACATATAGTGCATATAGTGCATATAGTGCATATAGTGCATATGGTATTTATAGTATCTATAATATATAGTATATAGTATATAATATATAGTATATAACATATAGTATATAACATATAGTATATAATATATAGTATATAACATATAGTATATATGGTATATAGTGTATGGTTATGTATACACAGTGTACACAAGTGTATATAGCATACATAGCATGTATAGCACATATAGCGTGTAGCACACACAGCGTGCAGCATATACTGCAGAGCACATGTGCAACGGACATTATGCGCAGCGTGCAGCCGTAGTACATACACCGTGCATACACCGTGTATAGTGGACCACTGGCACTGTGCACCGTATGCATTGACGCACACTGCGACGTATACAATGTATGCATGCACTGCATATATACATATACACACAGATACACACGCATACACACGCATATATGCACATACACACAGCAGCCATATGACTTGTACACTTGTGTACCAACGCTGTGCGCTGTGTATATATGCACTGTATGTATACACCTGTACGTTATTATGCACACTACACTATACATATACACTGCACATGCCATGCACTATACATATTGTACACACTATATACTGTCTATGCTATACATACTATATATATGCTATACGCTGCACGTTATATACACATATATATACTATATATACTATATATGCTATATGTTATGTATGCAGTATGCTTTGTGTATGCGTATTTGCAATATATACAGTGTATCAGCGATGTTGCAGCGTATACGTTGTAATATGTGTCTATAGTGCACGCACTGCTATACACTATGGTGTATGCGCTGTAGAGTATACATGTATTGTATGCGTGTGCATACGCTGCATCCCGGTGAGCATTTGTGCGTGTGTATGCGTGTATATATGTATGTATGCGTGTATCAGTGTATATATGAGTATATGTACAGTGCATTGCCTGTCAGCAGTCTTCCATACGTGTATATGCGCTGTACATGTATAGTGTATGCGCTATATTTGCTCTATACATATCTTGCACGGTATGCACAGATTATGCTGTATGCACCGCGTGCACTGCATACACTTGTACAACACCCGCGCCGCTGCCTGTGCACTGCGCATACACTCACTATACACACAGATACATACATGTAGACATATATACACAGACATACATGTATATGCACGCATATACTCATATATACACTGTACATACCATGCATGTACGCACCGCACACACTGAGCACACTGCGCACACTGCACTGTATGCGCTATGCATGCAACGACGCTGCACTGCATGCACTGCGTGCACTGTGTACGCTAACCACATGCCTACCATATACCATATATTATATACTGTATGCACTGCAACTGTACATACCACTGCCGCACACACTGTACCGTATACACTGTACCGTATACACTGTACTATATGCACTGGTACTATACACACCGCATACACCCACATACACTGTATACGCTGCATACACTGCATACGCCATCTGGGGGGGGCAGTCTAGCTGCTCATTGCCGTCACTGCCTCGCTGCATGCACTGCCCGTGCTGCAGACTCGGTGCCGCCCATGTGCACGCATGCTGCCCACCCGCTCGAGCGCAGAACGCCATGGCAGACGCTGCGATCACATGCGACAAGCTTGAGGCGCAGCTGGCACACTCGAGCCAAGCATGTAGCAGCGCAGCGCCCGCAACGCGGTGGACAGAGATCCGGCGGCTCCTCCGCGAGCCGCTAGCCGAGTTCCTGGCGTGTCTTGTCGTAAGTATACCCGCACAGCAGAAGCAGGGTAAAGACGAGACAGATGATTCTGTTCGGAGATGGCGTCGTCGCACAGGTGGTGCTGTCGGGCGGCACAAAGGGCAACTACCAGTCCATTAACTGGGGATGGGGAGTCGGCGTGATGTTTGGTAGGTACAGATAGAGAGGCAAAGGCTGAGGAAAAGGGGTGTACATTAGCGGAGGGGTCTCGGGAGGGCACCTAAATCCGTGTGTGACGTTGGCAAACTGCGTTTTCCGGGGGTTTCCGCTGCGCAAGCTTGCAGTCTACACAGTGGCACAGGTAGCGGGGTGCTTCTTTGGAGCATTGATTGTGTATGCAAACTACTATTCGGCGCTGAATGCGTATGAGGGAGGGACGCGGACGGTGGCGGGGCCGAGGGCGACGGCGGGCGTATTTAGTACGTATCCGGTGGTGTTTTTGTCGAGAACGGGGCAGTTCTTTTCAGAGGTCGTGGGGTCGGCGGCTTTAATGGTGTGTATTTTTGCCATCTGCGACCAGTATAATCATCCGGCGAACGACAAAGGGCCGTTGGTTATACTGTTTCTTGTATTTGGGATTGGGGCGTGCTTGGGGTGGCAAACGGGGTATGCAATCAATATGGCGCGGGACTTTGGAACACGGCTCCTGTCGTATGCAGTGGGGTATGGGAATGAGGTGTGGACGGCGGGACACTACTACTTTTGGGTGCCGATGTTGGCGCCGTTTGCAGGATGTTTGCTGGGGGGGTTTATATATGACGTGTTTGTGTATACGGGGGCGGAGTCGCCGGTGAATGCGCCGTACTTTGGGCTGAGGCGTGTGAGGCGGGAGTAGGGTGAGTGGTGAAGGTGGCGGTGAGGCATTTGGTATTTGCAGTGTGTGTTTGTGTGTTTGCTTGTAGACAGAATGGCGTAGTGCATTATACATGTTTTGGTGGGGATATGGACGGCAACAGTAGCAGATAGATGGGCAGTGTGCGGGACGGAAGTCACTAATAAGTGTTTAAGGGAGGGTGTGGGGGCGGCACGTATGATGTAGTGGTTATCATATTCGCTTCACACGCGAGAGGTCCTCGGTTCGATCCCGAGTACGTGCAGCGTGTTCTTTTGGTGCAGATGGTGGAGGTGAGGAGTAAGGCTATTTGTGGGAGGAAGGAGGAAGGGGATGTGTCAGATGTCTGTGTCAGATGTCCTGTTGAAGTACTTGTATGTATAAAGTGTAAGATGCACAGATGATGCCGGGTGCCTGTGGCACCGGCAGTGCTGACGTTGGAAACAGTCTTAGAGTCAGCGGTGCTGAGGAAAAATCAGTTTGCTGTGGGTGCAAGTAAGCTGGTTGCTGCAGCCAAAGCAGTGGGCTGTGGTGTGGTGAGTACTCTAGGCCCGTGTGAGCAGATCCATGTAAGCAGATCCATGTATCCGGCTAGGCGAGGGCTAGCAAAGACTGGCCAGTGTTCAGTGTTGTCTGTGGTGGCTGCAATGCCTTATTGTAAAAGCTGTAAAAGCTGTAAAAGGGTTCCCGTCGTAGTTTCCGCGTGTTTTTTCAAGAGATAGCTATATTTTTGCATTAAAAGCAGTGTCTAGCCAGCGTTTATTGTTTTGCGAATGTTTTCTAGGGCGCTTGTTAAATGCTGAGGAGTGCAAAACAGCCTGTTCTGCACAAAACTGGCTGCTCTGCAGGACCAGAATCCCCATCAAGATAAGTGCTAGCACGACTTGCGACACTGCTAAAATTTGCAGTGTATCAAGCTTACTGAGTGGAGTGTAGTTGTGTTGGAAAATTGCTTGAAGACCTGCTAGTTGTAAAAATGGGTTTTTGTGCACATGTAGCATACCTTGTACAAGATAGACCATATAAATGATGACACCAGCGACATAAAGAATTAGACTTCCGCTGTCGAACAATAAGTTGCTCTGATTGCCTCCATATAATTTTATTGCATGTGCCACAAGGCCAAAGCAAATTACAGCATGCAAAACAGCTCTGTGGATAGGCGGTGCCTTGTATAGTAGCTGGTAATATGTTTCTGCATTTAAAAGTGCTTGGTCTGTTACTGGATTTACCCAAAGTGTAAAATGATCGACCATCCACTGTTGTTATTAGTTTGTATGTTTGTTGGTGAGAGATATACATTATTAAAGAGAATTCCAAGAAAAAATGAGCTGCTACAAACAATCAAATAACTGGCGAGTGTTTTTTTCATTTTCTTCGTGTTCTTGCGGAAATTGACGTTGCGTCGATCGTCATTCTAGTGTTCGGAAGGATTATTAAAAAGAGGAATTAAATAAAAACATTATCTTTAGAGCTGTTGATCTAAGCTGAACAATTTATTTACAATATTGTTTTTTCTCTTATTTTAAACGGCTTATTTCCGAGTAACATGTCTTAAAAAATTTGTTTTAAACGACTTGCTTAATGTTGTTCTTTAAATAGCTTATAATGAATCATTGCGTTGGACTGTTTTTATCTTATTCGCACTTCGTTTCACATAGCTTAGCATTGTTCTGTTATTTTTGTTAAAGGATTTGATAAGATGTAGTGAACAGCATTTGTTTTTTAAGTATACGAATGTTTAATCAGGACGTTTATTTTATGGATCAAATAAGATAATTATTTGTTGAAAAGTTTCGCAAGTTCTGCTAAGTATTAGTATATGAAAATGGAAGTCTGGATAAACAACTTTTCCGAAGCGGATCACCAGGTTTGAGTTCTGGAAGAATTACTCTCCATTCGATATAGGCGTTACCTTTGTTTGAACGAGATGTAGAATGTGATGTATCCCACACAGGCATGCCTTTTCCTGGAAAAACATCGACATGTCCTATATTGCAATAAGTTTTTAAAGATTTAGAGGGAGTGATATTAATATAAACCTGATTGTACTGTATCACCTGCAAGTTTTGTTACATTAAAATAATCTTTATTGAATAGTTTGATTTTCCGAGTCCATTCTCCTAATAATGCATCTAAAAGAGAAATAGTTTCAACCCGATAAAGATCATTATTTTTTCTTCTCCAACCACTTTTTGAGTAGGGTTTTTCAATAATTATAATACAAAGATCGCCTGCTTCCCATTCTGGACTTTCATTCGCTTCATTTTGAAAAATGAACTGATAACCATAAGGTGCTCCTGGTGGAATATTTAGCGTGTATGTTTCAGTACTTTGCACAACTTTATTTCCGTCGCAAACAGTGCATGGATAAGAAAAGACATGTCCTTTTCCAGAACACTCATCACAGCTGTTTTATTAGTGAATATGTTTACCAAGAGTATGACATACATAATTTGATATGTTTGATACAATCCCGGTATTATCATTTGGCGTATAACACGGATCCCATATCCATTGCATTTGGTACATAGGGTAGAACTATGTTTATGTTGAGGATCTTTTCCTGTTCCTTGACAATGGTGGCATATCATTTGTTTATCGATATCAATAGTAAGTGTAGACCCATAATATAACTCTTCCAACTCGACTTCTACAAATTTCTCCATATTGGGACCACGTTTTGCCCCTTGAAAATGTTTTTCAAATATTTTTGAAAAAATATCAAATGGATCATGATATTCACTATCTTGGTTTCCTTCATACTTTTTTAACCCTTCCTCTCCATGCATATCATATATTTTTCGCTTTTCAGGGTTACTTAGCACTTCATATGCATAGGCAATGTCACGAAACATCTTTTCGTCTCCACCATTCTTGTCCGGATGCCATTTTTTTGAAAGACGTAAATAAGCCTTTTTTAACTCTCTATTATCTGCATCACGGTCGACATTAAGGACCTAAATATATATTATTCTTTATTTTTATGAATGTATTTTTGTTCAACCTTATAGTAATCTGTTTCAGCTAAAATAAAAGAGATAAAGAAAGATAAAAAGAAAAATAAGTAGATGAATAGCAGGTTTTTTATCATTTTTATATATTTCTATATATTTAAAATCCAAAAAGACGAATTTTTTGTTAGAAAAAATTAAGCGCTAGAATAACGTTAATGGGTTTTCGTAGAGAATATCGATTGATTCATGAGATGAAGGAAAAAATATGTTTAGCTAATAGAAGCTAATTACAGTAATATTTGTTGGAAATAACTTAATTTTAAAATATTTTAGGGAAAAAAAGATTCATTTCTATTTTTTTTTGAATAAATTAGTTGGAAAAAAGTTAAATTGCAGAAATAAGTTATTGTGTAAGTATTTAAGAAATTACTGTAAAAATGGATTCATTAGCACCACCTTTGCCAAAGGTTACAGAAGGAATGGTTCCCTTAAAAGAAGTTGTATGTTTCTTTTTTTCATAGATGATGCTTATCTTTTAACGATAATATAGATTGAGCGTCTTGTCTATTATGCTTTTTCAGAACTTCAGAATATGTTGGATATGTAAGATATTATTTAGTATTATTTTGTTTTTATATTTGATTCTATTGAAGACTTCCTTCTATGAGCAATGTTATGAAAAAACGAACAATACTTGAATATTTATTATCGACAAAAAGGCAAATGATTAAATTGTATGTTCTTATTAAATGGGCTCATAGTTCTGAGGAAGTGAAAAGATGCATTGTATTTTTTTTTTTAGAAAAGGATTGTTTTTAATTTTTGATAGGATATAGTTGCATTTCTACAAGGTCAAAAAAATTGTTTTTCAAATCTTATTCATGCATTAAAGACAATTATTAGTCAATTATCATATGCTCGGTAATTTTTTTATTATTTTTATTTATATTTACCATATTTCAGTGTAAGAAGCCCTGATATTTTTACTGCTATGGAAGTTTTTTCAACTGGAACTTTTTCTCGCCTTGAGTTTTCAGAAACATCTGTAAGAAATTGTAGCTTATTAGACTGTATTTTTATTTACTTTAGACTGCATTTATGCTTCCTCGCAATTTAAAACCTAATGAAGTTTTGCAAACTTTTAATACGCTTAATATATTAATTTCATTGAGGCTATCATTGTATCAAGTAATACCGTATCCTATGATATCTTATGTTGTAGAAAACGGAAGAGCTAAATTTGTAGTTGAAAATGAGTTTGTTATTTTTTTGAGTTTTGTTGGTGAAAATATTTCTAAAATAGATGATTTTGTATGGTTTTTAGTTGACTTTGAGTGGAATTTTGATAGAGCACCTGTTATAAGTGATAATATAAAAGATGAAATTGAAAAGCTTGCTAATGAAATCTTGAAGTTATCTGTTATTCAAAAAAAGGAACCTTTGGTAGAATTATATAATTTTCTTCGTAAGTTTTATATTAATGTTATTTTTTGTTTTTCTAATATTTTAAGATAAATTTACTTTGTTTTATAAACTTGAAGTTATTGTTGTAGAAGCAAAAGAAATGTCTTTTAAAGGATGGAAAGATAAACTTAATGTTAGTTTTGATAATTTTAAAAGAACTTTGACATTGAAATATTGGCCAGTATTGTAAAAAAAACCTTTTTTATGTTTGTTTTTAATTAATTTTAGTACATCATCAGAAAAAAATATCAAAAGTTGGCCTAATTCTATTGGAATATTTGTTGGTGAGCCTAAAAAGAAAAATATTGCTAGTTATATGTTTCCATATACTCGAATATCTTTTGATTATGATTGTTCAGTAATATCCTATTCTTGGAAAATTGGTGATGATTTTCAATGTTGTGAGGATCTTAATATAGTGATTTAAAGTTTTCTAAAAGATATTTTTTAACTTCTTTAGAATGAATCGAATATATCTGCTAAAGAGATAATACTAAAAGTTATTGGTTTTCATTCAATGATATTATTGAAAAAGGTGTGTTTGACGTTATTAGAGTCTAGTAGCTTTTCAAGTAGTTCCGTGTTTATTTTAAATGCTGATGAAAATAATGAAAATCCCATTCTAAAAATTCAGTGTTCAAAAGCAAAAAGTATATTGATTTTTGTTAAACCTATGTGTGGAAAGTTCAGACTTGTAGAATATGATTCTTTTTTATGTTCATCTTTAGTTATAAAAAATTATGAAAAGTTGATTAATATTCCGAATCAGAATATACTAGAATTACTTATTCGATTAAAATGCAAAATACTGTATGATGATATTGAGTCAAAGGCTAAGTTTTTAGGTTGGGAAGTTGTTAAGTTTCCTTCTGGATCTTTTAAACAAAAGGAGTTTAAAAATAATTTGGGATTAGAAATTAAATATACAATTTTTTTAACAAATTCTATACTAGGCTGGAAACAGCCATCCTCTAAAAGCATTTTTTTTGTTGTATGTTTATTGTCTGGGCAGAATACTAACTGGTGGCTTCTGGAAACTGCTATTTCTAAGTATGATGTTTTTTTAGGATGGAATATTTTATGGTCTGAAAAAATACGAATTCATGACGGAAAGAGACGAAAATCTAGTGAATTGGACTTTTCGTTGATTTTTGATTTTTCTCCAACTTATTCTTTACTTGAAAGTATTCACAAATATTCTATAATAAGAGTAGCAATTCTTCAGTTTTCTCGAGATCTTGATATGCGAGGTATTCATTATGGGTATTTACATGATTTTTCTATTTCTCAGTTATGGATAATACCATTCTTTCATTTTTATACTGGAGATATTTCCCCTTTAGCCAAGGTTTGGGTTTGTAAAAATATGTTTGCTCAGTTTTTATTTTCTGGACATTCTTTTGATGAATTGAAAATCATTTTTTATGGGAAGTTGACTAATCTTAAGTTTTTAATAGTTTTAATGCAACAGTATAAAAGAGACGATATTGAACTTAATGTTAAATCTAACTATTTTTTAATAAAAGTTATTTATAAAATGGGTAAAAATATATCTTTGGTTATTGATTTATTTCTTGAATTATGGTTAAAAATCGAAACGATTATTCGATTTGTTTTTAAATCAAATGAATTTAATCATTTTTTAGTATTAGAAAGTTTCAATATAGATACTGTTAGATTTTCCTATTATAAAAAAAAGCATTTTTGGTTGGAAATTGGATATGAAAGTAGTGATAAGAAAGTTAAATTTCCTTCTATAAAGTATTCTCTTGAAATTGGTGCTATTGATGGTTATATAAATCCTCATACTAGAATTAAAACTCATCTTTGTCAAATACTAGAAGATTCTCGTGGAAATGTTCGTTTGTTCTCTGAAATTGTTTATAAAACTCTTCCTTTTTTGGAAACTATTGAACAGCTGGAAGCAACGACACTTGAAAAGTCCGAGTTTCATGTATTATTTCAGTCTTCATTGCAATTTAGTATTGTATATGCAAAGAAACGACATGCACTAGGGGTTATATTAAGGTCTGCTCCTTCTCATTTATTGGATAATGATATGATTACACTTAATGAAGGAACACTTGTATATTATATTTTTGATTTAGCATTAAAATATCAAGCAGCAGATTTTTTAGAGACATCTAAAATAAAAGGGCAAAATTCTGAGAATGGTACTGTTGAATCAGAGAATATTGTGCATGCTAGAGCTAAAAAATTAAATTATTTAAAATCTACGTATAATGTGATTGAAGCATGTCAATTTATATGGAGTAAAGGAATTGATGTTGAAGAATATAAGAAAACTATTTTTCCTGCAGAGAATGGCTTATTGTGCACTTCAGATGCAATAAGCTGTGTTATTAATAAAATACATACTATGATTTTAGACTATGATTGTATGAAATAAAATAAGGATATATTTTTTGGCGGTAATTTTTTGTAAATATTTATATATGTAGATAAAAGATTGGTAGAAATGGTCTGAGGATATTAGAATAGAATTTTATTAGAAATCATATTCAAATATATTATAATATTATTTAATGTTTTGTGGTAATTATTAAGCTATTTTTGCCATTTTTATAAATGGTTTTAAAAATATTCTATTTTCCTTTAAATCGTTTTTACAATTTATAAATGTATGTATAATGTTATCAACCTATATTTTGTTTCTTTGTGTTTTGTTCGTAGATTTTATCTCGATAATTGGAGGTTCTGTAACTCAAAAAAATTAAACTTTAATTCAGCAAAAAAACATAAAAAAATACAAATATTTCAAAGTTTTTCAAAAATAAGAAAGAGAATCAGTTTTTTGTTTTATATTAGTATTAGATTTTTTTTTAAAAAAAAAGCATTAACGAAATTATTATTTATCAACGAAGTTTTATAGAACTGTTAATATGGAGCAAATGTCTGATATTACGGAAATTCAGAAAGTCTTTTCTGCTTGTATTGGTGCTTTGGTTACATCTGTTGTTGTTACGCCGTTTGATTTGATTAAAACGAGATTGCAAAGTCAAACAGTTGATGCAAATATAATGAAGTCATGTTGTCGAGATGTTCTTTATTCTTCTACACATTCTCAAAATATTGGGTCTTTTTCTTGTGCACTGCATCCAGATGTTGTACTGCATCATTTCTGTGTGGACCGTCCTACCGATGCTTCAAAATATCAGTTTAATGGGATGTTAGGGACAATGATTAGAATTTCTCGAAATGAGGGATTCACTGCGTTATGGAGAGGTTTATCACCAACCTTGTGAGTTCTGTATTCATTTTAAGATATTGGTTTAATACTTTTTTAGAGTTATGGCTCTTCCATCCACTGTTATTTATTTTGTTGGTTATGATCATCTTCGTCAGTATTTTTCTTCTCCCGTAGCACCATTATTTTGTGGTGCATTTGCTAGAACTATGTCTGCGACTGTGATTTCACCTTTGGAGCTTTTTAAAGTTCGTCTTCAATCCGCTGTACATTATCCATGTTCTACTTCAATATTTTTTACTGTGGTTAGCGGCATTCAAGATATGGTGAAAACACAAGGTCTTAAGAGTTTGTGGAAGGGACTGAGTCCTACTTTATGGAGAGATGTTCCATTTAGTGGATTTTATTGGATGGGTTATGAAAGAATTAAAAATTTTTTAAAAAATTATGTAGAGCCTTTTAAGAGCTTGGATCCAGGAACATCTGAGTTCTTTAAAAGTTTTATTTCTGGGGGAATAAGTGGTTCTATTGCTTCATTGATTACTCATCCTTTTGATTCTGTTAAAACACGTCGTCAAATTCGACATAACAGTCTTAGAACTATTTCTGTTAAAAAAGAAAGTACTTGGAAAGTTATGAATGATATCTTTAGTGAGTCGGGATTGAGGGGCTTGTTTCGAGGTGCTGTTCCACGAATGCTTAAAGTGAGTCCTGCATGTTCAATAATGATTTCTAGTTATGAACTTGGTAAGTTTTATTAGATTTGTAATGAATTGTATTAATTAGAATTAGGTAAAATGTTTTTCAGTCGTTCTTTGAATCTTTGACCTTTTGTATATTTTTCTTCAACTATTATTTTTATTTTGTCAATTAAATTTGTATTTTTTGTCAGCCATGGGCTTTAAACGTATAGATTTTCTTTGGAAAGTTAATTGACAAAAATATATTAGAATATTTAGACTATTTTGCAGCATGTATTGCTATATTGTAGTAATTGGTAAGATTTAGTCGATATCTGAAAATTGCTTGATTGCACTTATTTTGGGTCTTGGTTCTATTAATACTTTTAATTAATACAATTTTTATATAGTCATTTTTATTCTATTTTTATTTTAAAAAAGAAGATATAAGAGATATTACTTGATATTTACTATATATTTTTAATTTCTGATTGTTAATATTGTATTATTGCCTTCATTTCCCTGTTACTTAACATGTTTTATTTATAACATGTTTTCATTGATTTATCAATAATTTATCAATATAATATTTATCTTTTATGTTTTATCTAGATTCAGATTTCATTTTAAAAATGAGCCGACAACTGCAGGATTCGAACCTGCGTAGGCAAAGCCTATTGGCTAACTAAATCGAGATAGCAGGCCAACCGAGTAACCACTGTCGCAAGTTGTCAAAAACTTTTGGTAGATAAAGAAAATTATATTTATATGGTTTTTATTAGTGAATAAATATATTTGCTTATGTATTTATGTATTTTTAAAAGTTAAAAAATCTATTTTTAATATGTATCTACAAAAAATAGTCTATCAAGCTATTACATGATAGAAACAATGTTTTATTGGCTTTGAAGAAATGATAAAATGTAAATTTGTTCATATAATCATTTTTCTTTAAGTCCATGTGAAGGCTGGTAGTTATTAGATGACATAGGAGGCTCGTATGGCGGCACAGGTTGCTCTTCATGTGGCCAATGGTGATTTTCTGTTGTCCTTGGCGGCACATATGATGATACTGGCTGCATAGGATATCCATACGGTTGTGGAGGTGGAGGTGGAGGCGGGGGATGCTGATGTACAAACCCTGGTACAGTCCATCCTGTATATCTAATAGGCCTTGTACCTTGAGAAGCTCTGCTCCAATTTGTACAGCTTCTAGGATTCAGCTTGCCTTTATATAATGTTCTCAACTTACCAGATACATGTAAATATTATAATACCCATAAGTAACATACTCAGCACAACCCAACGTCCCCATTGATTCCAACGACTATAACAGTCATATCTTTCCTGGAGCGTTGATTTATAGTCGCAATAATGTCGTTTCCAAAGCACTTGTGTAACATTTGCTGTTACCAGGTTTCCATGTCTAATCATAATGATATTTTTAAAAACTGAACAAAAAAACAAACTTTAAAAAAAAAACAATAAAACTCTTCTCTGTTAGTAGTTATATTAAAAATATTCTTTTTTAATAATTTAGAAACTTTGTTCTATTTTTTTAGTAATGCTGGATAGGTCGTTCCTAAAGTCTGACACGAACGCGTTAATCTAATAAATTAAATTAAATACGTGTATTTATTGGGAAATTATTTTAAGGATACTATTTGTATTTGGAGACTGTTTTAGAGAGAGACTTTTAGGCAGAATATATTAAAGGAGAATGTGTTTGGCTAAATGTTAAGGAAACAGTTTTAGAAGGTAATTATTGGATATTATTTTGATTAACTGAATTTTTGACGATATTTCAGATATATTTTTGATTATAGTTTTAATAGTAATTTTGATGACAATGATATTGATAGATGAGTTATATTTATGTTTTAGGATTTAGTGGTGCTTGAATGATACTATCTACACTTACACATTTATGGTGCTATTGATTTTTTGAAACTATTTACTAGTGTTTGATGGAAGATATACTATAAACGCATTTTATATAGGTTTTTAAAAAAATGCTACAAAAATACTGTCCAAGGAAATAGCATATGCAATGCTGCATATTTAATATGATTTATATGTTGAATACTTAAACATTAGCTTATTTAGCATAAGGCTGATACATACCTAGACTCTGGATTTATCTAGGTTTTCAGCAGAGTATATGTTTTAATTATTTTTTATTTAATGGATGTTTTACTGTTATGTTTTTTGGGCTACAAACTGTTGTAAATTTGGCACTGTTTTTTCTTGGTTTTTATATTGGCTTTATCTTTGGTCATTTTTCTTAAGTTCTTTAATTTTTACTTTTATTTTTATTTAAGGAGTGGTTTTAATAGTAAAATATGAATTGTTGTGAATACAGCTTTGAAAGATGTATTTTGCATATTTAGCTCTAATTACTAGCTTTATGTTTAGGGTAGGGCTAGGACAGCGTGTTGGAGCATTCCCGACATCAAGATTTTGCGTGACTCGGCACGCGTAGTGTTAGTTAAATCAGAAAATTGATTCAGAGATTCTGTAGGAAGCTAGAAAGGGATAGGTAGTTTAATCTTTTCTTTTTTCATATTTTTCTGTGTATTTGGTGTGTCTTTGGGATCAGTTTTAAAAGACAATTTTTGGTGATTTAAAATGAGCAACTCGACTATGAGCAACTCGACTAAGACAAATATATTTGAAACTGCGTATCATGCAGGTGTAGAGGTTATAGAGCAGATTAAAGTTGCATATTCGACGCCAAAGAATTGTGTTAGTAGCTATTGGTGCCTAATTCCAATGATTTTGCTTATTTTGATTGGGATTATTATGTGTAAGTTAAGCAGATAGATGGTGATAGGTTGATATGTGGTTTAGTGTTGTCTATTTATTACTATTTTATGACTATTATACGTACATGTTGTTGTTGTTTTTTATGCAAGCCTGTGGGTCGGTTTGCAAGAGCAGAGCCGGCTGTTGTTGTACAGCCGACTGTTGTTCCATCTTACCCTGTGTATTCTTACAAAGATTATGGATATAAGGATTATGGGAATGGTGACTATTATCCTAAAAACTATGTTTCTAGAGATTTCCCTTCATGGAAACCACATAAAGCGGAGATTCGTCATAGAACAGATGCTTGCTATGACTCTTCTCCAAAGTGTATGTTAGATCCGATGCTTCCTCAAAAGTCTCCACGTAGGAAGAAATTACTTGAGTTCGGCAAGCAGAAGTCTCAAGTATTACCTGCTGATGTTTCATGTGATGAGATGTCATGTCATTTTTCTTCAGATTTGCCTCTGGAATTAAGTAGTGTGTATGATAAGGAGAATTCAAGAGATTTTTGGGAGAATTATGAAGTAGAATCTCCTAAAGATGCTGATAAGCAAGTTTCTCATAGAAAACATCTTTCAGAATTTTCTGTCAATTCGATTTTTGGTTGTTATAGTGATATTAGTCAACAAAGTTCAAATAATAGTGTGAAAAGAGTAAATTCTGGTCAATATACGAATAATGCTGTATCTCGTGTTGGTGTTTTAAATGGGGTAGAGAATACGTGTTATTCTCCAGATATTTATGGCAAAACTAGAGGTTATTCAAGATTCTAGTTTTTGAAGATTGTTTTTAAGGATATTATATTATGAGATTAATTCGATGTTATAGTAAATGGTTCTTTATAGGACAGGAGAATAAATGTCTTTTTATTGTATCTTGATTTTTCACATATATGAATATATCAGTATAGGTTATTTAAAGAGGCTATTGATTGGATCTTACATATAATTATATAGGTTATTGTATTTTTTATAAAAATCTAGTATTTATGGGCCATATGTTTTTAGAATGTTATTTATTTTATTCATTTCGATTTTTCTTTTTTTACATTAACTGCTTTATATGATAGATTGTTTTTTTAGTTCTGTAAAGGTTTTTATATTATTTTGTATTTAGAATATTCAGAATGATAAAAATATTAAAATTTAAATAAATATATAATCTTGTGGAAATCCAATGTTTATTTTGGAAATAAAGGTATTCCATAATGTTTATGTTAAATGTATTATTAAATTATGTATTAGGTAGGCTTTTTAGATAATTTTGTTAATTAGAAAGTTTAATAAAACTGATCATTTTTGAAAATATTTTTCAAATTTTTTACAATTATAAAATATAATAAAGCATATTGTTATTATTGTATTGTTTATGTTTTATGTTGGTTTATGTTTATTTGGAATTTATTTTGTAGAGTTAATTATTTGAAAAACTTTTGATCCTTGTTGGTCGTTATGTATATAAAACCACCTTTTTTTATCTTCAATAGACTCTATATTAGCAAATAGTCTTCCATTTCTATTCTCTTTTAGTTTTTTTGAGTTTCCTATCCATATGATTTTTTTTCCTAAAAGATTTAATGTTTCTATTTGAAATTTGTCGTTTGAATATTGCATTCTTGTAACATAGGGTGATAAAACAAAATGTATTAGAGCAGTAGAAAACGATGTTGTGCTAAGTGCTATAATACGATGAGTATAATTTTTTGAATGCTCAAAGAATACCAATAACTACCATAATAATTCTAGCTGAAAGATCTATATTTGTTTCAGCAAACAAAATAACTGGTGAAATAAGATATGTCAAGCAGAGTGATCCTATTGAAAAGAATTTTATAGATCTCAATGAAGAAACAAGATATCCAGAATATGTTATTGTACATGATTTATTTGTAGAGGAATTAGAATATATACGATAACCCTGATATAAATGTTGTTTGCTTGGAATTTTTTGAAAAACCTTAGTAATTATATTTAATTTATGAAGATTAAATGTTTTTAACATTAAAAAAATATATTTTTTAATATTAAAAATTAACGGATTTAAAATTTAATAAAACTTTGTGCAAAAATTAGTGGCTAATGTAAAGTGTATTTGGTATCTTGAAGGAAAATATAGATTGTTGTATTAATATCTTGAGTTGTAGATGTTGGTTTTTTTAACGTAAAATGCTTATTTCTAAAAAAAATATCTAGTTTTTAAATGAAAAGTATATTTTAAGTTTGTATAAGATATTTACATAATGAAATTTAAAGGATATAATTTATTTTTTTAATTTGTTTCTACTTTTTTTTGAATAGTTTTTTAAAGATTTTTATAAAATAATTTGTATAAAATTATGCTATTTATAATATTTTTGTACTATTTTTTAAAAATAATATTTGTCAATGTATAAAAGTTCTTTTTTATTTAAAATATTTTTTATTTTTTTGAGGTTGTAAATATATGGAGATTCGTAGATGATTAACATTAATTATGTATGAAGGGTTTCAAAAATTTGCAGAAAAATGTAGGAAATATGTTTTAATTTCTATGGATCATGGTGGACCATTGTTTTCTTTTATGGATGATTCCTATGAGTCTAAATTAGATGGAATTATTAATGATTTAAATCAGAAAATTCTCTGGCAATCTGATTTTCTTCAGAAAGTAAGCTTTTTTTGGAAAAGGATTTAAAATAATCAATTAAGGTTAAAGATTCTACTGCTATTAAGTCTAAACCGTTATCAGATACTAAATCATTGGATTTTAATCAGGTTTGTATGAATAGAAATGTTTTAAATGTTTTTATTGATTGTTTACTGTTTAGCATGAAAAGACCTCAAGAGAAATATTTTCAGAGATAAAACATCGTGTAGATGTATATAAAGAGTATTCTCGTACTATGGATTTTACAATTGATGATACCCTTGTTGCTAACTTGCTTGCACGACGTAAGATTCAAAAAAATACGACAGAAGCGCAATTGGCGCTTGAAATATTGAAAAAGAAGTTGAAAGATACACTTTTTATGGTTGAAAGGTACATTATATGATTTTTTTTTTAATGGTGACGTATTTAAGAGAACAAAAAATATTAGAAGATACTAAAATAATTGCATTTTTATTAGATAAAAAATTAAAAGTTCTGGAAAAAAGAAGTCAAAGAACTTCTCAAGAGATACTAAAGTGGGTATTTTTCGATAATATTTTATATTTTTTGACAAAAAGTAAGTGAATGTTATATGGGCGTGAAGGAAGTTGAACGATCAGTTAATAAGTTTATGCGCGAACTTGTTAGGTTTATTGATGAGCAATTGGGTGACGTATTGCTTGCAGAGCAGTCAGGCGCATTGATTAGACATGCGGATTTGACTGAGAAAAAACATGTTAACTCATTAGCAGAACCAGGTCAAACAACACTGGATATGCATATTTCTGTGGAACAGAAAGACAGAATTTCCCTTTGCAACAGTACAAAGGAGTTGCTTGAGGTACAAATGGAGGTTTGGTTTTGCTAAAATGTTAATATGTTTTTAGAACTTAATGAATCGATCAGTTTTGCCTGATGCAGATCCGTATTTAGTAGTAGAAGATTCAGTAGTAGGAAGGGTTCTATTACGTTCAGGGCTAGTGATGTTGCATAATAAAGATGCAACAAAAATGCGATTGGTTGAGTTTCACAAAGAGATTGATGAATCTTCTTTTATCTGATGTATTTTTTATTTAATGTATTAGTAAAAAAGCTTTTTATAATTTTAGGATTTAGATATTATTTGTCAATTTCCATTTCATCAATAATATCTGAAATAATAACATATTTTTTGACATCTTTTTTAATAACTGCAGTAGTTCCTCTTTTAAATTTATATGATTGTTCTTTAGGTACCCGTTCGTTCGGTTTAAGATAGTTGCGATAAAATTGTGTCTAACAAATTAGTATGTAAATTTTAGAAATAAAAAATAACCTTTTCTTTTTCTATGGTAGCCATGTCCACGTTGCTTCCTGACCCTAAATCGTTAAAAATACCTGCCAAAATAGCATCTTTACAGAGGTCCATTGCTTCTTGTTTAACCATATCAGCTTTATATCTTGTTTCAAGAACAGACATTGCTGCAAGACTACCGCTTCCCATTGTAACAAATGGGAGCTTGTCCGTACTTCCTAGAGCTCATAAATATGTGTTTAAGTCAAAGAAGCAATGCTCACCATGTGCAGAAACAGTGAATAAATGGGATCCTGTAGGATCAATACCAGCAACGATAAGATAAGCGCCTATATAGCCTTGATATTTGAAAAGATGTTGTTTCAGCATTGTTAATGCTGTAATAACACGTGGTTCCCGTCCTGTATATAATGCATGGAGTTCAATTTGTGAAGAAATCAAAGAAGTGACAAAGTCAATATCTCCTGCTGTTCCTGCTCCTGCTGCCCATATTTTTTGAGAAATTTTATGTAGTTTCTATATTAAAATTTGTAAGAAGTGTTTAAAATATAAAAATATATGGAAAACCTTGCAATTTTTATCCATCACCTAAAAAATAAATATTTGTAAATAAAATATACAATAAAAACGAGGAACTTACTATAGGACCCATTGTTGCTCGTGTATCTGCAGCAATGCATACTTAGGAAACATTAATATTGAAAAACAATTTTTATATAAAATATACCTCCATTTTTGTATGAAACACCGACAATTGTTGTTCCTGTAGAAATAGTAGGTGGTGGAGTAATTCCTTCAGATAGAAGATAATTATTTCGTTGGTAATTGCTAAAATCGAACCCTTTTTTTGGGATATTAATTTTAGATCCAATCATTTAACGTGCTGGGATGATATAGAAGTAGTCAACGGAAAGTTGAGACGCCGTCAAAAAATCATAAATGAATTATGATCAATAATAATATATATATATAAAGACAAGATTTTTTGAGAGAAAAAGTGTTTAAAAAATCTATTGTTTTTGATATAGTAAAAGATGTTATGAAAAAAAGAATTTGAATATAAAGAATATTTGACTTAATAATTTGAATAGACTAAATTTGGATTTTAAAGATATGTTTATTGGATAAGTAATATTTTTGGATTATGTCTTATTTTAATTATGTTAATTATGGTTTATTTTTTTATAATTAATAATGTAAAGAAAATAAGTAAAATAGTTACTTTGGTTTGCTTTTTATTGAATATTTCTTGCTTTTAGAGATTTTTATATTGTTTTTAGTTTTTTATAGTCAAATATTATTATGAATTATAATTAATCATTTTTAATGTTTTATATGTTATTTTTTGAAAGATAATTATGATTTAGAACTAAAACGACAAAAATTATTAAAGTTGAATATGAGAATACTTTGGAACAGTTTTATTGTTTTTGATGTTTTTTAAATCTTATTTAAATAAAAATTTACTGAATTTTTTGTTTTATTTTAGTTAATATAAATATTTATATAAAATGCACTAATGTAGAATTGATAGTGCTGTTCTTTTATATAATGATGAATATGGTGCTAACTTACTATGTTTATGAAAAAAAGAAAAAAGATGTTTTGAAATTATTTAAATATTTAAAAATATATATGTGAGTTTTATATGAAACTTATAATTTTGAGTATAGTTTACAAATATTTTGTAATTTTTGTTTTTAAAAGTATAAATAGTACTAAAAAACTATAATTTTATTCGCTATCTTTACAGGTTAAGTGTTTTGATAAATCCATTTTGTTTTAAATTACTTATTTAAATATAAATTTATATTTTTAAGTTTTTAAGTTTTTTGATTAAACTGAGACATGAAATTTGAGATAAAATAAAGGTAATTATATAGTAAAATATAATGTATTGAATACTTTTTCATTCATCTTCTTATATATTCTTATATATTAAAATATTTTTTTAAAGTTATGACTTAGTGTTTCTTGATCGTTAAATTACCAGTTATTTGAAAATATCGATAAGGTAAAATATAAGAAAGCGTTTTTATAAGTGTTTTTGTAGGTGTATATTAAACAAAAAAGAACTTCATAATGCCTTTTGTTTCACCTGTTGAAAATTTTGTTTTAAATCGCAAAAAGCGGTCTATAGATAGAGTTAAAAGTAATTTTTTGATCACTTTTAAAATAAACTAAATATGCACTATAAAGTTATGACGATAGATTCTAGTACACAAATGAGACATATTAATCGGCATCTTGCTGAGCTGGAGCGTGACAATTATAATGATGTGAAAATTGAACTTGCAAAGAATGAGGGTATTGTTATATATTTTAAAGATATTTTTTTAAATCAAGAAAGAATCCCGTTCTAAAAAAAGTAATCCAAATGTAAGAAGAATATTGATATCGAGGAAAACATTTGCAATGCATCTGGATGAAGCGGTATGACATAAATGTTCCGTATTATTTTTGTTTAATATATATAAATAAAAGGGTGTAAACGCAGGTTATCATTCAGCAGCTGTTGGACCTTCAAATAAGCCACCTATTCGTTTATGTATTATATGTGGGTACTGGGGGAATTATACATGCAATAAGTGTGGTGAACGGTATTGTTCTAAATCTTGTGAAGTTATACATTTAGAAACTAGATGTATGAAAACATATGCTTAGTTATTTAAGAAAATATATCGTACTTTATATTATTTTTTGGCACTTTAAATTCAAAAAAGTGAATATATTTAAGAATTATTATTTTGGATCATTTGGGAAATTGTTCGCAACCAATCGCTTTTAATCATAGATACAATATGGACGTATGGTTTGGTTGTAAAAATCTGATATGCTGTTAGATTTTTGTTACAAAGTAATATATCATTACTAAATTGTTATATAAAATAGCTTCGACTTTTCTATTAAATAAAACTGATGAAGGATGAATATGAACAATCTTAAATAAATTGTAAGCGATGATATTACAGTATTATAATATGTATACCGTGTTTCCTATGGTTGTATAGTAGTTTCCGTCTGTTTGCAGCAATGCTGTATTCATAAAAAATCCGGTAAGAAAACATTGAAGAATAAGTTCTGTATCTATCTTATTTGAAAATTCGACTTTCATGTTTGCATTTTTGCAATGTTTTGTTAATTGTTTTCTAATCTCCTGAATATTTATGAGTATAAAAATTAAATATTAAAAATATTACTACCATGATAGTTGTTATTGCTCTAAAATTTATGAAATTTTGATGACACCATGTTTTTGCTATTGATTCGTTTTTTCTTATTTCTATGAATTGCCTTATTATGTTAAGATATGTTATATGATCTCCATCTCTGGAGAAAAATTTCATCCTTGCTTCATTTGCTTCATTTTTTTTGTTTTGGGGTGATATGAAAAGGTTTTCTGTTGAAATACACGCAATTATATCAATAATGCATGATAAACAATTATAATCATTTGCCGCTGCAATTAAAACTCGTGCAAGTTGAGGACTTAATGGAATTAGTGACATATCATAGCCAATTTTTGTAATTTTTCCATTTTTGTCAAGAGCAGAAAGTGAATATAAGTGTTCTAAAGAACGCAACACTACAAAAATAAATATAAATTCATATTTAAAATGAATACAAACATGAACTGTGTGAAGGAGGATCTACAAATTTAAAATTCATGAGATCATCTTCACCTCTAGCTTTTAGAGTTAATACAGCAAATGACAAATTTATTCTTTTTATTTCTGGCGTAGATGTGTTTTTTAATTTTTTAAATTCTGATTCTGTATATAATCTATAGCATTTTCCAGGACCCTTTGGAAATATTAAAGATTTTCTTATTGTAGCATTCTCTATACTTCTCTTCCTGCTCTTCCTGCTCTTTGGCGTGCAGATGATTTACTTACTGGTTCAATATGTAAAGCCTCAATGCCTAATATTTTAATTAATATCATCACATTTTGTATTCAATACCAACCAAGCCTATTATTATAATGTTTTACCTTTACTAACCCTGTATCTATAACATATTTAACACCTTTTACTGTAACTGATGTCTCTGCTATATTTGTAGCCAATATAATTTTCCTGGTATTAGGAGGTGTCTTGACAAATGCTTTTTGTTGTATATTTTGAGGCAAAGCAGAAAATAATGTACATACGAACATCTTAAAAAATATAATTCTGTAGTATTTTTAAAAAATAAACATACCTTTGGAACATTTTCTTGTAATTGTTTTGAATAATGAGAAATAGATGTTTCTAGTGATTCAATTTCATCTTGACCTATGATATAATGAAAAACAGTGCATCATATTAAAAAATATTTTTACCTGTAAGGAATGCAAGGATATCACCTTCTGGTTCATTTATATGAATTTGAAATATTGTTCTCAAAACAGCATCAACATAATCATTTTCAGGTTGCAAGGTATGGTGAATGTCAACTGGATATTGTCTACCTTTTATAAAGCAAACTTTTGCATTATCAAAGAAAGTAGAGAATCGTTCCGCTTCTAATGTCGCACTCATAATAACTATGGTGAGCGTTGGACGTAATTTCATTATTTTTTTTAAGAATCCCATAAGAATATCTGTTATAAGTGTTCTCTCATGTGCTTCGTCAAGAATAATAGTTGAATAAAGAGACAAAAGTGGATCACCAATTAACTCTCGTAATAACATTCCATCAGTCATATATTTGATCTGTGTATGAGAAGAAGAACAATCATCAAATCTAATAGAATATCCTACTTTCGAACCCAGACTCGTTCCCATTTCTTCAGAGACTCTTTTTGCTAAATTTACTGCAGCAATTCTTCGTGGTTGCGTGATAGCAATACAGCTATTTTTTGTATAATTAGATTTTAAAAGAAATTGTGGGAGTTCTTGGACATTTAAAAGAATGAATAAACAAACACAATGTCTTACGTGTTGATTTTCCTGATCCTGGTTCCCCTAATAGAATTATTACTCTTGAATTTTCCATTTCTTCTATTAATTTTAATCGAGCTAGAGAATGAAATTATATAATTGTTTGAATAAATACATACCAGACCATATAGGAAGCTTCATTCTATCCTTAAGGAGCTCTGTGCGTCTTTTATCCTGCTCTTTTTTCGATTTTTTCTCTTTAATTTGATATTTTATTTTATTGATTATTTTGTTTTCTTGTGTTTGTAGTAATAATTCTGATTCTGTTTTAAAAAAATTATGTTTTTTAATTCTTTTAGTTTCATCTTTTATTATTTTATCGTATTTTTCTTCATAATTAACTTTTTTAGTTCTTTCTTTTTGTTGATTATCGTATGTTTTCTGCTTTTTGTCATTTGTAATGTTTTCTTTAGCATAAAAATCATGTTTTTTGCTTTTATTGCTTTTAAAATATATTCCTTTTAAGAACTTTAAATGTATTTTTCGATTTTTGTTCTTTTTAATTTTCTGCATAGTATTCTTTTTATATATTAGACGTAAAAGACCTTGATTTGTTGCTATGGTAACTATTATCAGAGACGGTACATTCTTAAATGCTACCAAGTGTTTTTTTGACTAAAATTTAATTTTATATTGATAAATAATGTCTATAAACAATAAATTGTTTTTATAACCTTTTTAAAGAGATTTTATATAATTTTAGACTTTTTATTACTCAAATATTTCGGTGAAATATTACTCTTGGGTGTTATATTTGAGCATAAATTAATACGCGTCGATTTATGAACTATAATAAATGAGTATTTTTTTATATTTTTTTTGTAAATGGGTCTGGTGAAAAGAAAAAATAATTTGGACGTTCATCTTGAGTGGTTTTATAAAGAAAAACCTCATATTCCTATTCGTTTTGTTAGGAAAGATTCAATATGTGAAGAAAAGTAAGTTTTAGTTCTGTATTGTCGATATGTTAATGAGTTGGATATTAAGGTTGTGTCAAAATATTGAAAACAGTATGGCTTTGACTTATCCCCATCAACGTTTTATCTCAGGACTTCAATTGTCGAATCAATGTGATGCGGAAAAAATGGATTTGGAATCTGCAAGTAAAATCTCTTCTGATTTGAAAAAAGGCTATGAATTGCTTACCAGTCTTAAAAATCAAAGTGAAGATATGGATACGTTAAATATAAATGATGTAAATTCTGGGAACCTTCAATCAGTCGTTTTAATTGATTTAACATGTTCTGATGATGAAAATAAGAAAAAAGATGAATATATAAAACGAAAATCCGAGTTTCATGATACTCATAATCAAAAAAGACATAAAAGTTCTTGTGGCTCTGTAAGTATAGCAAAAAAAGCAATAAAGTTGTAACAGGAAAAGGATGGATTATGTTTTGAAATTTTCGATGATGTTTATGGATCTAGCGAGGTTGATAAACGAATTCAAGTACTCGGTTGTGAAAATATGAGTACAGAATTTGATAGATTTTTAAAAGAAAACACAAATTTTATATTGAATTGTAATTTTTCCATTAGCAAATTTAGAAATAATTCTAATTTAATAAAATTAGCTTCTTCTAAAGATTTTTTTTTTAAATCTTTAGCTTCTGACGATTTGGTTTGATTAATATTTAATTTTTTTTAAATGGAAAGTCTAATTTTTTATTTAGCTATGTCTTTTGAATATTTATGAAAAATTAAATGTTTCTCATAAATATGAAAAGACTATTTTAGAGGAACTTCTTAAAATCGCTTCTAATTCTCCTGTATCGTTAATAAATAAAAATAAATTATTAGAACAAAGGTTTAAATAGATAATATATTTGTTTTGTCTTAATTTTTTAGGAAAGAGATACAATTAAGGATACTGGAATTAGAGGAGATGATTAAGCGGAAGATTCAAAAATCTTTTAATACTAATGTAAGAAATTTTGTGAGTCAAAATATTAATATTAATAATTTTAGAATAATGATAAAACACTAGGGGAAGGATCATCTAAATTTAATAATCATATTTCTTTGCTTGCTTCAAAAGAAAGTAATTCTTTACATTCACCTGAAAAATTAGTAAATACTTTCTCCACAAATTCTACTTTTGAGTCTCAAGAATATGATTTGTTTTCAGAAGAGAAGGAAAATGTTGATGAATCTAAACATCTTTTTTTAAATTCTTGTCAAAATAAACAGAATTTAAAAAAAAAAATAAATGATAGTTTTCAAAATTCTATATCTACTGGTGTTGTTCATGATGCAGATACAGATGAGTTTGATGAATTATATGGGATTGAATGTGATAGTCCTTTACAGAACTATATTGATATAGATTGTGAGGCCAATAATGTATTGGATTTAAACAATCAAGGAGAGTTTCAAAAAAAAGTATCTTCTAATATTATTACTGGTCTTCAATCTAAATACTTTGTGCCCCTTAATGAATGTGATAATATGTCTAGCAAAAAATCTTGTTCAGTTGAACATAGTGACGCATTGTTAAGTTATGTTTCTGAATTTAAAAAAACAGAGCTGTTCCCTGAAAATTTATCCTTGACATCTAAATCTAAAATAGGTTATCCATGGTTAAATGATGTTTTTATGATTTTAAAAAATGTTTTTGGTTTAAAAGAATTTCGAAATAATCAATTAGAAGCAATTAATACAACATTAAGTGGGAAAGATTTGTTTTTGCTTATGCCTACAGGAGGAGGGAAATCACTCTGTTATCAGCTTCCTTCATTGATTGATTCAGGGAAAACTAAAGGGTTGACTTTAGTGGTTTCTCCACTTATATCTCTTATGCAAGATCAAGTGGAGCATCTTCTTGATATTAATATTAACTCTGCATCGATAAATGGAGAAACACCTTCTTCCAAGAGAAAAGAAATAGTGAAAATGCTCTATTCTAATGATATATATATAAAATTGCTTTATGTTACTCCTGAATTTTTAGCAAAAAATAATTCTTTTAATCAGGCTTTAGATCACATTTATTCAAAAAATAAATTTGCAAGAGTTGTTGTAGATGAAGCGCATTGTATTAGCCAATGGGGACACGATTTTCGTCCGGATTATAAGCAGCTTGGACAAATTAAGCAAAAGTATCAAACCGTTCCATTCATTGCTTTAACTGCAACAGCAAATGAAATAGTTAAAAAAGATGTTATTCATAATTTAAACATTAATAATTGTGTGGTTTTATCTCAGAGCTTCAATAGACCAAATATATATTATAATGTAGTGGTTCGAAATATTTCTGTATATTCAGATATTCGAGATATAATAACATCCAAATATCCTGGAAAATCTGGGATAATTTATTGTTTTTCTAGAAAAAATTGTGAGGATACTGCACGTAAATTTCGTGATAAATATCATATGAAAATTCATCATTATCATGCAGGAATGACTAATAAAGAAAGGTCACAAGTACAAAAGGACTGGAAAAAAGGGAAATATCATATTATAGTTGCAACTATAGCTTTTGGAATGGGAATTGATAAGTCTGATGTTCGCTTTGTAATTCATTTATTTCTTCCAAAATCTTTAGAAGGTTATTATCAAGAAACAGGTAGAGCTGGAAGAGATGGAAATATTGCTGAATGTTGGCTGTTTTATAACTATAAAGATAAAGCAAAAATAGAGAGAATGATTGATAAAGGAGATGCTAGTTGGACCCAAAAAAATCGTCAAAAGGCTTCTTTGCATCTTGTATTGCAATTTTGTGAAAATAAAGTCGATTGCAGACGAAAACAGTTATTGGCATATTTTAATGAGAAGTTTTCTGAGAAAGAGTGTAATCAAACATGTGATAATTGTAGAGAAAGCACAATTGTTGTAAAGAAAGATATGTTTGATATGGGGAAAGAAGTCGTAAAAATTGTCCTTGCTGTTCAAGAAAATAAATTTACTATATTGCAGTGTATAGATGTTTTTCGAGGAATAAAAAATACTAAAGTTGTTAATTTTGGTTATGAAGCATTACCTTCGTTTGGATCTGGTTCTTCATTATCAAGATTAGATGCTGAAAGACTTTTTCACGTTCTTATTTTTGATGATATTATAAAAGAAGTGAGCGATGTTACTAAAATGGGGTTTGTTGTAACATACGTTCAAGTGAAATTATGACTTTTTTATTTTTATTTTTAATTGTGTTTTAGATCGGTAAGAATGGGATGGCTTTTTTAAATGGAAACAGAAACCTTTTTATGTCGTTTAAGCCTTCTAACTCGAATTTATTTTGTCAAAGGCTTTCATCAAATCAAAAAATAACTAAATCCTCATCGAATATATCTTGTATTCGGAAGTTAAAGACAAATAGGAAACATGTGAATAAATTATATAACTCAGTTGTTAATAATAATATAATTTAGTTTGAATCGGGATATTCTAGAATTGTACCTATTTCTAATCTAAAAAAGGATTGATTTCACTGTTTTGAAGTAATACCAAATAAATTTTCAAAGTTATGATGAATAAATTCTCGTAAATTTTGAATTCATATGAATTTGATTATCTTAAAGATTTTATCAAGAAATGTATTGGCTTTATAATAATTTTTGTTTTATTTTTTGAAATTACAGAGTAATTTTACACAGCTAATAAAAGAATGCCTAGAGTCTATTTTTTCTTAACAAGAATTGCTAAATACTGTTATTATATTTTCAAGAAACAATGTCTTATATTTGGGTTGTTTTTTATTAGTTTTTTAAGGATTTAGATTTGGTAATTTGGATAGGGAGCAGTAATGAAACATTTAATATTAGATTTAAGATTTGGCCTTCTATTATATTTGATATTGTTGATAAATATAGAGAAAACACGTGCTTTTTATAATAATTGCATTTTATACCATTTTATCGTGGTTAAGAATAGAGTCTTTATATATATATATATATATATTTCAATTTTCAATATGATATATATGTTTTTATGAAAATGCTTATTTTATTTATATTTTACGTTTAATGATAAATACAAAAAAACTATATTCCAGAGTTTACCATTATAAATTTGGGTCTTTTAAAAGTAAAATGAAGATCAAGACTTACAGACAAGTGTTTATGAAGTTTAGATTGATATATTATATCTATAATTTCATGTTTAATAGGGTATTAAATATTCGAAAGATCGCTTTTCGAACCCTATATTCATAAAATAATGACTTTTTAAAAGAAAGGTACAATGCAGAAATATTTTTTATCACTCTTTTCTTTGAGTACTCTTGATGGGGAGGATAAATTTATGGAAGGAGTTAAACCTTATATTGATTATAGGAAAGATACTCTGTCTATAGAAGAATTAAAGTTTAGCTCGAGATGGAGATCTTGTGAATTTTATATATATTATTGTATTATCTTTTTTGCTGCAATTCTCTCTTTAAAGACGACATATGATATTTCAAATTGTAAGTACTTTAAACTATATGTAGAGTAATTTAATAAAAAACAAGCATCTCATCATAATTATAGTCGATTTTCTAAATATTTGCAACGAGGTTGGATTGGTGGACGTAAAATGGTAGTTTTATTGTTTTTTTAAGTTCGTAGTATTGAACACTAAATTGGTTAGGACAATACAGATATACAATATGCTACATTTCGAAATAATATTCCTAGTTTAGTTTTTGCTTCAGTTATTCACCTTTCTTTAGGCTTTTTTTTTGATTATTTTGTTAAATATTTTAAAGTTTTAAAAGACAATATTCGGAGACGTACTTTATATAATAATATTTTTTCTTTTATTTTTCTTATTATTTTGCATGGCACAAGCATTATTAAAATTTACATTATAGCATGTTTTAGTTACAGTATTTCTTATATTTTTCTAAATAGTAGGCTGAATCCTATATTGACTTGGTTTTTTAATATTTTTATTCTTTTTTTGAATGATATATATAAAGGATATTCGTTTGGTTCTATTTATTATAAATTGTCTTTTTTTGTAAAGATTGAAAAAAATGTGTTTAAAGTCTTATAAGATTATAGGATCGTTATAGTGGTTTGGTTCCTCGATGGCAAATACATTTTAACTTTACTATTCTCAGATTAATATCTTATAATTTAGATCGTTATTGGTCACGAAAGGTTGAATTTTTTCAAGTAATTAGTGTTTTAAATTATAAATTTTTATTTTTATTGCTAAATTGAAAAATAGTTGCCTGATTCTCAGTTAACGGAAAAGGATCGTATTGATATCCCATGTCCAGATGCTGATTATTGCTTTCGGAACTTTTTTGCGTATATATTCTACGCGCCTTTGTATTTTTCTGGGCCAATTGTGTCTTTTAATAATTTTATTTCTCAGGTTTTATTATTTTTATTATTGTTTAAAACAAATCAAGAATTAATAGATTTAGCTACGATATCCATCAAAAAATATTTCCAGTTCATGGTTAAAGAAATATTTTTTAAGATTGTTGTTTTGTTTTTTTTTAATGGAAATAATGCTTCATTTTTTTTATGTAGTTGCTATATCTAAAACAAAAGCCTGGGAAGGAGATTCTCCATTTCAAATAAGTATGATTGGATTTTTTAATTTGCAAATGATTTGGTTTAAGGTTTATTGTTTTTTTTTTTTTGTTTTTAATTATTCTTTAGTTATTGATCATTTGGAGATTTTTTCGTCTTTGGGCTCTTTGTGATAAAATTGATTCGCCTGAAAATATGATTAGGTGTATAAATAATAATTATTCGTTTTTGGGTTTTTGGAGAGCTTGGCACCGAAGTTTCAATCGTTGGATAGTAAGGTAATATTACATTTTTTTGATAATTTTGTTTATATTTATAGATATATATATCTTCCTTTGGGCGGTTCTAAGTTATTAATAATAAATATTTTTGTTATTTTTACTTTTGTGGCTTTTTGGCACGATATTTCTTTAAAATTATTTGCATGGGGCTGGCTAATTACACTACTTATTCTTCCTGAGATTATATTTGGCTATATCTTTCAATCAAAAAATGTATTTTTATTTTTTTATTTTTTATATATTAATTATGTTTTTAGTGGGATAATTGGTCGCTTTATCGGCATTTATGTGCTATAGGTGCTGTAGTTAATATAATTATGATGATGATTGCTAATCTTGTTGGATTTTGTGTTGGTATTCAAGGTACAAAAGAAATGATTAGTCGTATTTGTACTAGTTATAAAAGTTAGTATATTTAGAATTTATAATCTAAGATTAAAGATTTATAGATTTCTTTTTTGTTTTGTCTGTTTTTTGCACTCTTTTTGCTGCTGTTCAAATTATGTTTGAGATAAGAAATTATGAAAAGAGAAATGGTATTTGCCTTCGCTGCTGAATTTGTGTATATTATCTATATTTGATAGAATTGTAATATTTTAATTATGTTTTATTTTTTTGTTTTGAATGACGATTTTCATTTTTCATGACATTTTTGAGACTCCTTATATGTCAGAGAAATTATTTAAATACTAGGAGCTATCTACATACTCCTTCTTACTTCCTTAATGGGTCTTATGATCCTGTTATTTTTATCTTTTTAGTGAAAAATTGGTTAATATAAAAAAGGTTATGATAGAGAAAAATTGGTATAAATGGTGGCAAGAAAATCATCTTTTTTTGCCAAAAAATACAAAAGATAAGTTTTTTAGAGACAATTATGTGATTTCTATACTTCCTCCGCCAAACATTACTGGTACTTTACATCTTGGTCATGCTTTAACTATTAGTATTCAAGTAATAGAGGAATTCTAATGTTTTATCTAAATGTATAGGATGCATTAATTCGCTGGGAGAGGATGCGAGGAAAAGATGTTATGTGGATTCCTGGGATGGATCATGCAGGCATTGCAACTCAGAGTGTTGTAGAACGTTTTCTTTTAAAAACACAGAATGTAAGTTTTTGAATGATGTAAAAGATTTGACATAGAATAGCTAAGAAGAAAAGATATAACTAGAGATGCATTTATAAATGAAATTTGGAAATGGAAATGTTTACACACAAATCATATTTTTCATCAGATTGTATTTAATACTATATTTTTTTGGAGATAATTAAATTCATAAAGGCTTCTATGGGCGCTTCTCTTGATTGGTCCAAAGAATTTTTTACTTTGGACGCACCTTTGTCTAAAGTAGTAATGGATTGTTTTATTCAGTTGTTTAATGAGGGTTTGATATATAGAGATATAAAGATGGTTAATTGGTCGTGTACATTGGAAACAGCTATATCAGATATTGAGATAGAACATAAGGTTGTTCCTAAACCTACTGAAATAATAATTAGAGAAGAACCGTAAGACTTATTTTTTATTGAATTTTGTTAATATCAAAGTAGTGTTGAATTTGGTGTATTACATCAAGTGGCATATCGATTGGTTAATTCATTTGATATTGATGAGATTGTTATTTCAACATCGAGAGTAGAAACAATTCCTGGAGACAAAGCTATATCAGTTAATCCAAATGATATGAGATTTTTGGTTGATATTAATTATTTTTTTTCTATCATATTATAACACGTAAAGGGTTTGCATGGTAAATATTGTCATAATCCACTAAATCCTGATATAATTATTCCTATCATACCTGATGAAATGGTTGATCCTAATTTTGGAACAGGTGCTATTAAAATAGCACCTGCGCATGATCCTAACGATTATAAATTTTCTATTCGCCACAAGATACCAATTTTAAGTATTTTTGACACTGATGGAAGAATGAATGCATTATGTCAGCTTCCTGAGCTACAGGTTTTATTTGTTTTTTATTGAAACTAATTTTAACTTACTTTAGCATCTTGATCGTCTTAAATGCAGGAAGTATATATTGTCGAAATTAAAGGATAAAGGGTTATATCGTGGATTTCAGAGTTATAAAACATCAATACCTCTGTGCTCTCGTTCTGGTGATTTAATTGAGTATTTTTTGAAACCACAGTGGTTTGTTTTGTATTTATTTTTCTTTTTTTAAATTGATTAAAGGTATCTTAAAACTAAACCTTTGGCTTTAAATGTATATAATAATTATAAAGTTGGAAAATTCAAGATTAATCCATCGCATTACAGTAGTCAATGGATAAAATGGTTGGAAAATATTGAAGATTGGTGTATTTCAAGACAATTATCTTGGGGTCATCAGATACCTGCTTGGTATGTAGGCTCTAATAATGGATATTGGATTGCTGCTACATCTGAAGAAAATGCCTTGAAAATTTCGGGCGGAAAAGAAGTTAAACAAGTAAAAATTTATTATATTTCTGATTTTTTAATTTTATTAATAGGATCTTGATGTTTTGGATACTTGGTTTTCATCTGCATTACTTCCTTTGTCTGTATTTCACTGGGATGGTAAAAATATACCTGTTGGTAAGATTATATGATTATTGGAATTTAATTTTGAATATTTTATAGAATATCCATTAAATTTTATTGAAACTGGATCTGATATTCTTTTTTTTTGGATTTTAAGAATGGCTCTACTTTGTACACATTTTACTGGCAAATTACCTTTTAATGAAATTATTCTTCATCCATTGGTATTTTAACATAATGTATGTGTATTATAATTTTATGTTTTAATAGATTAGAGATTCCCAAGGAAGAAAAATGTCTAAATCTTTAGGAAATGTTATAGATCCTTTATGTATTATAAAAGGGGACTCTAAAACTCTAAATGATATTGCTATCGACGGAAATGTTTTAGAACAGAATAAACATGATATAAAAACAATAAATTCTGGGTTATCTGGTATAAAGGCAATGGGGGCTGATTCGCTTCGATTTGCATTGATAGATTATACAAAACATGTAAATATGGTTTTTAGATAAATAATTTTAAAATTTTGTAGACTCGGCAAATTAATATGGATATTGCGAATGTATCTTCGGCAAAACATACATGTTTAAAGCTTTGGAATGCTACTAGATTTTTCTTGTATCAAACAAAGTATTATGGCTTAAAAACTATAGATATGAATTTAAGATCAACACATATTTTTGATAAATATATAGTATCTAGACTTAAAAAGGCTATTGATGTTTGCAATATGGGGTTTGAGTTAAGAAAATTGTTTGAAGTTACAGAGTGTTTGAGAAAATTTATTGTTTATGACTTATGTGGTATTTATTTGGAATTTATTAAACAAGAACTAAAAAAAAATGATAACGAGGTAATATATTTTGTTTTTTTTTCTTGTTAATATAAAAAGCGAGCAATATATGCTTTGAGTACTCTTTATTCTGTGTTATATATCGTAGTTAAACTGCTTCACCCTATATCACCTTTTATTACTGAAGTTAGTTGCACTTTTTATTATATTTGATGATATTTATTTATAGGAACTATATCAGTATTTATTGAAATTTGTACCATGTTCAGAAATAAGTATAATGATATCAAATTATCCTAATAAAGATACTTTTTTTCATTTAGATGATGATTCTTTAGAAAGGGTAGAAAACATTATGATATTAATACATGAGTTTAGATCTATGATATCAAGTATCAAATATATAAATTGTCCTGTATTTGAAGGTTTCGTTGAAATCAATCATAAAAATAATATATTTAAGGAAGATGTTAAAAATTTTAGGAATATTATTCGAGATATGATTGGAATTAGTGATTTAAGATTAAATGTAAGTATTTTATATTAATCTCTATTAAAATAATATTTTTAGGATATAAATAATGATTTAACAGATATGTATTCTAGAGTTGTTAATTCTGAATTAGTTCTCTATCTACACACCAAAGATTTATTTTTGGATAATTCAAAGCAAATATCTAGGGTTAAATGGCTTCAAAAACAAGAAGAAGCTATTTCTAATATATTAAAATCTGAGAAATATATTCAAAATGCTCCTATATATATTCAAGAAAAAAACATAAAAAAATTAGAAGATATTCAGAATGAATTAAGACTTATTTGTAATCGTCAAAAAGGAGATAAAAACTAGTGTATATTTTTAAATTTATATAGATTTATTATTTAATTTAAAATGATGTATAGACTTAAAATGTAGCTCCGTTTTTAATAAACAATCTGTATTCTTCTTTTTTTATCCATTTTAATACCGAATTAACATTTTTAATTAAGTGTTGTTTGGTTGTCTCTGGTTTGGCTATTGTAAAAAACTCAAAAATTGATGTTATCTTAAAATGATATTAGAGATCTTCTAATTGTAAAACTATTTACCCATGCAATTGCTATATAGTTTTTAGTAGAAATAAATTGAAGTCTGCTATATGATTTTTTCTGAGTTAGAGAATGAAGTTTATGGTAAATTTTCATTATTCTAATTAGAAGCGTTAGATTTACAATAAATAATAATAGCTTACTTTTGTTTTTGAATAATATTTTCAGATGTTTCCCACTGTGGCATAGTAAATTGTACATCAGCCCTTGATTTGTATATAAAATGATAGAGATAAGGTGCATTGGTGTCAGCTGTACTTGTTAATGATATAAATGTAGATTAATTCTTACATGTTGTATAAGATGTCTCTGCAAATTTTATTACGTTTAAAATATTGTGAACATTAAAATCCTGCGGATGTTAGATAAATAGTTTTTTTATAATATATTTATATACATTAATAATTTTTTGTTTCATTTGTCTCATCTCAAAAAAAGTATTTTTATCTGTTGAAATTAATACAATTGCAGTTGATTCTGATATAAAAGTTATATAACAGTATGTAAATCCTTTAGGATCAAATTTAGGGAAACATAATGGTATCCAGTGTTCAGTTCCATCTTTAAATGATGTGGTATTAAATATCATAGAAAATAGTAAAAATAATTCTATTCTTTGTTAATAACTTTTATAAAAAAATCAATTATTTTCCTGAAGAATGAATAGAATGGTTTTTCGGCCGTATTATACTAATTATGCATAAGTTTGATACAATTATTCCATATAATAATTTCTATGTTTTTATAAGATATTTTTAAAATAATATTTTATTTATACTTTTGCCTTTGCTTTAATTAAAATAGAGTCTATTTTCATCCTAATAGATCTTCTGAGCCTTAAGCATTGTAATCCATTTAATAAGATAGATGGTTCTCCTTCAATGATTACATCAGAAAGTGCATCGAGAAATATTTTTGTATCTAATGACAATAAGATATAAACTAAATGGATTGTTTTGTACTTCCAAGGAGTCTTTTTAAGTCGAAATTTTCTTTATGGACAAAAATATTTAATAATTTGTCTAGTGTAAGCATTGTTGTTATTTGAGTATATAGTATGTTAAGTTGCGCTTTAATCTTGAAAATTTTAGTATTTTTTTTACTTATTTCTTAAGCAACCTGTGTTTCAGATTCATGTAATTTTGAAATACCTACTAAATATAAAGGACCTTCTAACAAGATAACTACTGTTAAATTTTTTGATGCAAAACTTCTAGAAAAATATTTTTAGAATTGATATAGGTTTTAATATTTCTGTACCTAAGATTGTCTTCTTTACTATGAAAAAAACTTATAATTATTTGTATAATTCCCATGTATTCAGATATAATCATTTCATCTCCATATCTACTATAGACTGGCTTACCAGCTCTAGAAAGTATAAAAAAGTGTTTTTTTCTAGATTTCCATGCTTCTATTTTATCTATTAATTTTTTAGTGCTTTCTAGAAAAAAAGGTTGGAAAACTACCTTCATTTTTAGAATCCTCATTACATGATCTTGAATTATGAAAAACATTAGATTCTTCTTTAAAAAATGCTTTATCTAAAAATGGTAATGTTCCTTTAGATTTTTCTTTTTGGTTCTTTAATGCTTTTTCTTCTTTGAATTTGCTCATAGATATAATAACTTAGTAATATAAGTTGAAGATTGCAAATTCGCTTATAATAGTTTATATACCGATTATAGATACAGCGTAAGTATAATTTTTTATGATTTTCGATTTTTGATGCTTTTTATATGTATGTATAATACTTAGTTAACGTTGGCTTTTGTAGAAATATTCTTTAAACACTCAAGTAACTTGTGTTTAAATTTATAATGACTATGTTTAAAAATTTATAATTGTTTTATAATTTTATTTCATATTTCTTTTTAGTATTTTCTTTTTTCATAGATATATGTTTTTATGAAATGTTTATATATAGAATATAGAAGTTTTTTTATCTTTTTTGTGGGATAATTGAAAGTCTAACGACTGACATTTTATATGGGATTTCGATTATACTAGTTTTTTGAAAGAAAATAAATGCTTTTAAAAGTATGAAATAATCAAGAAGAGTTTTTGATTTATTTGTTTTAACGAAAATGAAGGTCTTAGAAATATTAAGTGTCTTTTTTTTGTATGTTTAAAAGCTTTAAATTATGGAGAAAAACATAAGAGAAGACTTGCAAAAAGAAGGATTATCTGCGGTTTCTCCTAAAACAATACAAACTTCTCTTTCTATTAAAGGTATATTATTTTCTTTTTATGGGAAGCATTCAATGCTTATTTTAAAAAAAAAAAAGATTCAGAAAATTCTCAAAAATTTAAAAAGTATTCTGGGGGGTTGGACAAAATTCTTCAATCATTCGATAATCTTCATGAATGGGCAGACTATATATCATTCCTTTCAAAGCTTCTAAAGGTTTTTGAGACTCAGTCACATATTTAAAAGTGGATTAAGAATTTATTTAGACTCTTCATTCATATCCTACATTTGCTATCGTTCCTTATCAAGATCTTGTCGCATGTAGGTTGGCACAATGTTTGAATCCAAATCTTCCTTCTGGTGTACATCAAAAAACACTTGAGGTTTATTCTTATATTTTTTCTTTGATTGGGGTATGTAAATATGTTTTTATATAAAGTTAATAGGATTCAAGAAAAATGGCCTTTCTGAATCTCTTCCTCTTTGGAATAGTGGTTTAGCTCCTGTTTTGATGTTTGCATCTACGAAAATTAAGGTATATAGTTTTTTTGGATAGTTTTTTTAATGAAAATAATTAGCCTTATTTTCTTGGACTTATTGAAACGTTTTACTTGCCATTAGGCCCTAGTCTTCGGCCTTGTGCAAAGTCGTTGATTATGTCATTGCTTCCTGGTCTTGAAGAAGATTCTGGAGAATATTTTGATGAAACTTTTAATGTTTTGGATTCTGTACGACAAAAATTAGAAGATGATGCTTTTTTTTGGCAATGTTTATGGCTTTGCATAATTACATCTCCTCAGCAGAGGCAAGGAGCTTTGAAGTATTTATTTAAATGTTTTCCGGTTTTAAAAGATAATTCTAATGGTAGGAATTTATATTTATTGCTAGCTGTAGAGTTTAACTTTCTTAGATATTCTTCCAATAATACATCCTGATTCTGGTCTTTTTATAAGAGCATTTAGCTCTGGACTTAATGATGAACAGTTATTAATTCGCCGTGGATTTCTTGAGCTTTTAGTTCAAAATGTTCCTCTGTCCTCAGTTATTTTTCAAGAGTATTTGGACTTACTTTTTTTTTTTTTTAATATTATATTAGAAATATTGTTTCTATAGATGCTGAGCTTTTAGTAATGAGTGCTATTAAAGTCGTCATGGGTAAAGAAATATCTCTTAATCGGCGTGTATGGTCATGGCTTATGGGTTCTGATTTTGAGCAAAATCCTGTCGAAGATTCTTATTTTAAGAATTACAGTATGAAATATGTTGTAGGTTGTATAAAAAATTGCTTGGATATAAGTAAGAATGATCCTGTAAAACTTCAAGAAATATTTAATATTCTATTATCTTTGATGGAGAGATCTATAATAGGGAGTATTATTGCTCCTGAAGTTTTTTTGCCTGCTTTAAGAACTATATACATGTTTAGTGGATTTAATAATGATGATTTATATAATGATGTTCTATTTTCTGCTAGAGCATTTTTTGACGCTGTAGATTCAAAGTTGATATGGAGTAAACTATTGTTTTTGCTTGATAAACTAGATGTGGATGTCTTTGATTTCTCAGATTATGATTTTGCATTGTATATTATTTTAAATTTTAATATTCGTGAGGGAGATATGACTTTTTTTCATATTCCTATGGTTTTGTATGTTAATATTTTAAATATTTCAAACAAGTCAAGGAATTTAGCAATTGAGAAGACTTTGTTGTTGGTAATACACAAATTGATATCTTTTGTTCCGAATAATGAATTATCTAATGTTTTATTTGGTGAATATAGTTATGAGGACAGAATATTTTTGAAAAATAATATTAAAAAATATTATCAAGATCTTTTAGGTGATGAAAGTAATACATATTTATCTAAAGAAATGGTTATGGAATTTATTTTTTGTTTACTTATCGAAAATATAGAGCTTTATCTTGATGATAGTTTTTATTTATTTGAGATGCTTTGGCTTACATATGAATTTATTCCAAAAGCTTTACGATGTTCAAAAACTCAAAAAAAAATGTTATTGGATGATGTAGTATCTGTTCTTAGTTCTAAAGACCTTACTTTTGATCATGTTTATTATATAGTTAAAATTATTGTAGAGTTATTAAAAAGAACATGGATTAATATTGATGACATTAACAATAATGATATACTGATTCCTTTGGTTCTTTATGTATATTTTTGAAAAAATGAAATATTTAGAGCTTATTTGTTTTAGATATGGGATTGTTTTTCTATTGAAAATTCAAAGTATCATATTGATGCATCTCTATTGTTATGGACATTGCATAAAATGCTTAATGGGTCTTTTATCGAAACAATTATTGTTTATGCAATGAATATTCGTGAAATTCCGTATGTTGCTTGTCTTAAGTTTACTATATTATGGAAATATAGCGGTAAGTTTCATTGATTTTTACTATGATAAAATTAAGTTAAAGTGGATGAATCTCTTTTTGCTCATGTGCTTGCCAGACCGTCTTTAATAATGATAGGTTTCCTTCATTCTGATGATATTCATACAAAACTTTTAGTGAAGGCTTGGATTGAAACTTTGAATACTTCTTTCATTAGGTTCGTTTTTTTTTTTTTTTGTCATTATTAAAGAAATAAGGCTGTTGGATATTGTGCTTATAAAGTTGTTATCTTTAGGATTTATTTGTTCTCCTAAAAGTGAAGTTGCTCAAGAATTAGAAATTTCTCTATTGCAATTCAAAGAAACTGATGATATATCAATGTTTGTTTATTATATATCTGTATGTGTAGAAATCATTGAATCCGGAGGAATTGATCTTTTAGAACATGCTTTCACTGAACTTTTAAATGTAGATACTAATAAAAGCAATTTGTTGTCTAAATGTGAGTTAATATAATGGTTTTAATGTTTTATAATGATAACTAATTTAGATTGTTTAATATCTTCTGATATGAGCTATATTAGTATATTAGCAAAGATTGCAATTAGGTTAATAGAAATTTTTTTAGTTGATAAACTTATAAAATTAGAGTTCTTCATATGTTTCCAGAGTCTGATTTTCATAATTTAAGATCAATGGTTATTAATCTTCATTTTTTAGCAAGTAAGCTTCTTTTTTATATTGTTTCTAAATGCAATTTATTTGATCATGAGCTTATTGAAGTACTCTTGAAAAGACTTATAGTAAAAGGTTTTATTTGTGAAAATATTTTTGACAAATATATTCTGGATATTTTATATATTATTTTGAAGCGCAATATTAATCAATATGAAATAGATTATAAGGATTTTTTCTTTAATGGTGTCCATTCTTTATCTATAGATGAAAGTCTTGGCAATAATTCTGAAAAAAAAGTGTTTCGTAATGTTTTGTTGATGTTAGTTAAACTTTTTATTACTCGATTATCAACAACACAAATTCCTTCGAATATTGAAATTTTAATAGATTTTTATAAACGTTGCTTAGGATTATTTACTAATGAAATGTTTCAGATATTTATACCATTTATAGAGACATTATGTAATCAAGTTAACTTTATAATTGTTGGATTAGAAACTGGTTTTTCGGATTTGAAAATGGAAGGCTTACCACCTTATGAAATTATTTTATATTGCTTTGAGGGTTTGAAATATACAATTACTTGGGCATTTGAAAATCATGATGATAAATTGAAAAATTCTTCTCGGAAGTCTTCTGAAAATGTTGGATTTTTTGGGAATGTTATGTCTGGTGTGTTTTCTTTAGAAGCTCCAAGTTCTGTTAATTTTTCTAAAGATGTAATTTTTTTTTTTTCTGATTATTAATGATATTTTTATAGAATCGAAATTCTATAATACTGTGTTTTCGAGATATTGTAAAATTAGCTTTTTACGTTTGGTCTTGGATAGAATGTAATATGATTGTTAGTATAAGGAAATTAGAAACATATAAGTTTATAAATATGAGACTTAAAACAGCAAGTAGACAGTTAATTTATGCACTTTATGATATAAAACCTATAGAAACATTAGAAAGTTTGGTAAATTCAGTAAACAAAACAGATATGAAGGTAAAATGTGTTTATACACGTTAATTAGATTGATTTTTGTAGATCAAAGAACATGTTTTTTATTTTTTATCTAAATTTGATGATTCTAGAAAACAAGAAATAATTCCTTTTTTAATTGACAGTATTAATTTTAGAATAAATTCGACATCTGTTGTTGAAAAGCATAAATCAAATATAATTATTTCTGTGTATGATAAATTTTTATTTTTATATTATTTTTGATTTTTATAGAACGCCAAATTCAATTATTAGTTTTCTTATAAATTTCGTTGAATTTTCTAAAACGGATCTTTTAAAACAAAGTTGGCCCGTATGTTTAGCTTTTTTTCGAGATGCGGTTAATAGTCCTCAACAATATCAAATAATTGATACTTATATACTTCATTTTGCTACATCATTGATTAAAAAATTAAGTGAAGTAAATATCAATAACGAAAAACGTGAAAAAAAAGAAATGATAGTAATACTTTTGTTATTATTTATTTGTTTATTTATTTGTTTTAGGATATTTATTTACGAATTTTAAGTTTTTTTACGTCGAAATCGCTTAAGTTCTGTGATTCTAGTTCTGTATTTAATAAGGATATTAATTCCCAATTGTCTACTAATAGTTATGGATATTATAGATTCATTTTTTAAGCTAAAATATTTTTAGATAATGAAGAAAAAATGAAATTTTTTGATAGTAATGATAAATCGAGCAAAAATAATGAATCATTTTTGTCTTCTGCATTTTCAAATCGTGAATTAAATTCTGTTTTACTTAAATATGTAATTCCTTCTCTTTCTAAAATAATAACAGATAATGAAAAAATTGTTCATGCATGTAGTATTATTATGACAAATGTTATTGGATCAGAGCATCGGAATTCCCAATTGTATAATCTTTTATTTCGATATTGTGATAATTGATTAAAATAGATCTCGAAAATATTCTGAAGATAATCTTATTCTACTAGCTAAGCTTGTTGAACTTTCTGGGTCATCTAAGTTCTGGAAAAAAGAAGTTATAGATATCTTTAATGATAGTTCTTTTTTTACGATACCATTTAATGAGGCTGTGCTATGGATGCCTATTATTAAGCAGCTATATAATAATGATAAAGATAGGTCGCTTGAAATATTTAGTAAATTTTCCTTTTATTCATCGTCTAGTATTTTTGTATTTAGAGAATCAGAAGTTGTTTCTCGAAAATATCAATTAAAGCGTCTTATTTTTATTATAATTTCGTCAGGTAAAGATAAATATGCTGACAAAATTAAAGATATAGAAAATGTTATTTTTGAATATATTAAAGGACCATTAAGGAAGATGCTTCGAAAAGAAATATTTTTGTTAATTAGAGCATTAATTATATATATGTCATCGATACATTTAACTTCGCTTTGGGCAATAATTTTATCAGAGCTTCAGTATTCTTTTGTAGATCTTCTGGAGAAAGACCTTCCTTGGAATCAGGAGCTTCTTGATTCATTGCATGATGCTTGTAAGCTTTTGGATGTGATTTTGGTTATTGAGCCAGAAGAGTTTTTAGTGTATGGTTTTTATTTGAATTTTATCCATTTATAAATTTTTCTTATAGGCATAAATGGGTTTTTATTACGGATACGATTGATTCTGTTTACTCTTCTGACAAATCCAAATCGGTTGCATTGATGGATAAACTTTTTCATAAGATTTTTACATTTCTTCATAAATCATTACGTACCAGTGAATCACCACAGGTAAGTTATTATATATATATATATTACATAGCTAAAATGATTGTTATAGCTTTCCCAAGCGTTTATAAATATTGATGCTCTTAATAAGAGATCACCTATGCTCATTTCTAAAACAATTGAAGATGTTTCTGATATTAAACCGTTTTTAAGTCGTATTAGTGAAATTAATTATGAAAATGTGTATAACATCTGCTCTCCAGATATAAAAGCATGTGAAATGGGGTTGTTAAGGGATCTTTTTTAAAAATGTTTTTTTATATTGTAGTTGTCGTAGCAACCAGTTGAGATTTTCTTTCGAACCATGTTATATACGTTTACGTTAATTTAGATTTTTTATAAAAATAATATTTTATTTATGATATTTCTGTTAGGGTACCATGATAACGTAGAATTGGAGAAACATGTAAAACCTACATCAAAGAAGGAGATTTTAGGATGGTATAGTTGTGGATTTTCAAATGAAGTATTTTCTATAGTTTCAATGGGTACATTTGTTCCAATATTATTAGAGCAACTTGTTCGGAATTCAGGTGTTTTGTTATCTAATAAAGCAATTCCGTGTGTATCTCATGGTTTATCGTATGCTACTTTTTCATCTCAAAGTAATAAAGATTTGAGTTTATGTGTTATCCATGTTTCTGGAATAGGCTGGGTAGACAGTTATAGTTTTTCGTTGTATGTATATTCTATAGCGTCTCTTCTTCAAAGTATTATTATTATCAGTGTTAGTGGTTTGGCCGACTATGGGAAGAATCGTAAAACTTTACTTCTTATTTTCTCAATTATTGGGAGTTTTTCTGCTATTTCTTTTATTTTTATAAATAAGCAATATTTTTTTGCATCATTTTTATTTATTTTATGCAGTGTAGTTCCTTTTATGATAATTTTGTTTTATTAATAGTCTATAGATATGTTATGGTGCGTCCACTGTACTTCTTAATGCTTTTTTACCTGGGTTGTCTAGAAATCATCCTTTGGTCATAGAAGAATGTAATAAGTCAAGTTCTCGTCAAAGTTTGGTACGTGGAACTTCTTTTCTTAGAGATGATGTTTCTGAAGATTATGATTCTTCTTTTCTTGATTATACAAAAATATCTGATTCTCGCATATCTGCGCTGATGTTGGATTTGTCTTCAAGTATTTCATCTTGTGGTATTGCTATAAGTTATTGTGGTGCCCTTGTTTTTCAAATTATATCTATTTTCATAATACAGATAATTGGTTCTGGAATATTCTCTTCTCAAATCATTATTAGTGCATCAGGTTTTACACATCTTTAATTGTTTCATTTATTTATATACTTTAGGATTATGGTGGATGGTTTTTTCTATTCCTGTTGCAATATGGCTTAGATCACGTCTTTTACCTTCATTGTCTCAAGATATATTGGGGAAACCTTCATTTATAGGATATATTTTATATTCATGGAAATCTTTAATAGATACATTTTTAGATGTGCGGAAATATAAGGATGTAGTTATTTTTTTAGCTGCATGGTTTTTTATATCTAATGGTTTTTTCAGTTTTTTTGTTTTTATTTCTTATTAGTATTAGGATATTCTTCTATTATTTCTACGACTGTTCTTTTTGCAAAGTCTGCACTTTATATCCCTCTTATAGGGCTTGTTGTTATATCTTTATTATCTACTTTATTCGGTATTTTAGGTGCGTTTTCTTGGCCTTATATTAGTCAAAAGTTTAAGTTTTCTCCTTCTTATACTCTTTTCCTTATTCTTTCTTTATCACTTTTTATACCTGTTTATGGAATTATTGGACTTTTTCCTATTTCTATAGGGTTAAAACATCCTATAGAGATATATATATTAGCTATATTTTTCGGGTTTCTTTATGGGGGATTGCAAGGGTGCGATAGAAAATATGTTGTTTATAATAGAATTTTTATTGATATTAGATATTCTCGGTCTTATTTTGGTCAATTGTGCCCTGAAAATTATGAAGCTAGATTTTATGCATTATATGCAGTTACAGAGAAATTCAGTTCGTTTTTTGGTCCTGGAATTATTGGTTGTATTGTTGGTAATATTCTCAATAAAATCTGGAAATGTTTTAAATATTATAGACATTATGCATAATATGCGTTATGCATTTTTTTTTTTGTTTGTAACTATGGCTATATCTATATTGATTTTGGTACAGTTAAAAATGTATAATAAATAATTCTATTCTTTTATATGTAATAAACTTGTTACTATTGCATTTATTTGTTTATATTGTATAAAGAATGCTTTATAATTTGGATTTTTAATAAATTACATATATTGGATTGCTTTGTATTATCTTGTATTTTATTTGAATTAGTTGACTGTTTTCAGGAATAGAATTGTATAAATCATATTTATCAATTTATTTATTTAGAGTACTTAAGTAATTTATTTTTTAGAATATTACATATATATAAATTCTATTCCTATTCTGTTTTAGTTATTTGTATATTCTACGATATTTTTGTTAAAACTTGTATGTATGTATAAATGGACTTACATTTGTTTTTTTTGAAATATTTTTTATTTTTAGTAATATAGTTTTTTTATTTGCTTTGTATATTGCACTTTTTTCAAAATTATGTTATTCCAAGAATCGATGAATAAATAATGCGCAACGAGTGGGAAACTGAATTTGAAGAAGAATTAGAGGGGTTAAAGTCAACTGAGTCCGATGTTGGATGGATGGATGATGTAGATTTGCTGGACAATGAGCTTCCAGATGAAATTCCAGGTGATTCGATACCCTTAATGGATGAAAAAGGTCCTTTAGATTCTGTAGATGATGGAGATGAACTAGCATCGATTTTGAAAGAAGGTTTAGTACAACCTTCTAGTGGAATGGAAGGAGTGCAGGTACCAATGCAGCTTCTTGGTTTTGGATGGTCTATGCCGATGATGAGTCAAGAACGGGGACGAGAGAGAATATCTCGAGAATGTATTTTAAAAGAATATTTTCCAGGGTTTCGAGAAAACGAAGTGCTTAAATTTTGTGAATTATTTGTTACAAAGAAGGCTTATTTAATTCCCGTGAAACATCGTGTAGGACGCAGTAAGTTGTGTCTGTAGCGGTGATGAGCCGTGAGTGGGTTGATAGAATTATTAGCTAACTTAAAGAGTAGCATGTTTTCCGAAATGGGTTGGATTGGATGTAGAACAGGATGATGCACAGGCGTTTGGGACATTTGGACGCCTAATACACCCTAGATGGGATGATGAGGTAGTTTATACAATGCCTTTTTCAGAGGAGAATGAGGAAATGAACGTTGATAAAGATGCCTTGGATGTTCTTGTATTTTGCTGTGAAACATCGCATAGGACTAACTAATGCGTTTCAGCATGGATCTGGGTCTAATGAAATGAATCATGATTTACATTTAATATGCTTCGATTGGTACAGGAGGGTTTTTTCCGATGAATTTTCTCCATCTAAGAATGTATCGTTTGTTCGACCTAATTCAAAAATTAAGTTTATGGGCGAGGGTTTTTTTTCTCAGTTTTATATTGACGATCGGATATTTAATGGAAATATTGAATTAGTACCATCAGTACAGCTTAACTTTAATGATCCTTTTCTTCTTCTTGATATCCAGAAAGTTGATTCAAATTATTTTAAGCATATTGTAAATGATCGTTCTTTATTGTATAACGACTTATCACGAAAATATAATATATCTAATGATGAAGTTTATGATCAGTTACGTCAAAATCAGCAAGCTCGTGTTCGTCAGACTTTAGGTCACTTGTCAATTGAACATGGATTGGTTGCTGATCGACTACAAAGTCCTTATTATAAAACGAGACTTTCAAAAACAGAATGTCGTCTTTTTCATAGGCCTGTGATTACATTTAAAATTAATCATGAAATTAAATTTGACAGAATTGGGTCACGAAAGAAAAAAGATCGAATAAAAGATCCTAAGATATTACTAAGTACAACTAAAGGTGTCACTCTTAGTGATAATTCGACTTACGTATTGATGGAATATTCTGAAGAATATCCTTCTGTTATTTCTAATCCTGGTATGGGTTCTAGGGTTGTTGTGTTTTATCGCAAAAAATCTGACGACGATTGTACAAGACCAAAAATGACAATTGGTGAAACACATATTTTAGAGCCTCAGGATCGTTCACCTTTTTGGAATTTTGGGACAGTAGATCCTGGAGAAACAGTACTTACTTTGTATAATAAAATGATACGAGCTCCTATTTTTGCACATGAACCTGAAAATACTGACTTTTTGGTTTTACGGTATAATTTTTTATAATTCATGATTAATGATTGATTATATTAGAAACACATGTTCACAAGGGTCAAGGTATTATCTTCGCAATATAAAGTATCTTTATGTTATTGGTCAGACATTACCTGTAATTGATGTTCCTGGTCCTCATTCAAGAAAAATTACTATGATCAGTAAGAATAGGCTTAAAATGATTTGTTTTCGTCTTTTGCGTCGTGAAGAAAGCGGTAAAATTCTTATTAAACAAATGGCACACCATTTTCCTGATCAAAATGAAATGCAACTTAGACAGCGTCTTAAGGTTTTATTTTGTTTTTTATATTTATTTAATGTCTTATTTTTATTAAGGAGTTTATGGATTTTCAAAGAAAAGGTGATGATCAAGGATATTGGAGGTTAAAGTCTTCTGAAGTTCTTCCTCCTGAGGTTGTTATTCGTAGTATGGTTTCACCTGAGACTGTATGTCTTATTGAAAGTATGCAAGTTGGTCTTCAAAATCTTGAGGATGCTGGCTATGGTCGAGCTGTAGAAGATGAAAATATGGATGAGACATGTCTTAGTATTGATCAACAATTGGTTCCTTGGATTCTGACACGAAATTTTATTAATGCTACTCAAGGAAAAGCTATGCTAAAATTACATGGTGAAGGAGATCCAACAGGTTGTGGTCAAGGATTTAGTTTTATAAGAACATCAATGAAAGGGGGATTTAAATCGTTAGATGAAACAATAGACGATAAAGCTGATGGAGATAAATCAAAAACAAATCACGGATATAATATAGCTAAGCAGTCAAAGGCATATGGGGACGAGATTGCAAGAATATGGAGGTCTCAACGTATTGGATTGAGCATGGCAGGAAACGCTGCTATGACTGATTTAGAATTTGAGGATTCTCAAAAAGATTTTACTAATGATAATAAAGTAGATAGTGGGTGGGATGTGTCAACTCCACAATCTACAGATTTAATTGAAAATGATGATTATTTTTCTATGAATTCTCAAATAGGTACTAATCAAACTAATAAAGTTTTAAGAATTCAAAGACTTACACGAAATTCATTTGGGCAATTACAAAGAAAAGTTGAAATAGTTCATAATATTAATGTTATACGAGCATATATAAGACATAGACAATTAATTGATGATCAAACTACGATGATGGAAAAAATAGGGCCCACTGATGATGAAGATGCGAATAGAAGGCGTAAAAAATTATTAGAAGAACAGTTGGCACGATTAAGACATAATCGTGAAAGAAGGCAGGCTCGGAAAGCTGCTAAAGCTGCTCAAAAAGCTGAAACATCTGCTTTGTATGAAATTTCTTTACCAAATAGTAAGAAAAATGCGGTTGGTACTAGTAGGCGGTGTGGAAGTTGTGGTATGTTTTTTTAATTTTTATATATCATATTGATTATTTTTAGGACAAGTTGGTCATATGAAGGTATTTTTTATTTTATTTTTGAAATATAATGTTTAAAGATTTAGACATGGAGAGGGTGTCCTATGTATGGGAATGTTTTATTTAATACACCTGGTTTTTCTGATGATGAACAATAATTTAATTGTTTTATTGATAATGATAAATTTTTATATTGTATATTAAATATTATTTGTTTTTATTTATATTTGTTTTTTTGTATGTATATTTCATTATATCTAATGTTTGTAGCTATTTTTAATATTAAAAATACTATTATGTTTATTTTTAATTCTTTTTTATTATTTGCTTTTGATAAAAGGTTAGATAATACTTTCTTTTAAAAGAGAATCTTATGATAAACTAGAAGTTGGTGTACTTGGTTGTGTAGAGATATAACAAAACAATATATGATTTTTCTTTAGCTTTATGATGTGGTCGAGTCTAAAACAACAATTGAGTGCAGCATTGCGCAGCTATAATGAGCAAGAGAACAGAACTCATGGTAGAAAAAGATTATTTAGGTTTTTAAGATTGATATTATTTAGGGTTTCATGTCCTTTGGGTAGAAGATGGTTCTGTTGCTGAAAAGGTTGGCATTGAAAGTTATTATGATTTTATATGTGAGGTTGATGGAGTTGAACTAAATGAGGATTTGGAATGGCTTCGCAGTTATTTTACTTGTGCTTCTCGTCCTTTTCAAATAGCACTATGGTCACTTAAGGGTCAGGATATACGATATGTTTCTTTAACGCCATGCAAACGTTTTGGCTTGTCATTGCGTTGGTGTGCCATAAATACTATTCAAAAAGTTGTTTGGCATGTTTTAAGTATTGAAAATGGTTCGCCTGCTCAAATTGCCGGGTTGCAACCATATGATGATTATATTATTGGAACACCAAAGTATCTTCTTCATGGAGAAAGCGAGCTTGAATTGCTTGTTGAAAAGGTATATTTGATAATATTAAATATATAAACTTTTTTATTTAATATGATTTTAATATACTCTTTAGTTTATGAATTTGCCTCTTGAGCTTTATGTGTATAATCACCATCATCAAATAACGCGCCTTGTCACTCTCATACCAAACAGGAAATGGGGCGGTTCTGGAGCCCTTGGTTGTGGCTTGGGATATGGATATCTTCATCAGTTTCCTCGTATATCTCGAGAACGTTCATTGTATATACCTGTAGAGAATGATGTGTATTCTTGTTCAGAAGAATGTGATGAAAGAGGAATTCCGTTAACTGAAACAGAGAAAATGCTTGGGGAAATGTCATTTATTGCCACTTCAACGCCACAAAGTAAGACGAAAGTATGGCGTCAACGTCAGAGTAGTCGAATTTGTGATGAAACTGTTCTTGCGCTTATGAAGGAAGGTGAAGTTAAGAGTGAGCAAATTGCTCAAAATGAGCATAATGTATATAATGCTCAAGCATTATTGCAAACAGAGAAAAACAGTGAAATAGCAGACTTGGAACAGTCTGGAGTTTCCCAGTCTGGTGAGCAAGATATAATTTTTTCTACTTTACAGGGTTCTATTGGTGAATAAATGTTTAATGTTTTAAAAACACATTTTATACGACGTAGATATATAAGTGAAATGGAAATAATAAGTATTTTTACATATTTTATATTGTTTATTCTATATTTTTTTAGTGTATGTTTATTGTATATATTTTCATGTGCTACTTTTTGAATTGTATTTGATGCTTTATGTTTTAATGTTTACTGCATTAAGAGTTTTGAGTCTAAAAATTTCAAAAAAACATTTGCATGGTATATTGTGGATGTAATTTTTCATATTTATTTAATCTATTTAATTAACTACTTATATATATTGATTTGTTGATTTACTTTCTTAATGATTGAATTACAAGTATACCAATAATTCAGTTTTAAACTATATGTATTTTTGTTTAAAGTTTATATACTGGATTAGTGTGTATAAGTTGGTACTTTTCTGTATACATTGAGTTCCTTGGTCTTTTGTATGGTTATTTAATTATTAATTTTTAGTAATATCGCAAATTTATTTCTTTTGAAATGTATTTGTTTGTTAGGATAGTGATTGCACGTTTTAAAAGCAACTGTTTTTTAGAAGGACATTTTAAAAAGAAGTTAGTAGCTTCGTTTAGTGTATTTTCAGGGCATACGTCTGAGCTCCAGACTGTATTTGATACTGTTGATCTGGCACGGTCAATTGAGCGGCCTAGTTTGATGCAGTATAAGGCAGGATTGTTTAGAAATACAGGTGTTTTGGAGCCAAATGATCTCATTTCTTTGTCTCACAATACATTGATAAATGTAAAAAGATTATCAGATAATATTGCATTACGTCAAGTTGAGAATGTTGAAGAAGCTCGAAGAATTATTAAGGATTTAGATAGGTTGAGTGATAGGTTGTGCGGTGTTATTGATCTTTCAGAATTGTTAAGGACAGTTCATCCGGATAAGCGGTTTGTGAGTGCTGCAGAGGAGGCATATCATTATATGTATGATTTTATGAATACTCTGAATACGCATACGGGGCTTTATAAGGTGAGTTTTTAGTAGAAGAAGAGGGTTAATGTGAAGAAGGTATTGAAGCAGATTTTTGAAAAAGATTGGATTGTTAAAGAATTGACGGAAGAAGAAAAAGTTGTTGCAAAAGGATTTTATCACGATTTTGAAAAATCGGGGATAAATTTATCAAGTGAAAAGCGTAAACGGTTTGTTGCTATTTCTAGTAAAATTGCTAGATTGGGGCGTCAGTTTTTTAATCAGTGTAATTTAAAACATGATTATATTGATATTCCATCTTATTTACTGGGTGATATTTCATCAGAAGTTCTTTCTACACTTCAGAGAGGAGAAGGATCAAATCTTAAATTTCCTACATCTGGATGGATATATCAGATGGGTATGACATTGATTTCTGATGAAAATATAAGGAAACGTTTGTATATTGCTGGTCAAGAATCGAAGAAATCAAGAATTTTGAATTTGGAGGACCTTCTTAGAGCAAGAGCTGAGTTAGCTCAGCTAATTGGTATGGAAAGTTATGCTGAATTAACATTGCTTGATAAAATGACGAAAAATCAAATATCTGTATTTGAGTTTTTAAAGTGTCTTGCAAAAAATAATATGCCTATTGCAAAAAAGGAACTAGAGTGTCTTTTGATGTCTAAAAGGAAACATCTTTCTAGTTATAATATATCTGTTCTTAATGCTTGGGATAAGGATTTTTATATAAATTTGGAAAAACATCGATCTAGTTTGTTTGAAAAAGATTCAATTATGTCATATTTGTCAGTTGGTGTTGTGATTCAAGGTCTTTCTGCTTTATTTACAAAGCTTTATGGTGTACGATTTGTGCATTCTGAGGTTTATCCAGGAGAAATATGGCATCCAAGTGTTAGAAAACTTGATGTGTTTTCCGATGAAAATCATATAGGTGTAATTTATTGTGATTTATTTTCAAGAGCTGGAAAACATAATGGTGCTGCACATTATACTGTGCGTTGTTCTCGTAGAATAGATGATGATATTTTAATACAAGGAGAATCAAGTCATGAGTATTATAATAATCCAGTTCTTAAAAGTTCTGGGAAATTATATCAACTTCCGATTATTGTTTTAGTTTGCGATTTTGGACAAGTTTCTGAAAAAGGCCCTGTATTATTGTCTTTTTTCGAGTTAGAGACTCTGTTTCATGAAATGGGACATGCACTTCATTGTATGTATTTTAATTTGTAAATGAGATTTTAATTTCTCTAGCTATGTTAGGGCGTACTGATTTTCACAATGTTTCTGGAACACGTTGTGCAACTGATTTTGTTGAATTACCATCAGTGCTTATGGAGCATTTTGCTTCGGATATTTCTATAACACCTAGTTTTGCTCGGCATGCGGTAAATAATTCATCTTTATCGCCTCAATATTTTAGTGATTATGTCAAAAATCATTCAATGATGCAAGCAGTTGAAACTCATTTTCAGATTATAATGGCGCTTTTAGATCAACAATATCATACATCTGCTCCTTTAGATAAGGGGTTTAATTCTTCAAGGGTGTTGTATTTTTTACAAGATAAATGGGGTTTGTTCCCATCAGTTCCTGGTACATCTTGGCAAACTCAATTTACGCATTTATTTGGATACGGTGCTACCTATTATTCATATCTTTTTGATCGTGTTATTGCTGCAAAAGTTTGGAAAGAGATATTTGCTAAAAATCCTACATCTCGTGCTGCAGGAGAAAAATATTATAAAGAAGTCTTGCGATGGGGCGGGAGTCGAAATCCGTGGCATTGTCTTGCTTCTTTATTAAACGATGAAACGTTGGCAAATGGGGGACCAGAAGCGATGAGAACAGTAGGTTGTTGGGGTATTGGACAAGTGAAATGATTGAATATAAAGTTTATTATTTCATAATTTATGTTTTTAACTGCTTAACTAAAGGTCCGAAATAACAACATATTGCTTTTATTTTTCCTGATGTTTTTAAATAATGTGCTTCTACTTTATGTGGATAATCAATTAATTTTGTTATCTAGAAATATTAAAAAATCAGTTTTATATATGCTGATTTACCGAAGCTAAAGATGATGTACGCGGTAAATACATAACGATTTTATTGCTATTATTTACCATATAATTCGCTGCGCGGAACAGTAAAGAACTTACTTCTATTAGTGTAGTTTATAGGATTAAGAAATATACGCTGGATAAGGTTGCATGGTTTCTATATTGAATACTTCTGTATTTTGATAACTTGGACCGCCTATACTATTTATATCAATTTTGTTAATGATATATATATTACCCCATGGTGGACTTAAGAAAATAACATCACCCTTTTATGATATTATTTAATGGTTGTTTAGTTTAGAAATATGCCTTTATTCTTTTTGATATTTCAAAAAAGTCTGCAAGGATCCATAAAATTTTGTGTTCCACATTATATATTCGTGCATTATGTTTTGCGCATATAAGTTTTACTGGATCATAATCAATTGCAATGACTAAATACGTTTTAGAGATGTGTAAATTGAAAAAGTAGAGATACCTGCTATTTTTTCAATTAATGCAAACTGTATAGCATTTCCTCCAGCACCACAAAAACCGTCGATTAAAACAAAATTGTCTTTATATAATTTTGACAAATGTGTTGCAATCTGACGTCCTAATGGTTCTGGTGTAACGCTATACCATGATTCTTCGTCAAGCCAGATTCCTTTATCAAAATGCTTGAAAAGCCGGTATCTTTGACCCCAGTATCTTTTTATATTAGATATTATCAAAAAACTAACATTTTTAACTTATGTAATTTTGAAGGAAAGTTGGATCGGCTGTGACGAACAATGGTTTTCCCGATTGCAATATATGACTCGCCATATTTGTCGTATTTGATAGATGCACCTATGTTAATTTCTTCTTGTTTTAATTCCTGTAATTTTTGAATTTGTTTTTTCATAAAATTTGAGTTGTCGAAAGGTGTTAAAAATAGTTGATATATAAAAATATGAAATATTATTTTTATTAATATATTTGGGTTATTTTTATCACAATTAATGTAAAAGAGAAATAAGAGTTATGTAAGAAAAAAGATGTATTAAATTTTATCAAAATTCGGAAATTAAAGTTGAAATAATAATTTTTTTGTAAATGATTAGTGGCTAAAATTATAAAATAGACTTATATATATTGATTAGTAATTAGATATATTTAAATAGTAAAATCGAAGTTTTTAAAATATTCTTTAAATTGAGTAACATCTTGACATTCTTCTTCGTTTGTTTGAATACAATTTTTCCAATCTTTTCTTTCTTTTACACCAAGAACTTGAGATATAACATATCGTGGAAATTGAAAATCAAAATATTTTTGAGGGTTTATTTTATGCACAAGAATAGATTCGTTAGGTAGCCAAATGCGAAGATAATTTTCTTCTTCTTTTCTGATATTTCTTTTTTCGAAAGTGTAATGCTTTTCATTTCCATAAGAAATAAAAGCATTTTCTAGTTCACCAGCGAAATCATTTTTTATTGGAATTATTTGCCAGTGTAAATGGATTCCAGATGTTCTACTTATCTCAAAAGTTATAGTGTTACAACCTTTAGATTTGAACATTTCGGTAATAGATATTCGATATCTTTTACTGTTAAAGAATAAATAGATAATTTAGTAGTTTACCTTTCCATTTCTTTTTTGGTTTTACTTCTGTTTATCTCTTCGATAGTATTAATTGTAGGAACATGAGCAATAGGAATAATTAAAACATGTCCTGAAAATGGAAGAGTAGATGGATTTGTTGAAGTTGTCGTTAAAGGTCCCTTAGGGAGTGCAAGATATACTTCTAATCCTATAGAGATGATTAAGTGACGAGCGATTTTTGGATTTGAAAGACAAAAAAAACAAAATTCCACTATAATATATGAGTTTTAGGTTTTTGTAATATGGAAAAAAAAATACAGTTAGGATAATTATGAATAGTTTCTTGAAAATTACGACTTTCTTTTTGTGGACAATTCTAATTAATAAATAAGAGAATACTATGATTAATAGTTTCTACCTGAATCCAGTGACCTTTTTGAGAACATATTTTACAAGTATAGCTTGATGGAATATCATTTTTAGTGGATTTTTTTGTTTTTAATTTTGGACAGTTATCTAAATGGCTCATCTTATTGCAAATGCCTTTGAAGTTAATACGTATTGTGAAGAAAGTTTATACATACTATAGACATGATTTTTTGAAATTTGAGAGTTTGTTTCTTTATTTTTTTCTTCACTTTAAATTATTAGAAATGTAAAATTAAAAACATGAATACTTTATATATTTATATGATTCGACAGATATTTTAATATTATGTTCTTGTTTTTTATTATTAGAAGATACATTTTTGTCCCTGAAAAAGTTATGTTTTGATTCTTCAAAATTATGTTTGGTTTCTTTGGAATTAATGCTTATTTCTTGCATAAAAGGATTCTCTGTTACATTTGATATATTTGAAGTGTTTAGCATATTGTACGGATTTGATTTTGTAATATTAAACGCCTATTTTCTATTAAATATATCTAGAAACTTAAAGAAAAAATCCTACATAAGACGACTAAAATCATGTTAATTATATAAACAATTAACAACATATAATATACTCTTTCTTTATTTGGGTTATTAAATGAAGCTAATGATATAAATCTTGTAATACTTGCTTCTTGTTTATCTTCAGTAAAAATATTTTCGTAAGGCTCTCTTTCATAAAATATTGAACCTTTTGACGAAAAGTGATATTTGGGCTGAATATATGATGTTATTTTGGCTATAGGTTGAATCCCAGGAACAAATTTTGATGATTTTTTGGATGAAAATTTATAGATGTCTTTAGGCCATTCATATGTAATAAGAATGTCAGTGTTTTTTCCTTCCTTCATAATGTAATTTACTTCATTTTCATAAATGTATTGCTCTGTTTCCATGTTCTGTTTGTATAAGTAATAGATAAAAGATTTATAAAAGAATTAATACTTGCTGTGGTATTTCATTGAAAAATGTATTTTCTTTATACTTTTTGTTTTTAGTTTAATTTGAAATACTTTCAGTACATACCATCCCTCCTAAATATGATATTTTAATTCCCTTTGATGTTGTTATGGTTCCTGACTTTCCTGAATATATTAGTAGAATTTAAATGTTTGTTTTTTATATTCCTATATAAAATAAATTTTTGCATATTTCTCCATTATTTTTAAATGCTTTTTCTTCAATTTCTTTATGAAGGCGTTGTTTTCCAATTGAAAAATATGTGATTATTGGTACTAATTTTCTGTAAATAAAATGAGAAAATAATATAGAATGATTACTATGTATCTTTCCTTCAACTAGATCTATAACCTCTGAGTCGTTTGTATTGAATTCCGGAAGAAAGTCGCCTATACAAAGCAAAAAATCAAAGTTATGTTTTTTGTTTAAAATACATGTTTTTTCAAAAATTTTTTTAAAGTTCCCATCTGAGGATCCAAAAACTAGCCTTTATGTTGTATAAGATAAAGTATATATATTTAACTATTTAGTTCTTACACTTTACTTGTATTTTGAGTCATTTAGATGTTTTTATCGAGAAGATTGAATCTTTAACGTTAAGATCAAGATGGGTAGGAAGTCAAAGAATATTAAAGTTGTTCATAAGAATCACCAATGTGAAAAAGATTCGGAAATTATATCGTCAGATTTACGTTCAAACATAAATGAAAAGGATGAAGAGGAAAAAATATTAGAAGCAAAAGTTTTTGGTGATATAAATCCATTTAATGATGAATTAAAGAATGCTTTGACAGAAACTTATGATTTTCATGATTCTATATGTCTCAATAGTGAAGCTGTTGATTTTTCTTTACTTCAAGATCATGAGGTTTGTTTTTAAGTAATTGTTTTTGAAAAAGTATTAATTGTGGTATAGCTTTTTTATGTTGATACTTCTGTTGACCAGAAGAAATGTGATTATTCTTTAAGCAAATCATTTGCGTTAAATGTTGTTGACAAAGGATTTGCATGGGAAGATAGTGATGATGAGAGATTGGTTATTTCTTTGACATCTATGGGAAGATTACGGAAATTACGAAGATCTGAGACAGATGATACGATTAATGGTAAAGAGTATTGTATGCGTTTGAGAGAGCAGTTGTTTATATTATGATTTGTAAATATTATTCTTATTTTTTTAGGTTTGAAAGGGTAAATCCTGTTCCCGATTGGGCAGTTTCAAAGTTTTTGAATGATCAAGATTTAAAACAAGATGAAGATAGTAATTATGGAATTTCTGAAGACTCTGGATTCGTTGATGATGTTTCCATATTTGATAAATCTTTAAAGTCATTGTTGATGTCTTCAGAAGGTTATGTTAGAAAAACAACGTCGTCAACATTGCCTCCTACAACTATCAATATAAAAAGATTAAGAGATGCAAATTTTTGTTCACCTTCAGAAGTATTGGTTCTGTGTTTTTTGGTAAATTTACTGATTAAATTAAGTCTGCAATTTTATCATTATCTTTTCATTCATTTTATCCTTTATTATTATCAGGTGGCTATGATCGTATTTTAAGGATATTTCATATTGATGGAGATGTTAATCCTCTTGTTTCATCTCTTTATCTTCGTTCATCTTCTATAGAAACTGCAGTTTTTCATCCAAATGATAATAAAATAATGGTAGGCGGTCGAAGAAAGTATTTTTATATTTGGGATCTTGAAAGTGGAGATATTAGAAAGGTTAGTAGAACCTATGGGCATGATGATACTTTTGTTACTATGGAAAAATTTTCTCTTAGTCCTTGCGGAAGGTTTATTGGCATTATTGGAAATAAAGGGTGGTTTAATGTCTTGTCTTCTAGAACTGGACAATGGATTACTGGGTTTAAGATAGAAGGCGATATTAGTAGTATTTCTTGGTTTAAATCTGGTAAAGAAATATGTATTGCTAATAGGAATGGTGAAATATGGGAGTGGGATATTATGTCACAGAAAGTTTTGTCAAGATGGAATGATAATAATAATGTTTGTACTACTAAAATATCTTTGGGTGGTTTTGATGATAGGTGGTTTGCAGTTGGGTTAGTATTATTCTAATATATCTAATAAAATTGATTGAATATAGAAGTAATACAGGTGTTGTTAATGTTTATGATAGAAGGGGTCTTTTTGGTGAATCAAGTAAACCATATCTTTATAAAACATTAGATCATTTAACAACATCTATAAATACGTTAGAGTTTTCACCTGATGGACAAATACTTGCTATGGCAAGTAGAGAGAAATCTGATTTTCTAAGATTAATACACTTTCCGACTGGATCTGCTTATAGGAACTGGCCAACTGCTTCTACACCTCTTGGACGTATTAGTGCAGTTAAGTTTTCGCCTCCGGGAAGCGAAATAACGATTGGTAATGAAACTGGGAAGATAGGGTTATGGCGTTTTGCATACTACTATTCATAGATTTTGTAGTTTTCGTGGTTTTTAGGAAATACTTTAAGGCCTTTTTGTTCTATAAATGATTTCAATAGTTTATTGTTAAAATGTATATTATTATGTTATATTTTAGAATATTTATTTTAAGTTTATAGAAAAAATATGTAATATTTTTCTGTATCACGGTGAAAAAAAGCAGTAAATTCTACGGATTAAATAAAAATAAAATTGTTACTTTTTTTTCTTTTAATAGTTATAGCAGTAATTATAGCTAAAATAATAATTAAGAGATAATATTTTTATTATAGATGATAAACCTGCTCCGACACCACTCCCATCTTGTGCACGAACTAATTTAATTTTGTCTCCTTTATTTAATATTAAAATGCTTTTCAATAAATAGGGTAGTTTATGTACCATCTGGTCCAAATATACATTTTAATGCATCACGGACATGTTCCTTAAATCCAGGATATTTGTTTATTATGCTACCATCTGTACCTACAGAACATTTCTAAAAAAAATTAAAAAAAAAAAAAAAAAATACAATTACCTTAATGTTTTTCTTCTTACAAATTGCTGCAATTCCACATGCAGAGAGATATGCAGATCGTTTTGATATTAATTTTGCAATTTCTTTTATGACTTTCCTTTCTGATATTGTACATTCTATATGAAACTGTGTTTTGAAAAGTCTAAAAGGATTATATAAAACGATAATAATCATAGATAGATATTTATACTCGTGTATTTCTATAAGATCTTCATGAGGATCACTGTTTTTTTTAAGAAAAAGTCTGCTAGAATTCTAACTTACAGTTCGATAAGACTTAAATATGGTGTTTGAAAAGAGTATGGTTTTTCGATGGTTTTAATACATTGCTTTTTAAAAAACAATTTTTTTTCATATAAATCCAATAAAATTAGCCTCATGATTTCTCCTAGATAAAATCCAGATATCATTTTTTCAAACGTTTGTTGTCCTGGATGTTTAGATTCTAGATCAAGTTGAATATCATACTTTGTACACGGAAGAACTTGTTTTTCTTTATCAAATGCACCTATGTTATTTAGAAAGAACATAAATTATTTAGATAAATTACCCCATTCACAGTTTATAACAATAGGAAGATCGGGTGGCAAATTCATGTGGTGAATTTTTGGAATGTATTTTACCTGTTCCATGTATGATGCTATAAAATATATTAATAATTATGCTTTTTTTTCAATCTTCTATACCGTTAGATCCTTGAAATTATTATGTATGAAAATATTTAATATTATTATAACTTACCTGTGCCATAAATTACACTAAGCTTTGTTTCACTATCAACATAATTCGATGCTATCAACGTACCAGCAGTATCGTTGATTAAGACTGCAACATCTACCAGGATATTCTATAAAAGTATTAAAATTATTAAATATATAAAACATATATACTTCTTTTTTAATTGCTTTAACAAAAAGTTCAACGACATCATGCCCTTCAACATTTTTTACATTAAACTCTTTTGTCCAATTTTTAAGAATTCCGTGATTAATTCTATCTTGTCTAGAATTATTGAGATTTTTGATGTTATGTTTTTTTATATATACTTGCATGGATATGAAAAAGTAAATCCGAGTTGTATATTTTCTTCAATTTTGTGTTCTTTTAAAAATTCTTTAAGTTTTTGTACTATAAAACTAAAAAACTGATCTGAATCACTTTGTTTTAACTCTTTAGACTAGATTTTTTGTTATTTTTTTAAAAAAAATTATAACATACAATACTATAATTTGATTGTACTAAATCAAACTTTCTATCTCCAAGTAAAGTAACTTTACATAGCCTAAAGTTAGTGCCTCCTAAAAATAATTAAATGAATATTAATTTTTTTTGCAAGATCACCTATATCAAGAGTTAAATAGGTGCCATGTTCATTTCCTTCAGGATATCCTACAATCCAAGTAGGAAGCATAGGCTTGATTATATTAAAAAAACTTTATAGAATATTTGGGATATATACAATGCTTGATCCTTCTTTTGATAAACCTATAATATTGTTGGTTTTATTATACCTTTAATTTAAATTACCTTTATTCATTTCTTCAATGAAATAATCTATAATATGATCTAGTTTTTTCTTATCTAATGAAAACATTTGTAGTTCATTAAGTTTTTCTAGTATTTCTTCAGGTATACTAAATAATGTTAATCTTTTATCAGAAGTTATGAAAAGACTGATTTACTTTTCTATAGGGTTCATCGTTTTTAGATAAAAAAGAAAAGCTTTTTTAAATAGATATATATCTTGAAAATCCTTAATTTTTGAATTTTTAAGGGTTTTATAAAATCATAGCAAATGAGGCAAAAAGCGGTTTATGTTATTGGTCAGCTGACTTACGATTTTAAAGTTTATAAAATATATAATATAATTAAGATAAAAAATATGAATTATTATTGTTATTAATAGAACAAATATTACAGTGGCTTTCTATAGAAAAATGGGTTTATGGTGCTGTAAAATTTTATAATGTTATTCAATATTATATTCTCGTTTAAGTTTATCAAGATTAGCTTGTCTTAATGCAATATCGTCTGCTGTATCTGTTTTTCCTGACATTTTTTCAGGTTGATGATAAAGTACTGTAAGATATCTATCTGAAAAATTGAATCCATTGAGCTTTTCGCATGCCGTTTTTGCGTCGTTATAGTCGATATAGACTACGTATGCTGTTCCACGAGTAGTATTGTCATTTCCCCTACATTTTTTAGAATTCATATTAATATATAGATTTTTTTTCTGAATATATTTATGAATTGTAATATTAAAATAAAATCACATAATTGTAAAGAAAAAGGATATACTTACAATCGAATTTGTCTGTTTTTGAATTTAGTGCTTTTAATTAGTGAAAAATAAGTTTGTACCTTATTGGACCGAACTTTCCAAAAAGATCAAAAAGCTCTTCAGTAGATACTTTAAAGCTCAAATTTTTTACGTAAAGTACTGGAAGTTGAGGTGCTTTTGATTGTCGTGGAAGATGTGCCATTTTTATGCTTTTACTGTATTATTTAATGAACCCTTAATGTTTATTTTTGCTTAAATAAAGAATATAAATTGCATTTTTACTATGAAATATTTAAAAACATTTCTTTTCGAAGTTTTTTAAGCAAATGTCGATGAGAATAATTTTAGAATTTCAATAAAATTATTTTGAAAACTAAGATTTAAATAGAGAAATAAAAAAGGTATTCATGGTGTATAATAAAATGTTATTTCATGTTTTATAGAATTTCAGTTCTAGAAATTGATTTTGAGTTTTTTTAATAATGATGAAATAAGGAATAATAAACTAATAACTATAGAAATAGTTAAAGGTTTCCTAAGGTTTTCTAGTGTTGAGTAGTTATATATTATCTAAAATACTTTAGTAAAAAAAGGAAAAATGGTGTTAAAATACAAAAATATCTTCTGATGACATTTTATCAACTAGGTTTTCAGTAAATAATTTTACTGATGTTCTTCCTATTATATCCATGTATGTTTTATGGACCGATATTTCTTTTTTAGAAATAGGAATACGCGAAATAACATTTAAAATTCTAAAATATTTAAAAAAATCCTTTTTTTAATAAATTTAATTACTTAGATCCTTCTGGTAGAATAATATTTACTGATATACTTTTATAGTGAACATTTATAGGCCCTTCTATGAAAGGTATTTTTAAAATATATATTCCATTATTCTGCTTTTTCAGGAATTTATTTAAATCTAGGTTCCATCCAACTGTACATGAATAATTCCATCCACCGAATACAGGATATCTAGGTTTGATTATAAGATGTGTATTTTTTGGGTTTGGCACAAATTCACTAGTAGAAACAATTCCGATTTCATCAATATGATAAGTATCTCTAGTTCCTGCTTTGAGGTTGATTTTTAATGAAGATATTACTGCTTGAAATGTTTTATAATATAATTGTTGACTCCATTTTATACGTGAAAAATTTTCTTTAAGTCTACTTATTTTAGACAATTTAAGTGTTTTTCATTCTTAATACCTTGTACCAGCATTAGTTATTGAGTATGTATTTTTTACTGCAATATTATTGCCCCAATGAGATATTTCCATTTCGCGTTCTAATTTTTTTATAATAATAATAGGCTCATTGTATTTGTAATGCACAAAAATAGTTTCTTTGTTAAGTGGTTCTATAGTATTATGAAAATTATAAATAAGATGTGATTTTAACAAAATTGGATTTGGTGAATTATTTTCATTATATCGAGAATATGATAAAACATCTTTGCTATCAATTCTAGTGTAAAGTTAGTTATTGCGGTTAAGATGTATTTGAATTTTTACTTAATATGTATTTTTTGTTTTTCTGTAGGATATACTGATAATGAATATTTTAATCCTTCCCAGATAAGATGTTGATTTTCATGCTGAGAAAATACTGGCGGAAGCGGCTTTAGTGTTTCTGTTATAACCACATTTATTTCTATAGTTATTAATTCTTTAGGGAGAATTGATTTAGATAATTTTATGATATATAATTTAATATCACTAGTTACGTTAGAATATTCAATGTTGGTACTATTATTTACTTAAAGGGACTTTTTTTTGCAGGAACTACATCTAGTAACAAAGTTTGTTCACTTTTTTCTTTTACCTTAATGCTACTTATTTTATTTGTTATATTGTCATTAATAATCCAGAAATATTCGTTCAAAGGAGTACTTCCTATATTTTGAATAACGATTGTAGTTGTTTCTTCAACATAAGATTTAGAAAGATCAATTACACGGTCTCTATTTGCATGAGTAGTTAAATTGAAATCTTATATTTTTTACATATTTAGATTTTTCCATAAATTATCATTATCTGTTCTTTTTGTTTTTTGTGTAATTGTATTTTTTAAAGATGTGATTAGAAATATAAGAATCAATGATATTTTCATTTTTTAATGCTAATTTGTTTATGTTTATGGATGATTATTTTTGAAAAAAATCTTTAAAATAGTAAAATTACAAAAATCGAACGTTGAAATTGAAAGTGAAAAAATTTTATTAAATATGAAATATTTATGACTTTATTTTTAGAAATTTTTACAGTTTTTTAGTGCATTTTATGGTTATTATTAATGATATTATTAATGAAATTTTATATCATTATATGACAACATGGAATAGAGATTGTATTATTTGAAAAAAATATATATTATTTATTTTATAATTGGTTTCAGATAGAAAATTATGATGAAATTTTTATAATTCAGAGTTATTTAAAATATTGATGTTTTAAAAAGGATTGAAAAAGATACATTTAGATATTTGGTTAGGAATGGAAATGATTTACAAATTATTCCGAAATTGATTGACATTTTTAATGTTATTTTTTTAATTATTTTAGATTTTAATTGATGTTTAATATTTACTCTTATTTATTAACAGAGTGATATTTGTAATGGTTATTAGTATTTAGAAAATAAAAATTAGTTGTTAATAAAATAGGTAATGTTTTTTATCATTTTTAAATGGTAATTTATGTATTATAATAATATAGTATTTCTTAAATATTTTAGTTATTAGTGTTAGTAATTTAAATGATTAAAATTGATTTAATTTTTGAATAATTTTTTTTTGATATTAATATAAATATTATGAATATTTAAGAATCATAAATAAAAAATATATGTTAATTCTTGAACTGTTATTTAGATTTTTGTTAATTATAGTAAATTTTTATATTTATTAATATTTAATAAATATTTAATTTATATTTTTATTAAGAGTTGTAAAATTAAATTAATTCATTAATTTATAATATTTTGATGATGTTTTAATTTTATTATTGGGTTTAGTTATTGACTTTAGTTCAAACTTTTTATTATATTTGTTTTTGTATTATTTTTATTTAGTATTTTATTAGAAGATATTTGTTTCATTAATTATTAATATTGTTTTGGATTTATGGCTTTGATTTTTTAAAAAAAATATTTTAAAAGTATATATGTTTTTTTTAAATTTTTATATTTTGTAAAAGTATAATCAGAATAATTAAAAAATATTTATAATTTTGATTGTTTTTAAATTTTTTTATTTTTAGAGAGTTAAATGATAGTTTTAGTTTTCATTTGTTTATTACCTAGAGTGTTTATTTTTACTTGGATTTTGTATTATTTATAAAGGATATTATAAATTTACTTGTTTTATTGTTTTTTTTGTGATTATTTAAGTTAGGAATATATTTGATAATGTTATTGATTTGTTTGTATTTTGAAAATAAATAATATTCTATTACTTAATAAATCTAAATTAGATGAATTATTTAATAAAACTTTTTAAAGTTTTTAGAACATAGGAATTGTAGGAAATATATATAGTCTGAAATTAAGCTTTATGTTTATGAATATATCATTTTTAAATTTTAAATAGCTTCTCTAATATGTCTTTATATATTTATAGTTTTTAAAAAATATATAAAAATGTAAAGTTATTTTTCAAGGGATATTTTAATAAGTTAAATATTTCCTTTCTAAATATTATTTAATTTTGGAAAATTTAATGAATTAGTTTTTTAAGTTATATTAATCATATTGATTATTTAGATGATATTAATATCTATATTATTCCAAAAAAAAGGTATTAATCTTATAATTTAGAGTATTTTTTTAAAACTAATTTGTTTAAAAATATTGTAAATATAGATTATTTTTAACGATTTTTTTAAAATTTTTTTTAATAATTTTTAAAAATATTTAAAACTAATTTCATATGTTTAATTATATTATGTATCTTCGTTGAAGATTTCGTAATTAAAAAATATGTTAAAAAAATATTAAAACCTAGTTTTTAGTATTAATTTAGAATACTAATTTTTTTAACCTTTATAAGTTTAAAATAGTGTGTTTTATAAAAATATTGTTTTTATGTATTTTTTAACAGTTTTTAAATACGATACTTTTTTATTCTAGTAATTTATTAAATAATGCATTTTATTATGCCTAGAAAGAGTAAATAAAAGAAAAATTAAAAATATTATAGAATACTATGTAATTGTATGTTGTACGATTTTCATCCTATAAATAAAATTAGTAAATATTGAGCTATTTAAATTCTCAAATACATGTCTTTGCATATATTCTCTTTCTATTAAAGATTCTATTCTTTTTTTAATTATTGAGGGATTAGGAACAAAATGTTGAGATAATTTTTTTGTAATTTCTTCAACTAAAATAGCATGATCTAAGGTTTTATGATTTCTTTTTTTATTAGAATAAAAAGAAGAAAAAGGATGATTACTTCATAATACGGATAATAGCTGCTTCTATTTGGTATTTCCTAGATTCCTCAATATTTTCTGTTATATTTTTGTGTTCTTTATTTTGAATTTTATCATTTTTTATAGTCAAAATTTTCATTTTTTTTTTAGAAAATGATATATTCTTATTAAATAAAAACCTATCTGATACTTCAATGTTTTCTGAATTTGGAAATTTTAATAAAATTTTATATTTCTCAGAAATGAGAGATTTTAAATTTTTTGTTAATTCATGTTTCGGTATTAACGTTGCCATTTGAATATCCTATAAGAAATAAATATGTTTAATACATACAAAATGTATACATTATAACTTAAAAAACCATTTTCTGAAATATTATTAAATAAAAGTAAGATTATCATTGAATATGTAGATACATTTATTTCGTAAATATTTGATTTAAGTAATATTTTTAAGTCCGAATTTCCCTAAAAAGTATTAATATAAAAATATTAAGTTTAGAAATTAATAGTACCATATTTCCTTGCCATAATAATTGCCTTCCATTATGTTTTGAAAGATAAAATGACTCAAATGTTTTTTTTACTTCTTCAATCTGTTGTGGATAAATGCAAGTTGAATTATTGCTTTCAGTTGTTATAGGCCAAAATATTGATGTCAAAATAGCAACATTTAATTTGAAAGAAGTTTTCTAGAGCATTAAATTTAAATAAATAATTAAGAAAAAATACTTTAGAGTCTAATTTTAACATATTTTTATAATCTAATGTCATGTTTTTTGAAAGTTGAATATCTATAATAAATATAATTAAATTCATTTTTTAGAATTTTAAAAAATACCTCTAAACATTCCTTCTAATTTTGTTGTAAATCTATATCCTGCTTCATATTTTAATTTAGTAATCATATATCTTTCTGTATCATTTGATATTGAATATGATCTTAAGAGACTTAGAAATATGTAAGAGATTAAATTTATTATATAAATGATTATTTGATGTATATATTACCGTTTTGCAAGATAACTTTTATAATATTCTTCAAAAATATCTTTGTCTTTAATATATTTGAACAAAATAATTGCTTTATCTAAAATAATATTTGCATCGTTTCCCTATATTCATTGTTTTAGCTAAATTTTAGTATGTTTTATTAATATTACTTTTTTATGTGTTTTTTTTAAATTTTCATTAATAAATATAGATATAAATTCTATAGATTTGGGGTTTTTATTTATATTCCTAGAAAATGCCTAATAATTTAAAATTTATCTAAATAAATAGGTATTATTATTACATCGTTGATAGTGTTTTGAATATTTTTGTCATTTTGAAATGCAAATTTTAAAATTTTATTATATTTGTCTTTAAGTTGAAGAATATTGTTGACCCATGTAAGTGCATATGTAATTGTTGGAATTTTTTTATTTATTTGATTTTTTTCTTTTTGTAATAAAAGCATATTATTAATTTTAGAATTTATAGTTTCACCAAGTTCAATAATTTTAGTCAAAATACTTTTTCTTAGTTCGACTAAATTTAAATCTACACTGATAAATAATCTATATAAACGATTTAGATCTTCAAATTTTTCATTATCTAACATAAAAAATAATCCTGAGGATTCTATCTTTTTTTTAATCAGTAAATATATTAAGTGATATTCTACGTTACTTTTATTATTGCATTCATGTTATTTAAAATCATTTCTTCTTCTACAATACGTTTTATTTTTGGGCCAGTTTGAAATGGAAAATAATTTTTAGTTCTATTGTATTCTTCTTCTAAGCGTTTTTCACACTGAATAAGATATTGACTAACATTTGATAATTCTAAAAGTTTTTTACTTTCTTTAATATAAAATTTTCGAGTTTCTAAAAGAATATATACTTCAACATCTGATTCAAAAACTGTTTTATTTTCATTTGTTTTATCAGGAAGACTATTAAATATATTCAGACATGATTTAATTGACGATTTGTTTATTTTATTTCCTTGACGTTCAAAACGTATTTGGTTTAATATGATCATAATAGCATATTTTCCGAAAGGGATTTTTTCGTATTTTATAATATAATCACGGAAAAGAATAATACATGTGTCATAAATTTTTAGTTTATTAGCTTGCTTTGTACATACTTTATCCTATTAAATGTAATAATAAAATTTTACATATATATTAAGTGTTTATTTACCATATATTTCATTATATGTGATATCATGTTTGTGCATAGAATATATTCGTCCCAAATATTTTTTAAAGTCTGAAGGTAATATGTTCCTATTTCTATAGCTTCGATACTTGTTATATTTATTTGATTTAGTGTTTCGACTTTTTTATATGCTAGTTGCATGTCAAAATTTGAAATATTTTCTAAATGTTCTTGTATCACTGATTTTATTCCATTATATAGTTTATCTTCTTGTTTATGCAAAACGGAGTTATATACATTACGATATAGTTCTTCAAATGATAACATAGATGTATTATTTTTGTATATTTCTTTAATTGCTTGCGAAAGAAAATTCCATGATATATTCCATTCATATTCTAATGCTTGTTTTTCAAGCTAGAATTAAATTAGTTTTTTGTATTTTAATATTTATAATTTTTACTTTTTTAGGTGCTTTAATTTTTAGTTTTTGATTATTCATAATTATTTTTAAATATTTCTGGAAGTATAATTATATATGCTATATTTATGTAAAAATTGTTGTATTTTAATGTTATTAACTTAAGTAGATTTGAAATCGGAATGAACTTAAATAAAATTACTCATATAGATATCTTTGCTTTAAAATCGAGACAATATTTTTATTTTCAGAGAAATTTTACAAGATATTTATTAAAAAATACTGATGTATTTCTTTATTTAAAAAAGAATAATGTGATATTAAGAAAAATTGAAAAAGGACATTTTTATATAAAAATATTAAATAACGTTTTTTTTTTTCGTCAAAAAAGTACAAATATTTCAAAATGTGAATATAGAATAACACCTTTATATTTGATTACTTTTACTTGTCAAAGGTTGTATTTTTTGTTTAATTAATGTTTTTTAACTTTGATTTTAAGGTGTTCAAATAGAACAACACATAGAATGACAAAACAAGCATATCATAATGGTACTGTGATCATTCAATGTCCTCAATGTAAAAATTATCATTTAAGTATGTCAATGTTAAAGAATTACCAGCATTTTTATATTATTTTAGTTTCTGATCATCTTAAAATATTCTCTGATAAAAATATTACTATAGAAGATATTATGAAAGAAAAAGGAGAAGAAGTGCGCAGATTTTATGGAGATTTTACAGATAATCAGAGTGTGGAATTTATGAATGATAATATTCAGTTTTTTTTATCACGACCAAAAAATGAATGATAGGTTTTTATCTTAATTTTAGTGTATTAAATTATTATTAATATTATAGAAATATTACTATAAATTTTAAGTATTTTTCTGAAATTGATGAAATTATATGAATATAAAATTAGATATTTTTATAAATATTAATAAATTTTTTTATTTAGAAAAATTTTTTAAAATTAATTTCATTTTTTTAATAAAAAAATTTTATAATTTAGTTTTTGCTTTTTTTTGTATTAATATATTTCATTAAGTTTATCTCTAATGTTTTTATGTTATCTAATATGTAGAAATAATTTTTTTGATAGATGAATTTAAAAAAAATATTTCTTATGTAATATTTTATTTGTTAGCATGATAATTTAAATATATTTTTGGAATTGAATTATTTTATTTAAAACTTTTTTAAAGTTTTTATTATAGAATTATTGATATTTTTTAGAGATTTTTTAATACTTATTGTAATTTGAAGTTATGTTTTAATAAGTTCTTAAGAATTATAGATTTAAAAAGTATTGTGAAAAATTTTTAATATTGAATTAAACATGTACTTACAATATTTTCTTAGAAAACTATGTTTTTATGTTTTTATTTTGATTTTTTTATTATTTTAAATGGGTAATTATTTTTGCAGATATTTGTAAAAAATTATATTTTTAAAATTGTATTATTTCTTAGATAATACTTAAAGAAATTTTAAAAGTTAATTTTATTTGTAATTTTTAGATTTTTAGGATATGAAAGTCTATATTTTTAATAAATTTAGTTTTATGATTACTGTTAATTGAGATTTGAATTAGTTTAGAATTTAAAATGTGTTTATTGTAATCTTACTTAAATATGTTCTATTTACATTTTTGATGCAGTTATTTTTATAAATATGACTATATTCATGAGAAGCTTATGTAATTTTTATATATCTTATGTGTTATTATTTATAATAATTTTATAATAAATACATTTTCTTATAGTTTATAAAAATTAGAATTTATTAAATATTTGTAGCTATACATAATTTCTGTTAATACTTATAATTTAATAAGTAATAATCATTGGGAATAATTATTATAATTATATCGAGTAGATAAATTTTATTTTTTTTTATTTTTAATATTTAAAAAAAATGGTTCAAGCAGTAGCATTGTGGGGCTGTAAAGTGAATCCAGGAAAACGTGTCCCTGCTTATGATGATGATGATGCTTCTGGGGCGTTTCATTTAACTATGGCAGCTATTGATTCATCTGATAAATCTTCTAAACTATCTACTATAAAAGTTATTCGTAGACCGAAAATATGTGACGATGATGATGAAAATAATCATAGTGGTGATGTTTCTGAATCTGATCTTAAAGAGCTTGAGGTTGAATTTGTACTTTGCACTTTGAAACATGGTGATCAATATCAACAAAGTTTAAACTTGACTTTTAGTGAAGATGAAGAAGTGTTTTTTACTACAAGTGGTGATTGTCCTGTATATCTCACTGGGAATTATGTTGTTCCTTCGGGTAATTTTGCTGTATATATTCTTTTATATATTTATAATTAATTAGATATTGATGATGATTATGATATTTCTTCAGATGAACTTTTTGATAAATATTCTGAGGCTTCTGATGTTAATGGTTCAGAGTCTGATGAGTTAGATGGGGATAGTCCTAAGATTGAAGAACTTTCGTCATCTGAAAGTAAGATTTCTGATTCAGAAAAAAAAATAAGTTTATCTGATGATGGTTCTGATCTGGATAATATAATATCAAATGATTCTGCTAAAAAAAACATTAAGAAAAGACCCCAGGACAATAGTGATTTAGATATGCAGAAACTTAGTAAAAAGCAATTAAAAAAACTCAAATCTACCTCTGCTAAGTTTTCTCAAATACAGGAAAAAAATAAATCAAATACTTCAATGAAACAAGATAGTTTAGTATCTTCTGATCTTCATTGTCCAAAGCCTAGTGTTAGTTTTGCTAAAGATATTGATCAAGATTCTAATAAAGCTTCTAAATCTAGAACGTTAGAAGGCGGTGTAACTGTGGAGGATAAAGTAATAGGTAAAGGTCCTCAAGTAAAGAATGGTTCCAAGGTTTTTATTTTGTTTTGTTTTATTCAGATATTAACTGTTTAGATTGGTGTGCGTTATATTGGAAAGCTTCTAACTGGAGAGCAATTTGATTCTAATACTAAAGGACAGCCTTTCGTTTTTACTTTAGGTAAAGGTGAAGTTATTAAAGGCAATTTTTTTTTTTTTGTTTTTTATGTTTTTAATATATAAAGGTTGGGATATTGGTATAAAAGGAATGGCATTAGGTGGTCAAAGGCGTATTGTTGTTCCTTCTTCTATGGCTTATGGCAAAAAAAGTGTTTCTGGTATTCCAGGTAATGAAAAGTATTTTTGCTTTATAATGTTTAATATTTGTCTTAGCCAACTCTGACCTTGTTTTTGATATTAAACTTGTAAAAATGAATTAACTATTATTTGATTTAGATACAAATTTATGTTTAAATTATTTGTATTCAAATATAGTTTCATTAATAAAATGTATTTCTGTACTTTTATATAAAATTAAAATATATCTATTAAAATAACTTGTTTTTATAATTAATATATAGTTTATTGATTTTTTGATGTTTGGGATTTTCAGAAACTAAAAAAAAGACATTTAGATAAAATATAATAATTAATGTAAAAAGCGTTAATAACTAAAAATTAATGATGGTCCTTTAACATTAGCTATAGTAATCAAATTTTGTTTTGAAAATGAGTATAATACGTATTCATTTTGAGGTATGGGGGCACGTTCAAGGTTATAAATCTATTTGGATTTTCAAAATGACTGATTATTTCAGGTGTATATTTTCGAAATTATATAGTTGAGAAAGCAAATTCATTGTCAATTGTCGGATGGTGTAGAAATACATGTTAGAATTTTGTAATATTTTTAATATAAACTAATGTTGAATAAGCAAGTGGTTCGGTTGAAATAGAAGCAGAGGGAACGAAACATAATTTAGATGCATTTAAGGAATGGTTGCAATATGAGGGCAGTCCCCTTAGCCGTGTAGATAACTTAATAGCGAAAGAAATTAGTGTTAAGAATAATGAAAAGTGTATGACTCGTCTTAAAACTTTAAAATAAAAATTTAAATTCAAACAAAACACTATTAGTAAAGACTCTAATACTTCTATAATAATATTTACTAATCATCATGGAAAACAGTAATTCCCCACGATCTTGGATCAATATAACGAGTTTTCTATAGTATATTAATATTTTTTTGATTTAAAGCAATAAATACATATATTTTCCCTAACCCATCTATTTCATTAAAATCTTCTTCTGAAAGTTCAAAGACATGAAGATTACTTGTAATTCGTGAAGGTGTTATCGACTTCGGTATTACAGAAATATTTTTATGTAAACACCAAGAAAAAATAACTTGTGCTGGCGTTTTATTATTTTGTTGTGCTATTTTTATGATGACTGGTTCCTTTAATAATGGTGCATTCGTAGAACCTAATGGAGAGTATGCTGTTAAATGAATACCTTTTTTATTGCAGAAATCAACAAGTTTATTTTGTGTCAAATAAGGATGTAACTAATAAAATTAGAATAATTTTTGTATTTTTGAAAGAAAAAATACTTCGCATTGATTAACAGCTGGTATTACTTTGGCTGTTTTTAGTAATTTTTCTAGATTTACAGTACTAAAATTAGATACTCCAATAGCTTTTACCTTGATATAGTCAATAATATATTCTTATGAATGGAGCATTCTTAACTTTTCCCGTGGAAAGGAGATTTTCGAACAATCCCCAAGTTTTTATAAAATCCCATCCTTCCTCATGATCCAAAGTACCATCAGGTTTTTTTGGAAATAAAAAATCATTTCCTTTGGGATTAAGAGGGACAGGCCAATGCATAAGATAAAGGTCTAAGCAATTATATATTTGTTATTAAGGTAATGTTTACATACCAACATAATCTAATTGCATTTTATTTAAGCTTTGATCTAAACATTCTTCCACACGGGAATGAAATGTACATGCCCTAAAGATAATTATGTATTTCTTATAAACTTAAATTGTATTACACTTTTGTTGTTACAAAAATTTCATTTCGTGGGATTCCGCTATTTCTAATACCTTGTCCTACTCCCTCTTCATTTAGATACATAAAAGCAGTATCCTATTATAATTAGTAATAAAATTATACTGAATTCCTAATAATTCCAATATGACGGTATCCTGCTTTTAAAGCTATTTCAACTGCAAATGCAGCTTCTATAATTTTTATTAATAAATATTAAACAATTATGTTAATATTTAAAACCATCTGGTTTAGATTGCCATGTTCCTAATCCTAGTGCTGGAATATAGGTGCCGTTATTCAGCTACATAGTTAAGTATTGTATTATTAATAAGACTTATGTTACTTTGAATGATGTATTAAGAACCATTATATAAAATATAATTTAAAATTTTATAAATGTCGAAAGTTAAAAATATTTTCAAATTATATTTATATGAGAAAATAATATATAATAATGCATATTTATTTTTAGAATAATTTTATAGAAAGATAATATAAAACTAATTAAAAGAAATTAAATGCTTCACTAATGCTATTTCTTCCTGGAATTCTGAAAGTGTTCTGAGTTCCCACCATATAAAAATGAATTCATACAAACTAGTAAAAATACTGGTTGATAAAATAATAGTATTAATAAGGAAAAGTAAAAATGTAATATAAATATTATGAGACCAAAAGACTGAAATGTGTAATCCAATTATGATAATAATAGATATGAAAAAGTAAACAACTCTTAAATGAGAGTATTTTTTCACTTGATTAATATAATTGCTGAATTCTTGTTGTATAATTTCCAAATCTTCGATTTTAAGTTTATTAGGACTTGAATTAATTGAATTATTCATAAGTTCAATAAGAGCGTCAATTCCGAAATGATCAGAGTATGAACAGTCTAATGAAGGAATTGTTTCTGTAAAAGCCAATTTAACATATTTTACTTTGAACCAAGAAGTATCTATAAATATATAATCCAATCTTTTTGCTTCACATTTTTCTGGATACTTTTTCCACTTTTTCATTCTCCATGTATTGATAGGTGAATCGCATGTAAGACATAATTTTTCTACAATTTTTTCTTTGCTTAGCGGTTTTTTGAGATATTGATCTTGGTCTAAGTTAATACTCCATGAATCAGAAATTGAGCTATTAAAAGAAATAATTTTAAAAATAATACTATCAGGTGTTGAATTAAAATCCCCAACCTTTATAATGATTAAATTTTAATTTTAAAATTATATAACGTACAATGATTATTAATTTTCCCGATGCAAAAGCAGATGATATTAATTTTGAAATTTCCCAGGCTTGTGATATTTTATGACATAAATAGCGATCTTTTTCTTTTTCGTAAGATGCATGAAGCTATGACAATAATTAATTAAAAAATTATGTTGAATGTTTTCTAACATGAGTATTAAAAAATTCAACTTTTTTTCCATTAGGCATTAAAAGCGTTGCCATTGCTACACCTTTTCCTACATACCAGTCACCATGATAAAAAGCATTTGGTTTTCCGTTTAAAGAGTATTTATACATGGATGTTGACTGAATAGGAAATTTAGAAAGAATAACAAGTCCTGATCCAAAAACACCACTAAAGTAAAATTTTCCATAAGGAAGTTTATGTTTTGTTTTATTTCTGAGATTCTCATAATCCGAATATACCCAAACTTCTTGAAGGCCTACTATATGATAATCTTCAGATGCAATACGTTCAGAAATAAAATTAAGACGTTTTTTGCGATAATTTGATATATATTTTAATCCCCTATTATAATATTTAGTTTTATAATAAATTTAGGATATTAAAAGCATACCAGCAATTTAATGATAAAACTCTAATCTTTTCATTCATTTTAATTTTTCGTAAGCTTTTTTCGGTATTAAGAATTTCTAAAAAATGAACGAAGGTTATGAATCTTTAGTAAAAATAAAGCCTGAGTAATAGTTTTTTAATTTATTATGTAGTATTTTAAGATTTATAATTAATTATTTTAGTTTTAACGTTTCAAGAACTTTAAATTATACATTGAAATATTCATTAATAGGACATAAAAAATCTATATCTAGCATTAAATTTAGTCCTGATGGAAAATGGTTAGCAAGTGCAGGTAAAATGTTTTAAATAATAGGATTAGGATTAATAGGATTATTTAGCTGCTGATAAATTAATCAAAATATGGAATGCATTAAATGGAAAATTCGAGCAAACTTTTGAAGGACACTTAATGGGTATCTCTGACATTGCATGGGCTTCTGATTCACAGTCACTAGCATCAGCTAGTGATGACAAAACGATCCGTATTTGGAACTTAATGAGTGTATCTTAAATTATATTTATTTTTATTTATTTTTAATTCGTTTAGGGAACAACAATTAAAGTATTAATAGGACATACAAGTTACGTATTTTGCCTAGATTACAATCCTCAGAGCAATTTGATTGTTTCTGGGTCTTTTGATGAAAGTATTCGTATATGGGATGTTAAGAAAGGTTTTTATTGTTTAATAAGATTTCTTATTTAATAGAAAAAGGGAAATGTATGAAAACTTTATCCGCACATTCTGATCCAGTATCATCTGTTCATTTTAACAGAGACGGTACGATGATTGTTTCTTGTAGCTATGATGGTTTAATGTTAAGTTTTTAAATTTTAGCTTTTATATTATTAAAAAGTGTAGACGAATATGGGATACTGCAACAGGACAATGTTTAAAAACTCTTGTTGATGATGATAATCCTCCTGTTTCGTTTGCTAATTTTTCCCCTAATGGAAAATATATCCTTGCTAGTACGTTGGATAGTACTCATAAACTTTGGAACTTCCATAGTGGGAAATATTTGAAAGTAAAGTTGATATAGTTTATATTTTAAAATACGTTTATAGTTTTAGACATATCAAGGTCATATTAATGAAAAATACTGCATGTTTGCTGCATTTTCTGTTATTGGGGGCAAATGGATGTAAATAGAACACTAGATATAGCAATATGTTCTAATAACTTAAAGTGTTAGTGGCTCTGAAGATAATTCGGTTTTTATATGGGATCTACAGTCCAAAAAAATAGTGCAGAAATTGAATGGGCATTCTGGTATATGCTATAGTTTTTAGAATATTAATTAAACGTTATGCAGATGTAGTAGTTTCTGTAAGTGTCCATCCAGATAAAAATATTATAGCTTCCGGTTCTCTCGATAAAACTGTTAAAATATATTATGGTTCTTGATTTTTTAATATCTGCATAGCTTCTTTATGATTTAGTGGCTTATGATATAATTAATTTAGTTCTATGGATTCTAGTCCTGTGGCCCTCCCTCTTTCTTTTAATCTTTTTGTAAGGAAATATGCATTTTTTATACAGTCACTGACACCAATGCCTCCATAGAAATTTCCAACAACAGAGAAACGACCTTGGTATGTATTATAAAGATAATTATGAATACTTTGAAGATCTTTGTAATGCCCGACATTGTATTGTGGTATACATTCCTTCTGGAGTTTATAGTTAATAATAATAGGTGTATCTTTTATTCCTAAGTGTCTAGAAATAACGTTCTGTGCTAATTCTGCAAATTCGTTTTCTTTAGGAAATGTGGTTTTATATTTCCATAAACTTCCTCCTATCATTACTGTTATCTTGGTTCCTTTGTATGTGTCTAATTCAGGAAAACTATTACTATCAAATATAACACCTAAAGCATTTTCCGGGTTTTCCTTTTCACTAACTGACTTTGGAATAAGATATCCAAAACCTTTAATGGGTAAAAGGTTTTTATTGTCGAAAAAAAGATTTACCACTAAAACAGTATTATTTGAGAAGCTTTTTGTTAGTTTTTTAAAAGGATTAAAAATTTCTGTAATAACTTGTATTGGTAATGCTGATATTAAATGGTCAAAAAAAAAATCTGATGTATTTGTTTTTACCTAATGTTATTAATGTTTTAATAAATGCATTTAAATAATACTTTGAATATATTCTTAAACTCAAGTGATTGAACTTTTGAATTAAAATATATATGAACATTATTTTTTGAAAAAAGATCATTAGATATAGTATTACTAAGTGTGTTTAGTCCGTTTTTAAATGAATAGATATATGTATTTTTTGTTTTTGCTATGATATCTTTGGACTCTTTTTCAATAGATGATTTTACGTTTTCTTTATTCTTATTTAGAGAAATGCTATCAAATAAAATTCCTTTTAAAATGCTGCCATAAAGTTCTTCGTATTTCCAGAAATATGGTAAAACAGATCTAGCGCTTAAATCATCGATGTCGCCTGAATATATTCCGTGTATAAGAGCACTAGCTAAATTTTTGGAAACTGATGTATTAAATCTTCTTGATATAAAACTAGAAATCGATTCGTCTGTAATATTTTTATTTCTAGTTTGTTTAAATGGTTCACATATTATTGCCCAAAGAAGTGAGCGAAAAAGTGATGTTTTTGGTAGAAATAGTGATAGTAATGAATTAGGAAGAGCGTTTAATTGATTTTGAAAATATATAAATTTATTTTTAATTAATGGTGAATTTTTTGGTATAAGAATCATTTCATCAATTAAATTTAATTTCTTTACCTATATATAATTGAGTTAATTTTAAGTTGAATTGAAATATACCATATTAAGAGTTATATACCCTGAAACTCCAGTAGGTCTAAGAGATCTTGGGCCTTCTTCAAAATATATTGTTCCTTGAGATAAATCAATTTTTTTTGTACTAAGTAGACCCCCAAGTCTATTAGATGACTCAAGGATAGTTATTTTGGTGGATGGGTGAAGTAAATAAGAAAGATACCAAGCAGTAGATAGTCCAGAGATTCCACCTCCTAATAAATAATTTTAGAATTCATGATAATAAAAAGTATAGTATACCCAAAATTCCTATAGATTTGTGTGATAACATAACTATCTTTTTTTATTATATAATTATAATAAAGTTATAGTAAAATTTAGTTATATTTTTAAAAAAAAATGTTAATTGGTTTGCAGATATAGATATAGTTAGTAAATTTGTATTTGTAAAAAATAATTAATATTTAAAGGCAAATTTTATGTTATATTTAAATATAAAAATATAATAAAAATGCTGAATATTTTTATTTTAAAAAGTAATTATAAATGTAATATTTTTTGAGAGAGTTGTTTAATAATAGAATGATGTGAAACATTGAATGTTAATTCTTTTAAATAATATATCTATTAAGTTTATTAATATATTTTTTATAGATGTGTAAAATTTAACATTTATAAAATTTACGATATCTAAATTATATTGTTATTTATATGTTTTAATGATTTAGTATGTTGTATGTTTTTGGATAAATTAATGATTTAATGTGTAGTTATGTATATATTTATTCAAAATTTTTTGTGGATTATATATAAAAACATATAGTAGAATAATTAAATTTTATATTAATGTTAATTAATAAATAAAAATATTTTTAAATACTGTATTTTTTATGAAAAAAATAGTACAAACATTGAAAAATATTATTTAAATATATAATGTTTTTCCCTAAATAAATTCAAACTTTATAGTAAAAAAAAATATTTTATATTTAGTTGTATTTTGATCATTTTAGTAATATAAAATTAAATTTATTAATAGTTAACACAACATTCTGTTTAAGGATTTTTTGTATTTGTAACATAAAAGGTATTAAAAGAAGATAATTTTAGGATTTGTTAAATGATATTTCAAAATAACGAATTACATTATCGACATTTTTTTGAAAGATACTATTGTTTTATATACTTCTAAAATGATCAACTTTAGTGCAAAATATATAATAAAAAGTAGAAATAATAATAAATTTTTGTTTTTATTTGAAAAAATTGCTTATATATTTTTAAGTGTCTTTTTACAGTATATCGTTGTCATGGTGACAACGGCAACTTCTCATAAATAATTTGAATTTATATTAAATGTTTTGATTACTTTATTAGAAACTTGATACGCTTTTGATTATAAATTTGTAACTTTTTAGGCCATCTTTTGAAAAAAATATACAATTTAAGGAACCTGTCTTTTATAATATAAAAGGAATTAGAATTTCTTGGATAATTTTTTGATTTTTTAGAAATTTTTTGCAATAATTTTTTGAGCACTATTTTTATTATTTTAATTATCTTTGGGTGATATTTTCAGTTATTACATACCTTTTATTGAATTTTCTTAATATATTTTCTATAATGATAGTCTAAGGACGGTTATTTTGTCTGCTGAGGAGCTTATAAAGTTAGTAGATATTTTGCATATGGATACTTCACCTCTTGCTGCCTTTTGTTTTTCTGGTGATTCTAATCCTTGTCGGTCTAGTACATCAAATCATAGTAAGATTGATAAGTTCATTTCAGTAATTTCTGAGAAAAAATATAATGGTAAAAATGATATCTCTAGTACTATTAATTTTAAAAAAAGTACTGAAAATGATGATAATGGTGTATCTTTTGATACAAGAACGTTTAAAATGAGCCCCACTGCATCACTTGCTGCAGAGTTTTCTGGTAATTTTTATATCGATAAAAGGTAATATTGAATTTTTGTAATTATGTTATTTAGTTGAATAGTCCTGTTCTTCCGACTCCTAGACGTTCTCTTCTACTTAAATTTGCATGTGAGCATCAGTCTACTCCTGTATTAGATCCTTCAAAAGGCCTTAATATTCCTAAGTTTGATTCTTTATCAATGGATAATATTAATACAACTACCCCATGTTCATCATCGCCTGTAGAAGCTATGGACTACTCTCCATTGCCTCATAATCAAGAAGCTTCAATTTTTAATGCAAGACAATGCGAAACTTTTATTGATAGGGATTTACGCTTTTATGATAACAATGAAGCAAGGTAGTTATATTGTTTTTAAAAAATATTAAAAAAATCTAGAGAATATTGTAATACGGTTTCTGAAATAGCGCTAAATGAAATAACTAATCGTGTTGTTTCGAATAAGACAGATAGTTCGGTTATGGTTGATGAATATGTAGATTTATTTCGTATTTAATGTACAATGATAACATTCTATAGTCGAAAATATGCCCGTCTTCTCTAGATACGAATTATAACAGGGAGAATTCGGATAATCAAATAAAAAATGATGATGAATTTTGCGATATAACTTTAAATGATCTTTTTGCTAATTCTCCAAATCCTTTGCGACTCTCATTGGATAATACTATACAGTCTAGTTTTCAGACTTTTGCAAAGCCTTTATTTTCTCGTTATTCAATTGCTTTGGAAACTTCCCCTCTTAGTTTTATAAATCATGATAATGCGGATTATCGAGCAGTAAAGTGGAGAAGGACACAGAGCTTGTATCAGAATTCATCTGACTTTTTTTCTGCAAAACATGATGGACAAGACAATAATAATATATCTTTACAGGCATCACCATTGGAATTAAATTCTAATGATTGTCGGATTTTGCCTTGTTTTAGTATTAAAGACGATCGTTTGAAAAGAATCGATATTGATATAGTAAAAGTTTATTAATAGCGCTTGCTTTTTCTGATATGAATAGTTTGTTAAATTGTTAGATGGACATTATCATGATCAATGTGATGAATATATAATTGTTGATTGTCGATTTGAATATGAATATAATGGTGGTCATATTATAGGTGCTGTTAATATTAATACAAAAGATGCTTTAGATGCGCTTCTCTTGGATAATCCTAAGACCAAAAGGTGTTTGATAGTGTTTCATTGTGAATATAGTTCACATCGTGCTCCAAGATTGTATGTTTTTTTGAAAAAGTACGTATTGTTATTAAAATGTGGATAGGGCTTTATATCTAAGAAATAAGGATAGACAGCTTAATATGCAAAGATATCCTCTTTTATATTATCCAGAAATTTATATTTTGCATGGTGGTTATAGAAGTTTCTATGAAAAGTATAAGGAAAGATGCGAGCCTCAGAATTACGTTGAAATGAGTGATTCTTTACATAAATCTGCATGTGCAAGGGAAATGAATAATTTTCGTAAAAATACTAAGTTTCTAAGAACTCAAACATATACGTATGGTCAAGCAGATGCAACTTATACTGATGCTATACAAAAAACATAATAAAATAATTTATGTTGTGATAGGTGAATTTAGTCCAAAATCTATGTTTATAAATATATTGTTGGGCATGATTTTTTGGTAAAAGATTGAAAGATACAATAATTTTGGTAAAAAGGTCTGAAATTCCTTTTTTTTAATAAATTGTGGAAATAAATGTTAGCGATGTTAAATGATGTATCTTAAAATTGGAGTTAGTGTTACTTGGTGTAATTTCAGGGTACTGGTTAATAGATATGTATGATAACTAGTAATATACTGATTTATGTGGTTGGGATGTTTTGTATTTATATGAAAATATTGCTTATATGAATATGTTGTATTTTGATAGTGGAAAAAGTACTACATTTTTTACATGAAATCCTTAGCTATTATGTTTAGAAAAATACTAAAAAGTTGTTTTCTTTTTATCGTATATAATTATAATATTTTTCTTAATTGTTTGTTTTTCAATGGTGAACTACTCTTGTATTTCTGTTTCTGTTAATCCTTTTGATTTTTCTATGTTCATTTATGTTTTTTATATATTAAAAGTTATATGATATACCTTGTTCTTTTTCCGTTTGAATATTGTTAGATATAGCCTGTAAAGTAATAATTGTTTCCGCAAATTGCGATTTTCTAGAATGCCATATATTTATATATGATTTTTTTTCTAATTTTAGGGCGTGGATTTCTGCATGCAATTTATTAATAAGACTACAAATGTTATATATTGTTAATATAAACTATTTGATTTTTACTCCTGCAATGTTTTTCTGTCTTTGGGTTGATCTGACTGAATTTCATTTGTGAGTTTGTTGTATTCTAATTTATTTAATTTAATTTTTTGAGCTTGATAAAGTTTATCATAAAGTTGATATATATTTGTTTTTGTAGATAAAATCATTTTATCTGAATAATTTAGAAATCTGTAAAATAATTTTAGTAATGAACCTAATTCTAGTTTTTCATTAGAATAATTAAATATTTCTAATTTGTTTGTTTTCCATAATGATGCTAATCGTTTTATAGTGAGTTCAAAATATGTAAAATCTATATTGATTTGATTATTTAGAGATTCTCTGTAAAATTAGTAATTGAAATTTTAGATATTATAAATAATCATACTGGAATTCATGGGTTGCATTATAGTGATGTTCTATGATAGAACTACAACGTTTTAATACTTTTTTTAATGGTCTTTCTTCAATTAGTAATCGATTTTTAATCAATAAATCTATAATATTGATTTTATTAATAAAGATATTAAACAAATACTTACCTTCATCAAACATATATAAATTTATATTTCGAATTCTAAATTAAATCTTAAATACAAATTTCTAATTATCGATTTTTTTTTAAAAATACTTGATTCTTAAAATAACTTACGGGCACATTATTAAAATGTTTTTTTATACAATTACTTATTCATCTAATTTAAATATATATATGATATGAGTTTTATATATATTATAATAAATAATTATATATATAAATATAATATAAATTCTTATTTAAAAATCTTATATGTTAATTTTAACATTTTAATTTATAAAAAATATAATAAAAATCTATAAAACTGAGTGTTATATTATATATATATTATATATATATTTTTATATGAAATAAGAATGCATAGAATTAAATAAATTGAAAAAAAAAAATGTTTTTTTTAAACAAATTGTTTTAATAAAAATTCTGATAATTATTTTTTTACTTATTTTTTACTTATATTTACTTATATAGAATATATTAATAAAATTAATATATATTTTTTAACTTCAAATTATGATTATATATTTTTTGATTTATGTAAAAAAATTGAAAATTTAATATTATTATAAATAATAATTACATTAATAAATGCATATACTACTGATATTTAGTCGTAATAATTTATATAATTCATTTTACGTTTTGATATTTTACAAGATTTGAGTAGAGTATATATAATTTTATTATTAATTTTTATAAGTTTATATTATTTTGAAATTTTTCATTTTTATAAGCGTTTTATATAATTATTTTAAATTGAATAATATCTACAGATTATTTAATATATATTTATAATTTATTATTATTAAAATTATATACGTACACTCAATGTATACATATTTTCACGATCATTATAAATTATAATCTTAAATAATTAGTATATTAATTATAGTATATTATATTATATTATATATATATATTGTATAATTAAATTGACCTATATTTTTATTGTTCTAATATAGATATAATTTTTATCTAATTTTTTTTTATATCAACTATGATATATATAATATATTACAAATAAATAAATTTATATAATATTTTTAAAAATAATCCAAATACTATTTAATGGTTAATGAATCTATAATTTACATAATATATATAAATTAATATATATAAATATATAATCTCATAATATCTAATATCGTATATAGTGAAATACCGTTTTATTAATTATTAAACATGTATAAATTTATATTTTTTATTTTTTCAATTTTTTCATTTTATTTAAAAAAATAGATTTACATAGAGATTTTTTTTTAAAGTCCATTTAAATATAATCAAGATAATTTTTCTATTAAAATGGTTCGCAAATCACATTATATTGTAGATACTTTTTTTATTATATATTAAAAAGTCCTAAAAAACTAAATAAATATTATCTAATATTTACAATTAAATATATACATGTATTAATGGCATTTTACGCTTAATACATATTAATAAAAACTTTATAGATATACAATTCCAATTAATCCATAATAATAAAGATGTAATTCTTTAAAAATTAAAATACATTAACATTATTTTATACGTTCAGTATTTATACGTTCAGTAAATTAAATTTAATATTTGAATAACCTGCTTATCAATAGTATAATTAATAGATTATAATCTTTATGAAAGATGCATTTCAAATAATTTCTAAAAGCATATATCAGCAAATATATACAAACAATACTTACAACTTACAATAATATTATTAAAAAAAGTAGAAATGTTATTATATATATATTAAATATATTAAATTAAATATATTAAATGTTATTTTTTTTTATAGATATGTTATAACTTTTTTATTTATTAAACTAAAAATACATGATACATACATTCATTTATGTTATTATGTTATATAATAGTTTGTATGAATCATCAATAACAGAGTTACATAATAAAATATTATATTTACCAATTTATCTCATGACCAAGTTCAATAAGGTCAAACTTCAAAGAATCTATATCATGTTGAAGTATTTCGAAATCATCATCAATGCAATCATATTCTCTAAGAACATCACTATTAATACCAGATTCAAACTCAGTTGTTTCAGGAAAAGAAATAGGATTTCGAATAGAATCAATCGCTAATCTTAAATGCGTCCTAAGTGCTTCATTTTCCTTTTCTAATGATAATATACGTGTTTCTTTACATTTTATTAATAATTAAATTATCTATAAATATTTTTTTACCATATACATCTTTTAAACTATTTATTGTAAATCGTAATTTTATAGACTCATATTTATGTCCTTCTAATGCATTTTTTTCAGCCTGAACTTCAGCAAGTAATCGTGTCATATCATCAAGTTCTTTTTCTATATCAGCGTTACACAAAAACTTCCTTTCTCTCGTCTCATTAACAATAGCATTGGTGTGTATATGTTTTGCAGCAGTTGCATACCGGAGCGTAGAAAGACTTTCATCATAATCAGAAGGAGAGATGCAAGCTACCATAGCAGTTTTACTATTACCGCCTAAGCTATCAGAAAGTAAGAAAGTTAAAACCTATTTTTTCTATTTAAAAAAAATCATAAAAATAATAGATCTCACAGAATCACGATATGGAATTATGCTTTCAGGTTTCCCTTCAGAAAGATATGTGATAACACGTCCTAAACTAGTCAAAGATTTATTAATTGAAGCACCTTCTTTCAATCTAGAACCGGTAGATCCAGTTGCATATGCTCTTTCAGAGCCAGCCAAATCAACCAATCTGATATCATTAATGATAAAACTAATATATATATATATATATATTTACCTAAACCGAGATATTTTCTCAACAGTCCTTTTACTATTTTTATCCAAATAAACTTGTTTTATCTTTATTGTAAAAATAGCATGTGAACGACTAGATGTATCATTCATACGTGTACTAGCAGTAATCCTTGCCTAAATTTATCAATTTTCATAACTTCTATGAATAAATCACATTACATTATTACCCACTCGAATAAAGGCAAGAACATCATCAAGACTAGTAACTTGAAATTCAGATAAATTCTCCAAATAAGGACCATCAATAGGACTTTCTCGAACTTTCAAAGCCACAGAACGCTGATTAACATCCCTAGCACGTAAAAGATCCATAGCAACTTCATTATAAATTTCATAATATGATACAGTAACAGTAAAGCATATATCCATCTTCGAACGTTTTGCAATCTGATCAAACAAATATTTACATGTCAATGGCATAAGCCCAGGATCATTCAAGCTACCAATCTTTTACATTAATTCAATCTGAATCTCAAAATAGATAAAATTTCTACCATTGAATAAGTTTTACCAGAACCAGTTTGACCATCTAAATAAAATCAATTTTTTTATTATAATAAATTAGAAACAATACAAGCAAATATACATGTATTATAACCTTCAAGAGAATGAAAAACAAATTCTTTACCCAAATAATTATATAAAGCATCTTGACCTGAAAAATGACGATCTGTTTTATCCACAGACCATAAACACTTGTCAAACGAAAATGTTCTAAACTCAGGTATTCTTCTTCTTAAAACCTTAAAATTTCCAGAATCAGCGTCATCCGGAGATTTTACAATCAAGGTTTGCCCATCAGTTGTATCAACAGATACTAAACATTTTGCACCTCGAGCAATTTCTTTAAATATTAGAAAATATGAAAAATGAAAAAAATAATTTACCTCTTTCATTAAGGGGTCTAACTCTAACAACAACCTTCACACTATTAGACCGTAAAATATCAGAAGAATTCTTTTTCATTTAATCCATAAAACAAAAGAGATGATACGGAAAGACAAAACAAAAAACACGTGACAACACACCATAGCAACGACAATAAAAGTATAGTAATAATAAATAAGATATAAAGTAAATAATATATTTTTCAACAAAAAACACACTTTTTAAATCCAAAATCAACTCAAAAGCGAAAATACAATAATCCCCAAAACAAAATGCAGATAAAAAAAATAAATAAAAAAAAATGAAACCATCCAATATTTTGTTGTTTTGCTACGCATTTCATATTTTTCATTATTCCACGTAATGTAACGTTTGTATTAGAAAATGTATCATTCTTAAAAAAAAAATTAGAACATTAAAATATATATTATATTTATTGTTTTTTTTTTTTTTTTTTTTTACCATTGAAGACAAAAATAAAGACGAATCACGAATTTCATCACCAATAGATATTGTTATCTAATATATATATTAACAAGACCATTTTTGATTATATAATCCATCAGCGATGAATTTTAATAAGTACAACGAACATCTTTAAGAGTTTTAACCTTTTCGCTCAAATAATTGATGTCAGATTGATCATAATTTCCGGAGAACTCAAAATCATCATTACTATATAACTAATTTAATAAAAAATGTTACATATATTTATAAGATTATGCATACTTGACTTTATTTAAACCAGCTTTATTGTCCCGATGAAATAAACCATCATATCTAAAAATAATTACAAACAAAGCAAAACAAAAGCTTTAAAAACCTAGTATTGCCATTCATTTTACTGCATTAAATCTTTTTAGTTTTTAAAAATAATCAAAATACGATTCAATCGAAATGGAAATCATTTTACGAAATTACATTTAAAATTTTAATTAAATATATATTATATTAAGAAAAATAGGGGGGTCAGGACTAGAATTTATAAAAGTATAAAATTCTTTTTATTAAATTATTGGACTTATTTTTATAGTTTAGTATTTATGTACTATTTCCAGTTGGTATGATGTATTATTTTGGGAATCCATATTTTTATGAAAATTATGTAAAAAAGGTACAGAGTATATAATATATATATATATATATATGTTTATTAATACTAGATAAATTTCTGGCCGAGTGAAGAAAAAACAAGTTCTATACTAACAAATAAAAATGATATTAAGAACGAGTTAAATCACTTAAGAACAAAAAGACATCAAAACAAAGAATATTCAAGTATTACAAAGTAAAATATAAACATTTAACTTCTAACACTTGATTTGCAACAAATTCTTTATATTCTTGATATTAGAAATAACAAACCATTGAAATTTAAACAATTAAAGTTTGCTCTAAACATCTAATTCATCTTTAAAGTATCTTTTTCAATTAAATGTATTATCATTTTTTCAGTTTCAAAAAGCAGGATGAATAAAAAAGTTAATGTTTAAAATCTATAGCATATTTACATTCATTATTTCATAAAAAATCTCAGATTTTTTTTTACTATTATAAAAATGCCACTATTTTTTCTTATATAAAGAATAATTATAAAGAGAAAAAAAAGACAAAATACATAATAAGTATAGTCAATTTCATTAATATTTTTAATGCTATCATTTATCATAAACAAAATTTTATTTAAAAAACATTTATATTTTAAAATAATATTTATCAGTTTTAATAAACAAATAAAATATCGTAATCATATTCTCTTACTATTTCTTTAACATATTTCTTGTTTTCATAACAATACATAAACAGTACATAATTTACTTATAAAATTTCACAACAATACTAAATTTAAAAATTCACCAACAAAAAATCAACAAAACCAGCTTTATTTTTGTTTTATAAATAATATAGCAGTCATTCAAAGCTTTTGAAGCATTTATTATTCACCATTAAGTAACATCATTAATTAATACATTTATTATATTTTTTAAAACTAAATATTCAAAATATATATAAAATACATTTTTTAATTTTGTTATAAAAAAATAAATCTGACATTATTATTCAACTAATTACATCTTACTAACACATATAAAATGTAATTAAAATATTCGATATTTTCTTATTTTATAACTCAAATATATATTTTTTTTTTTGCATTCATACCTTATTTAAAAATTCAAAAAATTCAAAAACAATATTTTTTACATAAAAAAAAATAAATATTTTTTAAACTCATCAATTTCAATAATATTTTAGTAACATAATAATTTCATTTATTCATTTTTTATATTCAATTTTACTATTTCACTAATATTAATATAAAAAAGTAAAAGCCCACGAAAGACATAATTAATATTTTAAAGTTTAAATACATTCTTTTAGAAATAACTATAAATTTTTACTTATGTTAACTCACAATTTTCGAAATATATATAAATATATATAAATTATGACTATTTTGCAAATTGATTTGACAAATTTTGAGTATACAAATAAAGAACAAAAAAGTGTTATACTTTCTAATACTCTACTGGAAATTTCAGAAAAACTAGAGAATCTAGAATTAAAGCAATTAAACGAAAAACAAGAAGAAATACTCCAAATACTTTGTCAAATTATAAAGCCAGAAATCTTAGTACCTTCAAGAATAATACGAAATCATTTAGGTCATTGTTTTGAAATAATTTTTTCAAGAGGTAAAACGTAGAATATATTATAATTTTTTTTAATAGCTGTTATCAGGAAATTGTGTTACATTATTTGATACTTTTAATAGCCTTCTTAAAAACATTTTACTACCAGAACCAAAAAGCAACAATTTACATATTAAATGGTTTTTCTTAATTTATTATTTATTTAATCTTCTAATTTCTAAGGACAATATTGGTTATTATTAAGCATATTTATTTAGCATCTGGAAATAAAGTAATTATTATTATATTTTATATAAAATAATGCTAAAAAAATGCTAGTTATCAATTCATCTCAATGATACTATAAACGTAATATTTAAAATATTTAAAATTTCAAATAACGTAATTTTACTATATAAGACTTTTCTTCTAATTTTTTAAAGATTTGTGAGCTCCGTGCATCTTGTTTTGAAACATTGTCAGAAGTATTAACTTCCTATGACGGTGTCGTAAATGAAACTAATACTAAAAAAATATTTAAATTCATAAAATCAAGCTTATCAGACAAAACAGACATAGTGAAATTAAAAGCGTTAATAGTAATACTTATTATATATTTAATAATTTATTTATAATTATAGTGTTTTAAGAATCTTATTAAAATTTGTATATCGGTTTCAGGTTACACAGATATTAATACTGTTAAAACTATAGCTATTAAATTTATCGATAAACCTAACTTTTCTATCCATGATCAAGCAGCAAAAACTATAGCTATAGCACTAATATCAAATTCCAAATTAGCTACTAAGAACGTTAATTTACCTAAAGAAAATAAAGAAACACAATCAAATAATATTATAAAAAATGACATATTACCTGCAGCATTCAAGAAATACACATATTATGATTCAGATATAGAAAAATCATTACCATTTACTCTAAAACATATATCAGATATATATGCTAAACATATAACAAATCCTTACATAGAAAGATTTATTGTAAATATATACTCAAAATTTTTAGAACATTACGAAAAAGATTGGATCATAAATCATTATAGATTTATTATTAAAAATCATATTTATGATATTGCCTCTATGATTAATAATATCAAAGATAAACAAAAAATTTCAGTAACTAGGAATATTATTTGTCATCTTTTAGATATCATGAAGAAAAAATTAGATGAAGCTTCACAATTTAAAGTCTTAAAAATACTAAATAATGAGTATTTAAGCATATGGCTTCACAAAGCAGATCTTACTCAAGCAAAAAAAGTAATGCTCACAAGTATATTATATGAATTATCGAAATTTATTCTAACACTTAACTATACTACTAGTATTATTCGTGTAAGTATCAAAATACATACTAACGAAGTTATAATATTTAAAAAAGGAATCATTAAGAAACAATCTTTTATTTACATTGAACTGCACAAGTTTGACAATACAAAATTATGCAAGCTGGTGTATTAAGTGTTTTGCAGTTTCTATTCCAAATGATATGACGTATTTAACAAATTTTTGCTTAAAATATGTAAAAGAATTCATATCTACGGATATTAATAGTATTGACTCTCTTTCAAAATTACGTATACGAGGACATGCACTGGCTCTTTCAAGATTAATTAGTCTCGGAAAACAAAAATCCTTATATATTTCTTCTAATATTTTATCCGAAATATTTTCTGTATCTTATTCTATTTTAAAACTAACAATAAATAACACAATACATGCTACAATAATACCTATACAAGTAGCATGGACATTAATTAGTTCATTAATGAAACTTGGATCATCTTTTGTTAGAAACTTTATCTCTCAGTTATTTATATTATGGGAAAATACACTTCTAAAACCATCTATAAGCAATCTTTCTACTGAAATAAATCACACAGAAACTTTATTTTTATTATACACTCGAGAATATGCTCTAGGATCTATATTTTCATTTTTACTACATAATAAAGAATTATTAACAACAGATGTCTTAAGAAAAATCAGTATCATGATAAGTGAAACTAATACTATTCTTGTTTTTTTGGAAAAAAAACAAAAAAATAACACATTTTTGGACAAGTATGTACATTTGTCTCAAGAGATTCTAGAAACTATGGTTGAAAAAAGAATACTTCAATGTTATCTATTAATCATATGGAAAAATCCAACAGATACTACACAAGGTGAGCTCATATCTCGTTTAATTACTAATTTTGCAAACCCATGCATTTCTACTATTAAAAATATGCCAAACTACCAATTTTATTATTACTTTCAATCTAATCAGAACATTAATGAAATATCGAGTTTTATTAATTTGCAAGAATTTTCTGAACATCAAGAAATATATGAAGCAACTAATAACAATATATTACAAAACTATATATATGTTCCAAAAGAGTATAGTCTTATTAATGCAAATATTTCTGTAATTCCTCCTTTAATTAAACTTTACTTCTAATATTTTTAGAATTCAGATTTTCAAGAAAATAATCCATTACAAATTCATAATATTTTTTGTTCTTTTGATGAAATTCCATCAAATAAACTATCCATTCATATAGAAATCATTGACCTATCAATCCTACTATTTGGTGCAGTCTTTTTGAACCAGTCAAACAAAATTAAAGAGAGTATACTTGAACAGTTAATTACATTTATTACGTTTTCATCATCCACTAAACCTTTTCAACAAAATAATGCAATAATCTGTAACTCAAATTTAGCAATTCTTGGAATTCTTCGTTTTATAGAGAATCAAATAAATCAAATAAACAATTTAAAAAATACAAAAACAATAAACTTAATGGAACAAATAGCAAAAGTAATTGCATATAAATTCATTTCTTTTTTTAACTATTATAGTATGGAATAAATTCTTACAATCCAGCCATCCGGAGAATTTCCTGTGAAGTTATTGGAAGATTAACAGGTCTAAGAAAAAAACAACTTATACCTTCCTTTATAGAGTTTTATCTAAAGCAAATTATTGAAATAGGTGATCCAGATATCCGTTCTGGTAATGCTCTTTGTTTAGGTAGAATATTAAATCATTATGGAAGAATCACATCCAGTTCATACATTAGTCAAATATTAGGTATTCTGCTATCTTTAAGCATAGATCATCATCCTATAGTTTGCTTCTGGGCACTCGAAAGTATAACTATAGGTATCCAGTCTTTTGGACCTAACATGTCTTTATATTGTTTAAATATATTGAATATTATTTCAAAAATCTATAACGAAATAGATTATAATATTAACAATATATTAACACCTTCTAATTTATCATTAAAATTTCCAATATTAAGCAAATTAGCAAAGTGCTTAAATGCAATCGTAAATATATTCGGTCCAGATCTTGAAAAAAATACGGAAGCAAAAAAACTAGTATCCATATTAATAAAAGGACTTCTTTTAGAAAAAGATAAAAAAGTATTAGCTACAGCTATATATTGTACACAACATATTTTGCTATTTTCATCTGATTTATTAAATCCATATTTTTTAATAAAACTCCTTCAAAAAAATATGATGTCAAAACATAAAAATCTGGCTAGAGCATCCATTAAATCACTTCATCAACTTATACAACATGATATATTAAATGTTTTTAAATGGGAACAAAATAATTTAGATACATACATATGGCTAGCCTATGACTTAAATCCAGAATGCCAAGATCTTAAAAATATCATTGAAATATGGTTACATCATACATCAGATTCTCAACAAAATTATTGGATTCAACTTTGTCTAAAAACTTTCGAAAAAAAGTCATCTAATAAAATACAAAAAGTTAACAAAAATATCTATATAAATTCGAAAGATGAAGAATTTTCTAGCTTTGCAGTAAACAAAAGTCAAGCAAATCATAATTTTAACAACGTTCAAAAAAAACTAGGAAATTTACGTTGGCAAACACAAAAATTAATTCTTCAATGTATCAATAATTTATTATCACATACAGAATCATTTTTTGAAGAATATCCGGACTCTCAGATACCTCCAAAAATTTCAATTTTATCTTCTAATATTTCAAATTTAATTAAAATAGGATTTATGGCATCTACTTCAAAAAATTACAATATCCGTCTTGAAGGTTTAAAAATTATACAAAAAATTATAAAGGTTATTAAAAATAGATTGAATCATTTTTCCCTTATTTCTAATAGATATTCTCTCCTTTGAAAGATCCATATTTTCCTACATCATCTTTACTTGAACAATACGAAGCACAAATTATTTCTGCTATTATTCCATCATTTTCAAATGACTCAGTTCCAGAGATTGCAGCATTAGCAATACATATTTGCTCATATTTTTTAACAAGCGGGATACTAAAAGAGATTCCAAAAACAGGAAGAATTATAAAATTACTTACATCAGCACTTCTAAGTTTAAAAAGTTATAATATTCTTATTTTTTCATTTTTTAAATATTATAGATTCGGAAAATGCAGTTTCAATTGGAGATTTAAAATGTTCGAATAACAATTTCCAAATTATGCTTAAACTATCTATCATTTCAAGCTGGGCTGAACTTCAAATTGCTAGTCAAACTAAAAATTGTTTAAATTCTATAATTAAACCGAATTTAATGCTTCTATCCTTTTTATGGATTACCTCATTAAAAGACTACGCTAAATTCTGTTTTGAAGCTCATGAATTATCCAATGATTTAGCTTATTTAGCTTCAAAATCAACAGATTTTAACAAAATATTCCTAGATATGAATAACAATGAATTATTTGAGGTAATTTTCTAAATTTTGATAAAATTTCATTAATAAAAAAAGATTTGCAACAAATTTAAAATAAATGTAATTTATGCTATTGCAATTCTTTCAGAATCAAATGAAGATATAATTTTTAAAACAATAGACCAATATAATTTGGATAACTTAAATATTATAGAATTAAACAAAATAGCTAACCATAAGGAAAAAATCTCTACGCTATTTTTTTTACTTTTCGGATTATGTTTCGAGGCATTATTACATCCTATTTCTAATAAAAAAGCTATAAATACAAACAAACAAAAACTTTATATACTTTTTGCTTTTGAAAAAATACTAAATATATCTTTACATAATGAAATTATATATTATAGTCCTATTTTTTCAGAGCTAATAACATTATTTAAAAAAATGTTGTTAATAGAACGTCCAATTATTCAAATTTTAATAGTAAGAATTACAACAAATTTAATAAATAACTTTCCTCTAGAAAACTTAGAACTTTTAAAAAGAAAGTACTATATTCATAAAAATTTGATATATATTAACCCAATATAGCGAAAATTACGAAAATAATTTTAGAAGTCAACAAAAAGATATATTAAAATATTCAGAACAATTGTTTGAACTTTCAGAAATTATAATACTTCCATTTATTATATATTTCAAAAATCTTAACAATAGTATACATAATGGTAATTTTCCTACTATTTATATCATTATTAATGAATATAGATTTAAAAAGTCATGATGAAAGTATGTCAAAATTATTAATATACTCATTAGAATCATATATAAAAGTTATAAAAAAATTCCCTCATATGATACAATGTAGCCTTCATGATTGCGCTTTTTTTATAATATTAAGTACAAAAACTGAAACATATATTCTAAATATACTAATAAACAGAACTATATTATAATAAAAACTCGTATAATTTAATTCCTAAGGTTCTCCCATTAGTCAGAATTCTTTGTGAAGATATATTAGCTATATCTAAGACTAGTCAAAAAAATTATGAAATTTCACAGAATTTGATAGAAAACATTATAGAACAAATAATAGAAATAATACAAAAATCATCGTAAATTTATGTTATGTATATACATATAACTAATTTTAAAAAGATCAGCGTGGAATTATGGATTACTTTTAATCACAATAATTATAACAATTACTGGACAAATTCTTTCTCCAAAAAGCAAATCAACTCAAAAATATTGCAGCTTATTTATAAAATCGCCAGATGAGGATGTAAATACATATAAATTTATCTATTTTTATTAAGTGATATTAGAAAGCAAAAATGCTTATTTACTGTATGAAATCACTTTTAAAATCATCATTTTATAATATACAACGGTACATTTTTCAATCTATACTATTTGCATCTTTCAATATTATCAAAAAAGCTCATTTAAGTTCTGGAAAATCACTTACTTTTGATATGGGAACAAATGCTTGTGATATTATAATTGATCTTATTAAAAGTATAACAGAAAATAATCAACGTATGTTAAAATAATATTAAAGATATATCTCATCATTTTTAAGAATATATAGCTATAATAATCATTATACCAATATTAATTCGTTTTGCATCAATCAAGGAACTAGAATCAAAACATAAAAAAGAAATTTCTTTTAAATTATTATCTATAATGGCATATTACAGTGAAAGTGTCCATCAGATTCTACAAATGATACCCAAAAAAGATTCTGATATGCTAAAAAAATTGTTTAAATCTACAGCATATTCTAATGTGTCAATTAGTCTTGAACATAAACCAAAGATTTCTTTAAAAAAAAAATTTATAAATTAAGACATATAAAATAATAGTAAAGAACTACTTTATAACAGTATTTAGAAACTAATTTTAATATGTATATATATATCAATATATTTATATATTTAGCAATTTAAAATATATCATACTTTAAAAAAATAAACTTTATCGAAATTTAAATTACAATGCATTAATACAAAATATAGTTTCATGAAAAATATAAGCTTTAGTTATTTAGTTTCACAATGAATCATGAATTTCCAAATTGTGATGATATTTTTTCAAATAATTCAGTGGTCGACTGTAAAGAAATTCAAAAAAAAATCAAGTATGTAATAATATTTTTCAATATTTTCTAATTTAAGGAATTATATTGATAAAAAAAAACAAAAAATCCATTTAATTATCAGGTATTTATTAAAAATATATTATTATAATTTTTAATCTCTTGGCAACTTAGAGATAATTATCATAATCTAATAAATGTTGCAGATGGAATTATTAAAATGAAAATGAATTTTGAAACTATTAATCAGAAATTAAAAAAAATTATAGACTCCCTCACAGTAAAAAAGTCAGACGAATCTTTAATAAACACAAGTATTAGAATCAAAACATCTATTGATGGTATTTATGTTTTACAAATAATTATAATTTAATAAACTTCAGAAAATAAACTAGTATATATTCATACGATAAAACTATTACTATATTTTCCACAATTAATAAGAAAATTAATATCAGATTCCGAATATTTATTAGCTTCAATACTCCTACAAAAAATTAACCATTTAAATAACCAATTTAAAAAAGTATTATATTAAAATATCTATTATTTACTTAAATTACTAGATAAGGAATAAAGATATACTCCTAAATAATATCAGAATTACAGAATCAAAACAATTTTTAATAAAAATGATCAAAACAGAAATATGTAATGCTATTCCGGAAAAAAATACTTATAAAGTTCTTTCATATCTTTCTTCTCTTAATATAATATATAAAAACACATCATTAAATACAGAAAAAATGTTTTGGGAAATTAGAATGAAAGACATTTCTAATATTCCCTTTAAAGACAATATGGATCCAAATAGCTTTCATATTACACTAAAAAAAATTATTCATACAGCAATAATTGGTCAATATATATTTCCAGAAAAATTTAGGAATTTTATGAAAATGAAACTAAAAATAGATAATCTTATAGTTTCTAAGTATTATCATATTTATAATAAATATATATATGTATTAGAAAACTATAAGCTAGAAGAATCATTATTTGAGTCAGATAAATTAAACCAAAACGACTCAGATAACATGTATATAGAATGGGGGAACGAAATTTTAAAAATTATTCAACATAATGGATCTAATTATTTAAATAAAATCAGAACTATAAATTCACTGATAGAACAATGGAATAATATCATATTATTTTTTAATGAAACAACATTTAATTTTAGTAAAGAAGATGTTAAATTAAATTCATTTATATTGAGACTTTGGGAAAGTACAAGAATTATATTTAACAAACATATGAATTCCATATTTAGAATTTCAGTAAATTCAGTTTTGGAATTAGAAGAACATATGAATAATCAACTTAAAAATATGAGAATGCAAAATGGTTAATATTTAAACATCTATTTAGGCATAATTTTTAATTTTATATAGAATCACTTGAACCATCACCTTCATTTAAAGTTGATAATAAAGTTTGGAACAATATTGAATCACTACTAAATTATCAAATTCAAAAACCAGCACTTTTTATAAAGAGTTTTAAAGAAGAACTTGATAAAATTCAAAAAAAAATTGAAACAGATTCAATAATAATCATACAAAAACAAGAACCAAATAGTGCTATATTAAAGAATTTAGAATTCAACACCTACAAAAAAAGCGATATTTCAAATTTTCACGCAAAATTAACAAAAGATATTTATAATAAATTATCTAAAAAGATAGGAAAAATTATAACAATTTTTTTAGCATTAAAGTACAATAATCTATCTAATTCAGGTAAAAATTGAATTTATTAAAAATTCCATATAATTCTTTAAAGATATTAATATTATATGTTATTTCATAAAGGTTATTAAATTAATAAGGTCATCATATCCTCTTGGTATAAATCTTGATTTTTTTTGTAACTATCATTTAAAAAAGCTTTATAAAACGCTGTCATTATATATTTTTCTAAACAAAAATGTAAAAGAAAGACTAGAAACAGAAATAAAAAAAACAATTTCAACTAAAAAACTAAAAAGTTTATGGAAAGGCTAGTTAATGTCCAAAAAATACTTAAATAACTAATATATAAATAGACAATCAAAATTCTCTTCCAAATCATCCTAGTTCTGAAATAATTGCTATTATTCAAGATATTGGATGGGGTATGATGAATATTGATAACAATATTTTTGACTACAATGGTCTAATAACTATAAAATGCTGTTTTATTGATACAATCTATTCTATTCTAGAAAATATATTTAATACTAAAATATTCAATAAAGACAGTCACTATAAAGAATATGAAAAATATGGGCACAACAACAATAATTTATATTATGAGAACCAAAGTTCTCAGTTTACTCCTATAACTATCACAGGACAACTACAATTTTACTTTGATATAAAATACTTAATGACGTTGTTTGGAAATATACCTTATAAAAACAAAAAATTAAAAAAAATCAATTATATTATAAATGTATCTATATTTTAATATCATATTCATCTGATTAATTTTTTTAGTATAATACAAATAATATCGCTGAAAATCATAATATAATAAAAGAGTTCATTATTAAATATATAGAAAGAACAAAAATATGGTTTAATTTTTTCTATTGTTTATAATCAATATAAGCATTATATATATTATTACTATTTCTATTATAATTTAAAATAATATATTTTTTAATATAAAAAATATTTCTAATTTTCATAAAATGACAAAATTAACTAGTTATGGCCCAAAATATCCAATTATTCGAGGTAAGGTCAAGAATAATTGTTATAATCTTGTAAATTACTTACTTTATATATCAGCTTACCGATTATGGTTTCTTTACCCGTTAACCAAAGATTATAAAGCTCAATATAAAATTATACATAATCAAATTAATTCGTATTTCTATCTGTGTATACAAAATAGAAAAAACACTCATGATTCAAAAAAAGACTCTATACCTTTATATTCTCATACCCCATCATCTACAAAAATATTATTAACAAAACCTAAAAATAATTTTAGATTCAGTATGCATCAATTTGACACTTACAATTTAGTTTCCACACTAGAAGCTACAGGATTTACTCACAATCAAGCTATTACAGTTATGAGGTCTATTCATGCATTATTAATTGGTAATTTAGAAACAGCAAAAACAAACTTTATTTCTCGTTCAAATCTTGAAAATGTAAGAATTTGATAATCTCATAGAAAAGTTTTATTAACATAAGAACTAGGAAATACATTTATTTCGTGCATCACAATCTGAACTTAAAACAGAAATTCAATCTATGAGAAAAATTGAAGCATCTGCTTTACGTGCAGAAACATTAGCCTTACGAAAACAATTAGAGACATTAGAACAAACACTTAAAGAAGACTTACTGGCTCTTAAAAATGATGTAGCCATAGATTTTAATGACAGAAAAAGTTCTAACAAAGCAGAAGAAAAAAATATGGAAATAAAAATTCAAGAACTTAATAATAAATTCACAATTATACTTGGAGAAATTCGAGCAATGTTAGAAAAAAGTAAATGGGATGCTTCTAAATATGGAATGTGTAAGTTTCTTATTTATGGAAAAAAATTACTTAATATTATAAAAGTTTCAATATTTATCATTGCAGGATTTGCATTAATTGTTGTTTCTATGCGGAAAACTATTCAAGAAGAAATAGAACCCATAAAACCAAACCAAAGCTGTAATGAAACATTCAATAAATTAAAAAATCATACATTAAATAATCATGCACTAGATGTTATTTCTCTAGGATAATTCATATTTTCTTAAAATGGATCATAAAATTCATTTAAAAAATATATATATTAAATAGCTTAAAATATTATAAAAAATAAAAACTATAAACAATTTAAAAATCAACTTTAAAAATAATACAAAAATTTTAATTAAAAAAACATAAAAAAACTGAATTTGAAATACTACTGTTTTAAAACTCAATCTCTACTATTATTGTAAAAAAATTATTATAAAATATAAATATATTCTAAACATTTAAATAAATATTTTCATTATTTAAAAATATAATTTATAAAAAATAGAATTATACACATTTTTAAAATATCTTATAATTTAAAAATTATTAAACATAATCATTTTCAAATAGGTGTACTATTTATAAGCAAATTAATAAAATAACAATATAAAAATTCTCGTACCTTTAAATTAAATATCTTAAAAGTATAAAAGATTGTTTAAAAAAAATTCTAATTAGTTATGTCAAAAAATAATACTTTTTGAAACATCTAAAAATGTTTTAAATCCTTAAAAATTAAAAGAAAACTCAATTCTAAACACTTTTTATACCAAAGCAAAATATTAAAAAATAACTGTCACTAAATAATTTTAAATTTACATTATTAAAATTTAAATTAATGAAAATTTCAACATAATTTATAAAATAATTTTAGGATATAAATACTTTTTAATATACAAAAAAATTACCATAAAATCTTAATACGCTTTAAAAATTATAACTTTACTAAAAAATACTAAAAATAAAAAAATTAAACAAATAGATTTAAGATTTGTTATCAAAAATATATTTGAAATCACATGAAGATGTATTATCAAGATTAAATATACGTAAAAATATTCAAATAAAAAATACATACATTACAGTTGTTAAAATAACTTTCTCAATGAAAAATGACAAAATCATTAAATTCAACATTCTTGAAAAAGATTCTATTCATTTTGGATATAATTTATGGTCACATATAATTAATGAGTTATTTACATATATTTTTTCTCCAAAATATGTAGTCATTACAGACTCAAATATTGAAAGCTTATATATTCCAGATTTCAAGAATTATTTTAAATCTATAGCAAAGCAAAGGTCTATTAATTCATGTCTTTTATATTTTACAATTCCTAGTGGAGAAAAATCAAAATCAAGAAAAACAAAAGCAATTATAGAAGATTGGCTTTTATCGGAAAAATGCACAAAAGACACTGTTATAATAGCAATGGGAGGAGGTGTTGTAGGCGATCTTGTAGGCTATGTCTCTGCAACATTTATGAGAGGTGTTCGTTTTGTTCAAATCCCTACAACTCTTTTAGCTATGATAGATTCATCCATTGGAGGAAAAACTTCCATAAATATACCTTATGGAAAAAATATGATTGGTGCTATCTGGCAGCCTGAAAGGATTTTTATTGATCTTACATTTCTTAAAACTCTTACAGAAAGAGAATTTATAAATGGAGTTGCAGAATTAATCAAGGTTACAAAAATTAAATTAATTTTTATTTAATCTAATTATATCTTAGACCATTATTATATGGGATGAATCAGAATTCATATTACTAGAAGATCTCTCAAAAAAAGTTATAAAAACAATAAAATCAAAATCAGCAACATCTAACCAATACTCAAACTTTTATGAAATTATAAAAGATCTTGAGAGATTTATTCTGTCATCAATAAAAATTAAAGCTTATATTGTTTCTATAGATGAAAGAGAAAAAGATCTTAGGAACATTTTAAACTTTGGCCATTCTATAGGACATGCAATAGAAACTGTTTTAGCATCTCATCTTTTGCATGGAGAATGTGTATCAATTGGAATGATTAAAGAGGCAGAAATTTCTAGATATCTAGGCATATTGAATCCTAATGTAGTATCGCGACTTACCGAATGTTTAAACGTATGGGGCTTACCAATATCTCTTAAGCAAATTCAAAAAACAATTTGCAAAGAAGATCGTTTAGTAGAAAATATTCTTGAAGTCATGGCTTTGGATAAAAAAAATGATAGTAATAATAAAAAAATTGTTCTCCTTTCAGCCATAGGAAAAACATATGAAAAAAAGGCATCATCAGTATCTGATGATATTATCAGGACAGTTCTTTCTGAGAATATTGTTTTATATAATATTCCATTAAACATACATAAAAAACATATTACAATTACTTTACCAGGATCTAAATCAATATCTAACAGAGCATTAATTTTAGCAGCACTTTCTAGTGGAATTTGTCGCTTAAAAAACTTTTTGCATTCAGATGATACATACTATATGCTTTCTGCCTTAGAAAAACTGAATGCAGCAGAATTCAAATGGGAAGAAGGAGGTAATATATTAGTTATTAAAGGCAAATCCGGATATCTTGAAAATCCAAAAATGGAATTATATCTTGGAAATTCAGGTACAGCATCTCGCTTCTTAACTACAATCTGCACATTAGTTCCGCCAAATTCATGTAAAGATAATATAATATTAACAGGAGACAATCGTATGAAACAAAGACCCATTGATTCTTTAGTAAATGCTCTTAATAATAATGGATGTAATATAGAATATCTTGAATCAAATAACTTTTTACCATTATTAATCAAGCCAAAAAATCCTGGATTTTATGGAGGACGTATTAATCTTTCAGCTACAATCTCATCTCAATATGTATCATCGATTTTAATGTGTTCTCCATATGCAGAAACACAAGTAACTCTTTCATTAATTGGAGGAAAACCAATATCACAACCATATATAGACATGACTATTTCCATGATGTCATTATTCGGTATTAATGTTATCAAATCTCATTTGGAAGAAAATACGTATTATATTCCAAAAGGATGTTATACTTGCCCCCCTGAATATATAATTGAAGGGGATGCAAGCTCAGCTACATATCCTTTAGCAATAGCTGCAATAACAGGAGAAAGCTGTACAATATCCAATATTGGTAGCATTTCACTACAAGGTGATTCTAAGTTTGCAAAAGATGTATTAAAGCCCATGGGTTGCGAAGTTATTCAATCAGATACAACTACATATATAAAAGGTCCAGAACAAGGAAAGCTTAAATCACTAGAATCTATAAATATGGAATTAATGACAGATGCTTTTTTAACAACAACAATTTTAGCCTCTGTTGCATATAAAGAATCAAAACCATGTATTACAAAAATTACAGGAATTTCTAACCAAAGGCTTAAAGAATGTAACAGAATTAAAGCCATGGTCATTGAACTTGCAAAATTTGGAATAGAAGCAGGTGAACTTCCAGATGGAATATATGTAAAATCTTTAGATATTTCCAACCTCTTGTCACCAAAAAATGGCATCAATTGCTACAATGATCATAGAATTGCAATGAGTTTTAGTGTCTTGGCATGCATTTCACCAAAACCTACTATTATTTTAGGTAAAACTTGTGTTAATAAAACTTGGCCTTATTGGTGGGATATTTTAAATTCAGCTTTTAAAGTTCAAATAAGAGGAGCTGAATCCACTTTAAATTCTATTTTTAATCCGTATATATTACATCATCCATCAAAATGTACTATTATTTTTATTGGAATGAAAGGTGCTGGAAAAACAACATTAGGACAATTTGCAGCTAACCTTCTTGAAAGAGAGTTCATTGATTTGGATTTAGCTATTGAAAAAGATGTTAAAATGACAATTCTAGAATTAGTTCAAAAACATGGATGGGATACTTTTAGAAAAAAAGAATTATATTTTCTTAAAAATCTTTTAGCAGAAAAAAAAGAAAATTACATTATATCATGTGGAGGAGGGATCATTGAGAGTGAAGAAGCTAGAGATATACTATTATCTTATATAAAAAATAAAGGAATTGTTATACATATTCATCGCAATATCAAAGATATCATCGAATATTTAAATACTGATAAAACACGTCCTACATCTACTGGTAATATAATTGATATATGGGAAAAGCGAAAACAATGGTATAATTTGTGTAGTTCTCATCAGTTTTATATACCTTCAACAGATTCTATAAAAGTTAGAGAAAAAGATACATTATTAGATATTAAACCATCTTTTCATAAATTTTTAAAAATAATTACAGGAGAATATGACCCATTTCCTCAAATTTTAAAGAAAGAAAGAAGCTATTTTATATCTTTAGCATTGTCAGATATTCAAAACCTTTACCATTTACTAGATGATATAACAATTGGTTGTGATGCAATTGAATTAAGAATCGATCTGTTTCAAAAACAGAAAGGAATAAATAAATATCCTAGTTTGAAATATATAGCAGAACAAATATCGTTACTACGTCAGAAAACGAATTTTCCTTTAATTTATACATTACGTACAACAGATCACGGAGGTTCCTTTGTTTTTGAAGAAAAAATAGCAAAAAAAATCATTCTACATGGTGCAAAATTGGGTGTTGAATTTATCGATATACAATTAAACATGCCAACTAAATTATTTAAAATTATACAAGACTCTTGGCCATATACTAAAATAATTGCTTCTTTTCACAGTATAGAGAAACCAATATCTTGCGATGATTTTGAATGGATACAAAAATACAAAGAAGCACAACAACATGGTCATATTGTAAAATTAGTGGGGATGTCAACGTCTTTTGAAGATAATTTTTTGTTAAAGGAATTTAAAAAAAAAATTGCTTATGAAAAAATACCTTCAATAATAATAAATACAGGTATTAATGGCCAACTATCCAGAATTATAAATGTATTTATGACACCAGTTACTCATTCATTATTATCATCAAAAACTGCACTTGGACAGTTATCAATTAAAGATATTAATATTGCCCTTCACATAATGGGGCTTTTACCAAAAAAAGAGTACTTTCTTTTTGGAAGTCCGATCAAACATTCTCAATCACCTAATATTCATAATCTAGGTTTCGAAATTTTAGGTTTTCCGCATAAATATCAATTATTTGAAACAAATTCCATTAATGAACTTAAAAACATATTATATTCTGATAATTTTGGTGGTGCTTCTGTTACTGCACCATTAAAAACAAGCATACCAGTTTTATTAGATGAATTGTCAGATGAAGCAGTATTAATTGGTGCAGTTAATACTATAACAAAAATACATAAAAATGGCAAACATATTCTCAAAGGAGAAAATACAGATTGGCAAGGAATAGTAAAAGTAATAACAAATTCTATAAAATTTGAAAAATCTTTAAAAGGTTTTTCAGGTTTTATAATTGGTGCAGGAGGAGCAAGCAGAGCAGCTATATATGCTTTACTTTCTATTAAAATATCACCAATTTATATCATAAATCGCTCCAAAACTAAACTGGACAAAATATGTTCCTTTTTTAATACTAAACATATAATTCCAATTACTGAATGTTTTAAACTAGATAATATAGACTTTAATATTCGAATAGGAATTTCAACAATACCAGCAGATAATCCGGTAGATTCTTCTATTTTAGAAATGGCTAAAATTCTTTTTAATTCAAAAACAAAATCATCAGAAAGTGTATTTTTAGATATGTCATATAAACCACATATAACAGAACTTACGACTATTGCAAAAACATATAACTGGAAAACTATACACGGGTTAGAAATTTTACTGGAACAGGGTTCTGAGCAATTCTTATTATGGACAAAAACATGTATTCCTTACAACCAAGTAAAGCGTGCTATAGTGACCCTAAACGAACATACAACTATTACTTAAACATATAATTCAAAACCAAATTTACGATTCTTCAAAGATATTAAAATACAAGCAAAAACAATTAATTTTTGCTATATTTATTTACTATTTACAACATTTAAAATACATTTACATATAAAATCCAAAGTTGTTTACAATGAATTAAAGACTAAAGAGCTTCAATCTGCTTAATTAAAAATGCTTTTTCATCATTAAATTGTTCATCATCTACAATACATAAAAATAAGAATAGCAAGATATTTCAAAAAACCTTTACGATCATTATGAAAGTTAGATAAAAAAATTAAAAGTTTATCTTTATTTTTCATAAGAATGTTTAAAACCTGTTTTGTTTTATTCGGATTTGCAACAAAAACCTAAAAATAAGAAGATTAAAAAAAAAATAAACTTACTTTAAAAACATGAAATGCTTCAAATTGAATATTTCTACTCCTATCACGTAATAAATTCATAATAAGTTTGAGATTTTCAGATGATTGAATATACGTTGTCATAATATTAAAATTGGATCGTCCAAGAAGGATTTCACCCAAAAGCTTCATAATTAATGAAAGTAAAATGCTTAGTATACCAACCTTTATAGATTGCCGCTTTGTAACATAATTAGATGATTTTAAAAGATCAGTATATTTTTGAAAAAACTAAAATAATCATTATAAAATTTCCGATATAATACAAAGGATATTACATTATCATAATTATTTTGTAAAAAGTCTGCTGATATATTTTTATGCCGAGTTATAAGTTCCTAAAGAAATTAACATAAATAATACAATAAAAGGCATCAACCTTAAAAGTTTGAAAAGCATCACTAGCTATATCAAACGTTCCACTTTCAACATATCCAAAAAATTCCCAAAATACAGAATTCCAAAGCACTATTTTTGCAAGCAACTCATGTTTAAAACATTCACGAAGTATCAAACCAGAATGAAGAGCAATTTCAGGAACTTGATAACTAAATAATTATAAACAAAAAACACAAAAATGATACAATATTACCCCCGAACAAGAATGAAAAGAGTATCTTCCTTTGTAGCAAGATAATCAACAGTAGGATAACGAGTACCAATTTGTCTTCTAAGAAAAACATTAAAAATGGATGCAACATCTTTTCTAGACTTCTATAATAAGAAAAAATTAAATAAAAATCATTAAAAATACTTCAAATTCAAGACGACCAAAATTAACTACAAATAAATAAAGTAAATCTGTTTGATATACTTGCTGAGATAGCTGTGTAACTTGATCAGGCACAGGGTCAGCATCTATAAACATAAGACTATTTTTCTAGACATTCTATACTAAAACAAAAATGCATCATACCACCATCACCGTATAACAATACTTTCATTGCTTGAAGACTTCGAGCTACTTCCTCTTGTACCTAACAAAAAAATTAACACAAATCCCTTTTTCAAAAATAAAAAATCAGAAAAACAATATATAACATACTCTTTTTTTATCGGCAGTAGACCCTAAAGTTTCTAATCTTTGAATTCCATCTTTAACTCCACGTACTACATCTTGGGCAGATTTCTGTCTTCTATTAAAAAAAAAGGACATTCTCCTTAATAATAAACACAGAAAACAAAAACCCCCTAAATGTAGACCTTATATTTATAATTATACGTTTATTCACTTTTTTCAACTAATTTTACTTGTTATTACACTATCGTGTCGACTCAACAATCAGATACGTTTTATGATAAATAAAAAGGATTTATTGATAATTTTATTAGAAAATTTCAAAAAAAAACAAAGAAAACATCTATATAATTTTGACATCAAATAAAAAATATAGTAAAAATTATACATTAATCATAAATATATTAATAGCTAAATATATTTCAAAAATATAACAAAAATATTTTAAAAAAATCAACAAATATTAAAAATTAACTATAATAATATTCTATATATTTTATAAATTTTAAAAAGGTTATATTTCTATAATTTATATACTTATTATTAATTTTAAATACCTATTAAAACAACTTATTAAAAACAATTAAATATTATATAATTATTTTTTATTTTTAATAATTTTAATAGTTTTAATAAAACAATTATATCAAATGTAAATATTCATAAGACTTTAACACTTTTAAAATACAACGTAATTTCATGGATTTTATAATAAAAACTAAATTTCTACAAAAAAAGTCAAAATTTTAAATCAACAAAACATAAAACAAATTAAAATAATTATATTCCCATAATATATCCAAAAACAGACAGTAAGCTAAAACACCAAACAAAAATAGTATCTATATGAAATAAATTAAAATTATCAAATAGAACATTAGAAACAATATTCAAAATTCAAAAAAAGTAAAAAAAATATTGTTAAAACATAATTATTTTAATCTATTTTCTCAAGTGAAGGTAAATTTTTAGTCTACTATTTATTTTTAACAAATTCACTAGTCATAATTTTATAAACTTCATTTAAATTAACTTAAAATCATCCAATATTACTAATATATCTCTGAAAAGCGCATTTCTTATATTGTGTTGTATAATATTTTAAATTATAAACTTTTAGATTTTTTTCTAATATTTAGTTTTACACTCATTACTCTTTTTCCTCTTACAACTCTATTTAGGCATTAAAAAGTGTTAAAAAGAAACAACAAATATAGTAATATTATATGTATACAAATATTTATTACTTTAAAACATTAGTTTTTAAATTATTTCCCAGATGATTTTATACCTTTTCACATTGTTAAGAAAAACTTTAAATTTATCAATTATTCTTCAAAATCAGGAATTATATTAAATAGCATTATAACTTAAAAAATCATATAAGAACTTAAATACTATTGGAATAAAATATTCTGTATTTCCTGAAATCTCAATCTTTCTAAACATTCTAAACATTATATCAAATTAACTTAAATAAGATACTGACTAAAAATAATTTTTTTTTTTAAAAAACAAAAAAATATATAATCATAATAGACATCTAAATGAAAGTTTTCCCCATTCATTACTAAAATTTAAAAAAAAAAAATACTGAACGTTTTTCTCGCTAATTTACATGATAATTACTATGATAGTAACTTAAGAAAATACATTCGAAAAATATTTCTCCAATACCTTTTTCAAATAAATAGCTTTTTCAATGCTTATTAAATTTTATAAAATTTTATAAAATTAATAAACCTATTGACAATTTTCTAAAAATTTAAATAAAAAATTTAAAACATCAATAAATAAAAAGATATATAATAAGTAAAAATAATATAAAAACTTTTATATTTTATAAAATAAATATTCAAAAAATAAAAGTCAGCAAAAACATTATGTCAAATATACAAAAACCTATTTTCATTAAATATTAAATATTTCTTTCCATAATATTAAACAATCTATTTTAAGGATTACAAAAATTTTAGAAAATCTACTAGACAATTCAGCATTATTCATAACTTCAAAGATGATATATCCTTGTTTTTACTAAATAATTTATTTAAATTATTCCCTATTAATATTTATCGTTATCAAAAACCATCAAGATCTCAAATAGAAATGCAGCAAAAAACAATCAAATATCATTTCATAAATCTAATTTTTTTAATAACACCAAAAATACATCATCAAATTTAAAGAATTCATCTATTTTTTAAACTTTCTACAAAAACATTAAGATATTACTTAAATAAAAATTTTAAAACAATTATTTATACTAGACAATTAATATATCAACTATATTCTCCAAATAATTTATTTTCATTTGATTTTACAAGGTTTTCATAAACATCGAATCAACTGTATTGAAAAATAAAATAACCATAATTATCTTTTTCATAAAACAATTCTAAAATTAACAAGTTTGTCTTCAGATGATAATAGCGGAACAAAATTGAAACAGAAATTACAAATTTCAAAAACACATAGATTCCTTAACATCTTCAAAAAGAAAAATATATAACTTTATAAAAATAAATTTAAAACTCAGAAAAACAAATAAATAAAAATTAAATAAAACATAAAAATAAAATAAAGATAAAAAACAAAAGACATAATATTATATTACAAAAGTCAAAAAATAATTTAATTTCAAATACTGAAACAATTGCTCTACAAAGAAAAAACAATGCTTAAATTCAAAAAAATGAATCTAAATCAAAAAAATTTCTAATATATCTTTTAATAATTTAAAAAAACAATGAACTTTAAAGCCCATAAAAAATCAAAAAAATTAAAAAATTTAGCATTTAAAAAGTAATATCATTTATCATTTATACTTTTTTATAATCCAAAAATTTTAAAACATTTTGCAATTATAAAAAATACCATATTAAAAAATAAACCAAAAAAAACTTATTGAAATTCTTTGAAAAACTTTTTACAGTTTTAGAATAGATAATAGATCAACTATATCAAAACAATTGATAAAAACATTATAAAAATTAATATAATTACACCTAGATTTGAATCCTATTTTTTTTAAATACAATATATTAATAAATAAAACAAATATGTAATTGGGAAACTCAATTATTTTAATCTAATTAATTTCTAAACGTTCTAAAATATCTAAAAAATGATAATAATAATAGATACTAAACATTCCTTTTAATACTTACACAATTAATTGATAAAAAAGCTAAATAACTTTTCTACTCATGAAAATATTGTTAACCCTACAATCGTCTGACATAAAAAACTAAAAAAGGATCGAAAAAATATCATTTAATAAGGTTAAGACTTTAAAAAAATTAAAACTTTGAATTTTTTATTTAATAAGTTAAATAATCATAAAACGCAATCAAAAAATTAGTAAATGATCTTCCATATCTGTATGTATTCCTATTACCAGTGTATTCATTATCTTTAAAATAAAACTAAATTATTTAAAAATTTATTTTTTAGACCTTAAATTTAATTCTTAAAAACTATATCTTTCAAAAACTATAAAATTTATTTTTCCATTTATAAACCTTAAACAATACTATTTTATTACAAAAATTAAAAAGTAAATATTAAACACAATAGAAAAATATCTAATTTTAATTTATCAGAAAATATATCAAAAAGTAAAAATGATTTACAAATTAATCTAACGAAAAAATAACTTCTAAATAACCTAAAAAATAATATTATATGCTATATTATCTAAATAAAAAATATAAAAATTCACAAATTGTACTATTAGTTTATATTTTTAACTATAAATTTAAATATTTTATAGAAACAATACAAAAGAAAAAACTAATTAAAAACATTTATACTAAATATCATTATCTTTTAAATTTTAACTAAACAATTTTAAATAAGTAAATAGAATGTCTAAACTTTAATTACAATATATATATAACCATCTATTCAGTCAAAAACATTAAAAGTAATAAGTTATGCATCCTAGAATTTATCAAAAAATTAAATGTCTATCAAAATACCATAGAACAATTTTTACAAAAAAAAAAAACAAAATATAAAAAAAATCAAACTCTTTAAAAATAATATAAGTTTTATAAATAAATTTAAAATTTACTATATTATATAGTATCAAACTAATTAAAAATATATTCCAATAATTTGAAACCATATGAATCAAGCTCAAGAATATTTAACATTTTTCTATTTTTCCAATATAATTATAGCTTTATATAATTTAATATCTTACGTTTTTTATATTTTATAAATTATATCAACTTTTTCGAATAAACTGATTTAATATAAACATACTTTTTAATTGTATGACTGAAAATGTTAGAATCAGACTACCATTTAATTTAAACTCATGCAAACTATCAAAAGACGGAATAATAGGAATAGCTTGTGGAACTAAAATCCAGCTTATTGTAAGTTCGCAACATATAAACCTTAAATTTTAACATGACTTCAAGTCATGGAATACATCATTTCAATCATTAGAAAAGAGTACTTTCCAAATTCAAGACGTAGATTTCTCTTCATATTTTGAAGAACAAAAAAAAATCCATATTTTTAATGGCAAACATTTAAACATGGTTAATTATATTTGACGATAAGTAGATAAAAAATATTTTCGTCTTTCTGAATCAACAGACGCTTTCATAAAAGAAATAGATTGGTCACCAACAGGAATTTCAGAATCTAAAAAGTTAATTTCTCTTTTTTTTTATTTTCTAACTAACCAATAGTTGTGTGCTTGCTATATTAACATCAAAACATATTGTTTATATCTTTAAACCATACAAAAATCCATATTCAAATAAATGGATACTTGTATACAGGAAGTGATTTAATTTTACTATATTAACATTAATAGCTACACAATATATCTAAAATTAATTCAAAATATTTATTTGAATCACCGAAATCAGATACTAATATAACTAATATTTTAAGATCAAGAGCACGTTGTAAATGACTCAAATAACCTAATTTATTTTCATCTCATTATTTTAAGGTATTTTATGGTCATCAGCATTTTATACTCAAGAATTAAAATGGGGAAAATGCTACCTATGTATAGGAAATGAATACGGGGAAATTGAACTTTGGGAGTAAAATAAGTATTATTTCTTACGTTTTTTAACATAAGAAGTGTATCAACTGAAGAAGCCGTTTTAAATTTAAGACTAAAAGTTTTCAAAACATGGATAACAAAACTTGCATTTTCTCCATGGAAGCAAGAAAACACTAATACATGTAATTTCAAACAGTGTTTCACTCTATAATAACATACTTAAGACTATTGTTTATTGTCAGTATCAGAGGAAAATGGTCCTACAAGAGTTATAAAATTATCAATATTTATAAATAATGAAAATAGCTATTTAATATCATCTTCCGTGAAAAAATTATATATAAACAATGAAGAATTTAAAATACCAATTAATAATGTTTTATGGTTTCCTCAATCAGTATACTAATACAAAAATGTCATTTAATAATATTAATATATTCAGGCAATGTTTTGTTTAATTCTAATACATGTTGGAATGATCTCAGTTTTCCAATGTTCTGCAACATGTGATCCAATTTTCATAAAATATTTATATACAGAAACCTTTTTGCAAGCTTCAGGTAAAAATTAACAAAAAATATCTAAATTCATATTTCCAGGAACTTCTATTATATATAGCTCTATAGATCCTGTTGGATTTCTAATAGCATATCAAGATGGCCTTATACAAACTTTTAGCCTTTCAAAATTTTCTAACGAAATTGAAATTATTACTAACGATATTTCTTTAAAACTTAAAAAACAACTCTCTGATTCCATACAAACACACTGTTTCTCAGAATTCAGTATTAGAATATATGGATTACTATCTTTTCCTCCATTTCTGTATCAAATTTTTATATGCGAGTAAGTCATACACATTTTTTATTGAATTTTTAATAGAAATCAAGGATTATACCATCAAATGAGATAAAATATACTACACCCAAACAAGCAGAAGCAAGACTAGTGTTTTTAGAGTCACCAAATATTTCCAACAAAGAAATTTTTGAAGTTATGGAACAATTTGTTACATCAAGTAAAATTTACTAATAATTTGACATTAACACCTAATTACTAATAGATATTTATTTTTCTCCAGCATGTATACTTTGGGATATAGGACTATCTAAATTTTTTAGTGTATCATTTAAAGAGACAAACTTTTTAAAATGTTTTGATTACTTAAAAAAATTTAGCAAAGAGACAATATCGTATGTAGTGGTATTCTTAATATAATTAAAATAAAAGTAAAGAATTGCTAGTGACGTAAAAAATCAAACAATATTCGATAAACTATTCAATTCAAAATTTTTAAATTCACAAAGATTATTAAACTCAATCATAAGTATGTTTAAAGTATTAACAAATTATATTGGCAAAATTTAGATTAACTGGAATAAGATGGAGAAAAACTTTGAAAACATTTCTCAAACTATTATGTTTAATCTTCAATCCCATTTAACAACAATTATTTTGTCGGAATCTAACTATTTTCATGAACATATTTCATACTCTCTTTTAACATACGAGGACAGAAAATTAATCATGCTTTACTGTTCTTTTATTATAACATATTTTCCAAATAACTATTTTCTTTTAGATCATCTAAAAATATGGAAACAATACTTTTTATCATCAGAGTCATTACAAGTTCAGGGTAATAAGTAAAATTCAACTATTTTTCAAATAATCTAATACAAAAATTTTAGATTGGATTATCAATACAGAAGAATATTGCAAAATTTGTAAATCATATATACCATTTAAAAGTATAAAATTTGGAACATGCAAAAAAAAACATACATGGCGTAAATAATACTATTTTTTAGACTCATTTTAAAAAATTTAGCAAGATGTTCTATAACCTTGTTCGCTTTAATGGATGCATCCTCTAAAACATGCCAAAATTGTTCAAGAAAACTTGTCTTTTTTTCAAATCAAAGCCATTCATTTGTATCAAAATTAATAAATGCATGCGATACATGCTTTTATTGTGGAGGAAGATGGTATTCAAAAATATAAAGATATAAAATGATCGATATTCCAATTATACATTTTTTTAATTTTAAATAGATTTCTAACTTCTATAACATAATTAATAATATAAAATGTATCGTTTTTTTCTAAAATATAAATATCATTAATGACAAATGCATTCAATAATAATAAATACTATAAACATTTCACATTGTATTCTAAAAACAAGAGTATGATAATATACAATCGTGCTTTCAAATAAAATAGAAACAAATAAACTAAAGAAATACTATAAATTATTATACAAGTTTGGCATACATTTAAATCTATACCCCAAAGTTTTGATATATATTAATATATAAAATTAAACCCAAACATAAAAATCAAGCAAAACTTATAAAAACGACTAATAAAATATTTGCAATTTTCAAAAACAAATTATAAAAAATATTAAAAGTTATTTACGTCTAACATATTCAGGATTATATTGAGAACTATATTTTCCCACAACCTTATAATCAGTAGTATATTCCCTAAAAAAATTAGTTAAAGATAGGAAATTTATTTTTTCTTATTCTCTTTAGAAAGCCAAACACCTCTCAATGCTTTACTATCTTCATTTATATCTTTATAATTTTTTTCTATTTTAGTTTAAAAATAATCTTCAAAATATTTTTATAACTCACGCTTTCTTAAACTTTCATTCATTTCAAAAGCTCGGCTAGGGTTTGATGAATAACATGATTCTTTTTTATTAAATTTAAGTTCTTTTATTTTTTTTTTCTGTTTAAGACATGTTTGTATAACTGTAAGAGGATCATTAAAATCTTTAATGCTATTCTGAATTTTCAAATTTCTCTCAATAGACTGCAAATCCTTATGTCTTTGTGTCGATGATTGTAGACTAGAATGTGAATACCAAGGAGACATTTCTACAAAAAATTATAAAACAAAGAAAAAAGGATCGAAAAACCATTTGCTGAATTATTCAAACGCATACAAATCACATCTTTCCATTTTTTATCAATATCTTCCTTTTCTTTTTCATATTCCAGATTTTTATAATCCATAGAAACTTTCTAGAAAAATTAACTCGTTTTAACTTTCTAGAAAACAAAATACTCCAGATTCTAAATCTTCCCAAAAATTGATATGCTTGTTATCCAAAGATACCTCACATTTCTTTTTAAGTTCTTTATTTAACATTATTGTATCATCTTTCTTACGTTTTTTCTCATTTTTTAAAGATAAATGATCAACATCAGCATTCTTTGCATATTCATTAGAAATAAAATGGCTATCCGAAATATCTTTTTGTATCCGTTCTTTCCAGTCCTCATTCATGCTATCTTTTCTTAATTCAGACCGTTCTCTTAGTATTTTTAAACGCCTTTCTGCATCCTAAAAAGTAAAAGAACTGTTCAAAACCAAAAAGCACAAACAGCTTCGCGAATACGCATTTCGTTATCTTCTTCTTTCTTTTTAGCAAGCATTTCATCTCGCCAAACTCTCTCAATATTACTTTTATTATAAACATTCCAACTATAGTTTTTATTAAAATAAAACTCTATAAAAATTTAAAAAATATTCACCTTTTATGTTTTAAAATATTAAGAGGCATTTTATAGAAACTTTATTTTTCTAATATTTCAGAAGCTATTTTTTAAACTCGTTTAAATCGTTTAACAATCAAAAAATCCATAAAAATAAGTTTATATTCCTATTGAAATAAATAAAAGAATAGCAATAAAAGATTATAGAAATAAAGGCTCTTGTCAAATTCTAGACGATAATATGCAACCAAACAATACTTTAAACTATGCGCTAAATAAAGAAAAAAATCAAAACGGAATATATACTGTTGTTAAAATACCTAAAACACAAAGTGAACCGATAGAACTAACTAATTGCCTAGCGGTGTCTTCCTGCGATTTCAAAGATAACACATATGTGATATGCGATGATTTTTATGTTTTTAGTACCAAGGTAGTTGCAGAGATAAAACCAGGGCACATTGGTGCCAGCCTTATACAAAGAGACTGGGCACAATGGTCTCTTGGACAATCTGTATCAGTAATACCATATGATCCATTTACTGAAGAAATCCTATATATAGGATCAATGGATCTCGAAGTAGGATTTGTCCCTGGTTTTCGCACAACAGAAGAACAATTTGATGGAGAAATAATGGGAAAGTGGTTTTCAAAGGTATAACACAAAAAAATAATATTAAAATGTTTATAATAATAGTGTTTCCAAAATCAAATACTTACATCAGATCAAAAGTTAATTTTTGATTTTAAATCCTATAACATAAAGGCAATAGTAAAAAATATAAAATGTGTAAAAATACCTATTGGTGAAGAAATCACTCAGAAAAACACAGAAATTCTATCCAACTCATATACACGAGCTATCCTCACTCTACACAGTTCTATTAATATATATAAAGCAAGAAATTCTAATATAAAAATCAAAGCATCAGCAAGAAGACCTAATGCTAATTCTATTATTCAACCTAATTTTAAGTTTGAGGACATGGGAATTGGAGGATTAGATAATGAATTTAGTGCTATTTTTCGTAGAGCATTTGCATCTAGAATATTTCCATCAGGGTTAGTTGATAAGCTGGGTATTCAACATGTTAAAGGAATTTTACTATATGGTCCTCCAGGAACAGGAAAAACTCTTATGGCAAGACAAATAGGTAAAATGTTGAATGCTAGAGAACCAAAAGTCGTAAATGGTCCAGAAATTTTAAACAAATTTGTTGGACAAAGCGAAGAAAATATTAGAAAACTCTTCTTGGATGCTGAAAAAGAAGTATTATTATCAATATATATATTTAAAAAACTTATTATTCGAAGTATAAAGAAAAAGGCGAAGAATCAGGTCTTCATATAATAATTTTTGATGAACTAGATGCTATATGTAAACAAAGAGGAAGCAGGAATGACTCTACTGGCGTAGGAGACTCTATTGTAAACCAATTATTAGCAAAGGTATCATTTTTGAGACATTTCTAATCCACTAATATTTTTTAGATGGATGGTGTAGATGTGCTTAACAATATCTTAATAATTGGAATGACTAATCGACTTGACATGATAGACGAAGCGCTTCTAAGACCAGGGCGTTTAGAAGTTCACATGGAAATTTCATTGCCAAACGAGTATGGAAGAAGGCAAATTCTCAAGATACATACGTCAAAAATGAAAAAAAACGAAGTTATAGATTCTGATATAAACTTAGATGAATTAGCAGCATTAACTAAAAATTTTTCAGGTGCTGAAATATGTGGCTTAATAAAAAGTGCAAGTAGTTTCGCATTTAACAGACATGTTAAAGTATTCTCGTTATATTTTAGTATATGTTTTTTATTTCGTTAGGTTGGAACTGTTGCAGGTGTCTCAGAAGATGTAGAAAATTTAAAAGTAAATAGGACAGATTTTATAAATGCTTTAAAAGAAGTAAAGCCTGCATTTGGTGTTAACGAAGAAGATTTAGAACAATCTATCCGAAACGGAATAATTAAATTCTCGCCATATATAGAAGTCTAAATACATAGTTTGTTGTTATATATTTTAACTAGAATTCTAGAATATTCTAAATGAAGGCAAACTTTTCGTTGAACAAGTACGTAAAAGTGAAAGAACACCATTAATTAGCATTTTATTGCATGGATCGCCGGGTTCTGGAAAAACAGCTTTAGCTGCAACAATTGCACTTGCATCAGAATTTCCATTTATAAAGTTAATTTCTCCAGAATCCATGATTGGATTTTCTGAAAGTGCCAAAGTATTAGCACTTAGTAAAATATTTAATGACAGTTATAAAAGCCCGTTAAGCGTAATCGTTGTTGATAATATTGAGCGTCTTTTAGGTATTGCCAACTATTTTTAATTTTTATTTGTCTTAATAAACTAGACTGGGTACCTATTGGGCCACGTTTTTCCAATACAGTACTTCAAACACTTATGGTATTATTTCGAAAACAACCACCAAAGGTATAAGAACAAAAAATACATCAAAATAATAGTTAGTAGAATAGAAGACTTCTTATCATTGCAACATCATCAGAAAAAACAGTTTTATCACAAATGGATCTTCTTTCTTCATTTGATGCAGATTTGCCTATTCCAAATGTCATGTATTTACGTGAGTTATATACTGTTTTAAAACATTTAGAATTTCTCTCTGATACAGAACGCCATTCAAGTTTAAAATCTATTAGTGAGATTCATCACTCAGAAGAAATTAGCATAGGGATTGCTAGACTTATATCAATAGTTGAAACTGCAAGACAAGACGAAGATTATAAAGAAAAATTTCTAGAACTAATAATCAAAGCCATTTCATCAAATCCATAAAAATCTTTAGTAATATCAATAAGAACTTTCAAATTATTCTCATAATATTATCTGCGTAAATTAAATACAGAATATTTAATCAAAATGTCTATTTATTTGATAAATATAAAACTAAAAATATAATATTCTTCCAATATATAATTTTAATGAATTATAAAATTTATAGAAACTAACATTCATTCTTTTTTCATAGAAAGTAAAAAAAACAATTAATATTTCTAGACATTTTTTACAGTATTCAAATTTTAAACTATCTATTAGTTTTAATCATTTATATTGTTTAAATTCAAATTCCATACGTAATCAGTATTTTTTCTAATTAACTTTCAAAAAAAATCCATATATTAATATTTTATTCAATAATTATCGAAATTACTAAAGTTCATAAAACTAAGTTATATCTAAAAATCTTCAATAACAAATTATTCCATATAAATATCAAATCTTATTAAAACATGAAATTCCTTTACATATAAAAATTTAAGATCAAAACTATTATAGAAAACAAAAAGAAAAATTTCATATCCAAATAAATTAGTTTTCATGATAAATTAGTTTTGAAATGCACACATTTACAGCAGGCATACATTCAATTTTACATATTTTTCTACTAACATATAATTTTAGATTTAAATTTACTATATGAAATTGTAATAGTAGCAGATGCTTCTAAACAAAAAGGTTCTTTTCTTGCAATATTTGAGGCATATGATACAGTTTTAAGGAAAAAAAATATAGATTCAGTCAATGACCGTATATATTACAAATTTCTTTTAAAGCTTGCACAAATGCAGGGACAAGGATGGGAATATAAGTTCAAATCTTTGATAAAGGTAATAAAAAAAAGAAATAAATTGATACAAACATTATTAGGACATGGGTATTGATTTTAAATTTATAAAAAACAAAATTCCTGAAAATAGCATTCTAATTAATAAATATAATGACTTAGATCACCCATTTACTCCTAATAGCGAAGAATCATCAAAAAGCTTGAAAGAGTTTTTTTATAATTCAGATGAAACATTCAGTAATTCGTTAAGTTCACAAATGACAAAAAACTCATCTACATCTACAAAACTTACACAAGAATATATTAAATTACCACTACATAATGATACTATGTTAAAAAATGTCAAGCAGGCCGAATATATTTGTAATGAACGATATATTCAAATAAAACGAGAATACTTGAGAATTTGGTTTCAAAAAACTAGGAATATTAATATTAAATTCCAGCTTATGTATTCTAAAGCTATTTTGCATGATAAATATACATTGACTTCTCAAGCATTAGGATTTTGGTTTCAAAAATCATTATATTACAAAAAAATAAAAAACAATGCACGGAATGCAGGAAACTATCTAATCATTGAAAAATGTTTTATAAAATGGACGAAAATGTTTTATATAAAAAAAAAGAAACATCAGCATTTATATAATTCTATATTAATGAAAATTTTCTTAAATGCATGGCGAAAAATATGGATAATGCAATATAAAGTGGCAGCATTATACCGCCTATCTTTTTCATTTTCTATATGGAAAAAAAAATTACTAATACAAAAAAAAAAATTATTTAAAGCAATTAAATTTCAAAAACTGCATATTTTAAAAACTATATTTCTTAAATGGCTTGCAAAAGTTCATCTAAATAAACTACAATTAAATAAAAAACTAAAAAAAAAGCATAATGCTTTTTTATTATGGAAATGGCAATTTCAGATAATATCAAGAAAAAAAAAAACTATCATAGGAAATTATTCAAAAAAACTAATAAATTATTATTATAAATTATGGTTTCAGAAACTAGAACAAAACAACAAAAACATTATCAAAGCAATTAAATTATCAAATAATTTAAACTTAGTTAAAACCTTCCAATTATGGAATGTGAAATATAAGGCAGAGATATCTAAAAAACTATTCTTGTCTTTCAAAAACATATTTCTCTATAAAAAGTATTTCTTAATCTGGAAAAAGAAAACAAAAAACATACAGATAGCATCTAATTTTTTCAACTATTTACTTTTACGTTCATTCTTTTTAAATTGGCGTAGAGAATTTTATTTCAATACTCTTTTAATTAAATTAAAAGATAATTTAAAAAGAAAAATTATATATAAATGGATTTTAAAAGAAAGACTACTTCTATTACTTCGTGTAAAAAAACATAGACTATACTATTTATTGTTTTATTTATGGAAAAAACACTATCATACATTAAATAACAATTATATCTCATTAATATCTTTTTTTAAAAACAAAATTATTCATACAATTAAAATCACTAATTTTTTTAAGTGGATTGAAAGACTTTCTCTTTTAAAAAAAAACAAAAAAAGAGCGGATGTAATTATTTAAAATATTGATTAAGAAACATACTAATAAATTCATATAGGAAATACTTTTTACAAATACAAAAAAGAAATTTATTAATCAATGGAAAAAAAAAAATAATGATATACAGAAAAAAAATATTATTGCAAAATATACAAGTAATTGTTTTTATATAAGGCATAGTATTATTCAATGGAAAACAAAGTTTAATAAAAAAGCTAAAATGCGAAGAGAAGAACACGTTAATTCATTCATCTATAATCATGATCTTCAACTTTGTCATAAAGTTATTTTAAATTGGAGATGTTATCTTAAAAGTATCATATTAAATCAAAATGTTGCTCTTAAATTTCGTGTCAACAAATTTCAATATCTTATAATACATTTTTTCAATATTTGGGCAAATAAATATAAAATTATTAACACAATGTTTTTAAAAATTCAGAAAAAAAAAAAGTTAAAACATATTAGGTATATTAAAACATCATCTTTTTTAGAAAAAATTTTATCAATTTTTTAGATTATACTTTATGAAATGGAAAGCAAAACAAAATATTATATTTATTATGAATAATTCTGCTTTAACTATTTTAATAAAAAAAAACCATATACTTATAAAAAAATACTTTAGAAAATGGGAACTATATATATTGCAATTACGAGGACCAGAAATTCAAGCACATCTTTTTCAAAAAAGACAAATTATATTATTTATGAAAACAACATTTCATTTTTGGCAACAACAATTTAAAAAAAAAAAACTATATCAAAAAAACAATACAAAAAAAAATATTAACTCTATCCTGTCTGGAAATTTATCAAATATTACATCTCTTAATAATTTGACGCTTTCACCTTTTCTAAATAAATTAGAATATACAAAATTTTAATTACCAAACTCTAAATACTAAAAGCTTAAACAAATAATATAAGAAATGTAAAAAATCATTTATATCTAATATTTACAATATGTAAGGATTGTATATTTAAATTCTTATCGAGATAAATTTTAAATTCAATAAAAAATGTTTTTCTAAAATAACAATATCGATTTAGATATGCAGAGTGTCTATCCTGGTGCACCATTAGCCTCCTATCATACTTTTTCTGCGGAAATATATAATAATATACCACTTGTGGTACAATCTATAGTTAAAACAAATTAAGATCTAACTTAATAGGCATATGTATCAGGAACATCAATATCTATTTTTATTAATGGAAAAAAAATAACCCAAGTATTGTCTATTGAAACTACAGCTACAGCTGTAGCTATTGATAAAAGATCAGGAAAAGTAAAGCATATTCACCAAAAAGCTAATAATTAAAAAAATAAGATATGTGTATCAAGTAAATCAAATATATACATATTTGATATTGCCAAAAAAACATCATTTTTCGTATGATAATACAAAAATCTAAATATTAAACTAAATAGTATAAAGTGGTACTTAAAATTAACATTCACTATTAACAATGAAACTATATCTACTTTATCATGGGGTAATAAAGAAGAAATTTTGATTGGAGGTAATTATTTACACTTGTATTCACCAAATGTTAAAAAAGGGAAAATAATATGGTCTCAAAAACTTTCTAATCCAGTTATTTTTACTTTAATGTCACCAAATGCAACATTAATTGCTACTATTTCTGAGGTATCAAAAATAACTAATAATTAAAATTATATGATTGAAAAAATAAGGCTGACCATTTTATAAAAGTGTGGGAGAAACCACTTCTATATGAATCTATAAAATCAATTAAGTTTGTTTATCTACCTCATCCTAAACCCATAACCTCTATGAGATGGAAACAAAACTCCAATAATAATCAGTATTTATTTTTTTTAAAAAAAGTAATTTAATATTTTGTAGAGAAATTAATAATATATTATACTCTATGTCACAAGACACAATATTACGCATTTGGATACAAGAGAATGCATCTGAATCATGTGCATTTCAATTATCTTATATTGTAGATATTAGAAAAAATACATCTTTATTTAAAATACCATCAAATGATCTTGGAGAGAATTCTTCTTGTTTAATTATTGATAATAATACATTAGTATTATCTTTACATTCTATAACCGAAAGCACTTCTAACAAAGAAATAAATCAATTAATTGAAATGAGAAACAATAATTCAGATATCTGTTTGGCATTTGATGAAAATGGTCAAATGTGGGTCTTTGCTTTATCAGTTAACTGAAATCAATACATTAAATGCATTTTAATGACTTTTATAGTTTTATAATAACAAAGGTAATACAAATATTGGAATAATACCAATTTCTGCTACAAAAATGTCTAATCTTTATATTCCTAAATATTTAAAACATACAGAATATTTTGCTATTCCAGCAAATAAACAAAAAAACGGAAGTAAATATCTTAATTACGTAAAAACAAACTAAAATTTTTCTAAAGTAAACATTAATTTATATTTTCTATATTTCGGAGAAAATATCGATCTTTATCAAATAAATTTTTTAAATCTTATAAATTCTACTTCTGAAAACTATAAATTTAAGTTTGAGATTACATGGACAGGTCACAGAAATCCTATAAAGTCATTAATAAAATGCAAAAATAGTAATATATTATTATCAAAAGCTTATGATAAAACCGTTCTTATATGGAAAATTAACTATTTTAATAAATCTGAAAATCTTCAAAGGTTGTGGAATTTAAAATTAAAAGAATCACCTAAACATATAACAGTAATTAATGGTATATATACATATCACTTTATTTTTTAATATTCACTTTATAAAGAAAAAAAATTTATAATTTTAGATTCAAAAAACATTTCGATTTTAGAAATAAAAGACAATTATACAAATATAATAGCTACATGCAATAATGTTCCATCTGAAATTGTATTATGTTTTATACATCTGGAAGTTCCTTTAGAATTACCTGAAAATATACTCATTAATAATACATATTTTCTAGCAGTTACAGCGACGAAAAACCTATGGATATGGAAACTATCGTCAAAAACAAAAAAAAAACAAAACAAAAAAAGCATATACATAAAAAAGTTTCAAGAGTTTTCTTTGCCACATGAAAATGATTTACATTTAGTATTATTAATAAATTCTATAAAACATAATCTCTATTCTTCAAAAGAAATATTTATTACTATTTCTATTACTGGACAGTTAAAAGTATGGTCTAAAAATTTTTTAGAAAATGGTAAACTATGTATTCTACCAAATACCAAATCTTTAGAAACTAAAATAATAAAACCGAAAATGATAAGTGAATTTTCAAAAAAACTTGCTATAAGTTCATAATTCTATATTTTCTTATGTTTTCTGATTTTTTTAAGTATGCCAAAAAGGAAAAGAACTTACTATTTGGGATATCCAGTCTTTAGAATTTTCTGATGTTGAAGAATACAGACATTATTTTTCCAATGAAAGTGAAATATCTAATTTAGATTGGACATATTTTAAAAATTCACAATTAATACTTGCCGTAGGGTTCAAATATAAAATCATTCTGATTTGTCAAGCAAGATGTAGCTATGATATAAAAAAATCATGGTTTCTTTTTAGAAGTTTTGATATATCTAAGTAAGCTTAAATATACAAATGGAATTGAGCTTAATATGATATATAGTATAACAAACAACCTAATACAACACTTAGTTTTCCTAAATAATACTACTCTAGTCATTGGAAGTAAAAATCAACTGTTTTTATATAATAAAATAAATGATGATATAAACACAACTAATATGCTATATAAGACAGATAAGGAACATATGAGGACATTGTTTAAAGGAATATTATCTTTTAATACTGTTTTGCCAGTATATCATCCTCTTTTTCTTGAACAATTATTATTAATAGGTATTACAATTGGTATCTTTTTCTAAAATTAATATATCTAAGGCGATATGAAAAATGTTAAAACTATACTAATTAACTTATATAGAACTATATATTCTTTTGAAAAAATAAATATAATAGACAAAAATAAAATTGAAATCAAAGATAGCTTTCTAGGAATACCAATTTATAATTTTTTAGAAAAAAAAAATCATGTAAATTTATATTTGAGAATTATATTTATTAACAGTTTTTAGAAAAAAAAAAACAATAAAACTCAATCTAGCTATTATTATCAACTTTTCAATATAGAAGAGAATGTAGAAACTAGAGATGAGATTATATTCGATACAATATTATCTCAAATTAATGATCGTTTATTATCATATACTATTATTAATCTTAGTCCTTCTGAACAACTCCATTTAACATTTTTAATAAAATGTATAAAAAACGTATAAAAACAATATACATTAAACGATATATATTCATTATATTAGATAGAATTTCACAAAAACTCTATTGATACTAACGGAATTCGATACTATTTATTTTTTTTAAAAAGCATATATCTATCTAACAATAAAGAAGAAGCGAATATGCCAATAAAAAATGCACTCTGGGCTTTTCACAGTGATTCTCAAGTATATTGTTATTATTATTAAATAACTTGTTTTAAGAATTTCAAGGAAACTTTATTATACCTTATTAATCAAGAATGTGAAAAGAATTTTAATTATATTCAAATGGATAATTCATATTGTTTTTTTTGGCTTAGAAATAAAGAAAATTTGGTAAATATAATAATAATGTTTTTTTTTTTTTTTAAATTAATCAATAAAGAAAATTCAAATGGAAACAATCGCACACAAAAAATACATAACAAATAGTAAAAATCCCGAATTTTGTTCATTATTTTATATTGCTCTAAAGAAAAAAAATATACTTCTTCGATTATGGAAAATAGCTACAGGTCATTCTAGCCAAAAAGTTATGGTAAACTTTTTATCAAACGACTTTTCAGAAACTCGTTGGAAAATAGCAGCTCAGAAAAATGCATATGTTCTTCTAGGGAAACATCATTATGGTTTAATAAATCTATTTATACTTCAAAAATTAATATTATTAGAGTATTCAGCTGCATTTTTTCTTCTTGCAGAAAAATTGCAAGACGCTGTAAATGTATGTATTAAGAATCTACACAACATTTCTCTTGCAATTGCTATATCTAGAGTCTATGAAGGAGATAATGGGCAAACTTTTAAAAATATTTTAATAAATCATATAATTCCTAATGCAATAAAAGTTAACGACAGATGGCTAGCTTGCTGGGCATTTTGGATGCTAGGAAAAAAAGACCTTTCCATTAAAAGTCTTATTGTAATTATTTTCTTGTTTTTAACTTTTTATTAACAAAAATCACAAGTTACCTTTATCTTCATTATTAGAAAAAGATTTTGAAGTTATAATTCCAATTAATTCCAAAGAAACTATTACAGAAGATCCAACGCTAATTATTTTGTATAAAGAATTGAAAAATAAAAATATACAAATATTTAGAGAAAATCAAATTGTCTCTCAGTATCAAGAATTTAAATTTATACTTTATATAACTCGCCTTTATATTTACATAGGCTGTGATATACTTGCTCTTAATCTTATACAAGGGTGGAATTTTACGAATCATTGGCCACAAGCTCAAGAAAAGAATTTTAAATATAACAAAAACACATCTGAAAAAAATACATCTGAAGATTCATATCAAAAAACGTATCAAATAATCCAAAAAATATTATGAACACATCAATTATGACAGAAAAATATCAATTAAACTTGAAAAGATTTTATTTTTGAATTCTAATAAATATTATTACATATTTTCAAATGCAATTAATCTATAGTATTACTGCAAATGTATTAAATCGTGACTTATATAACATTATTTCTATAACACAAGAAAACAATAGTCTCTAACTATAAATCCCGGAACATTGGCGTATGACTAATAATATATATATAAGAAACTTATAAAGAATTTTATAATATATTTTTTTACATACTTTTTCATCTTTTAAATATCAATTTTCTTTTTCAAAAAATAAACACATTTTATCATAATAAAAAACTTTCATTTCTTTGATAATAACTACAAATAATATTAAAGGTATAAAAAAATTAAAAAAAATCAAAACATATGAAAAATACTTTACATTCAAAATACTCAATTTTAAAATTTCATAACAAACCAATAATTATACAAATAAAATAACATCAATTTCTAATATTATAGGATTCACAAATTTCAAAAGAATAATTAAAAAAGTAAAATTTTTTAAATAATTACAAAAAATGAAACCAAAACTAAGAAAAAAATATAATTTTATCATGACAAGAAATCAGTACGAATCTCAAAAAGTCATAACAAGATTAAAAATATAATTAAAAGCCAAATTATCTGAAAACATTATCAAAAATATATCAGATAGAAAATTAATGATAGAATAGATTTTTATGTTCAATTTTTATTAAAAATCTTTCAAATATAAAAATCGCTTTTTTACATATCGATTAAATAGAATAAAATTCAACGTCAAAAATTAAAATGATCCGACCTTTCAAATCATGGAAAATTATTCAGAAAAACACAATGGCATATAGCAAACAATCCCTCTTTAATTATTTCTAAAAACTATTAGGAGAAAAAAATCAATTCGAAACCATGTTAAAACTAAGCGAAATGAACAATCATGCATTTCATATTCCAGGACTTTTTTTGCTCGAATCCTCAGAAAAAGACAAAAGGCAAATCTATGATAAAGAATCAGAAAAATTACAAGAATTGTGCCCTTCTACTTCAGTAGAACCAACAATTTTTTCAGAAAAAAACGAAACTTCAATAAATGAATCAATAGAAAAAGATACCGAAAAAACTTGTGAGAAAATCAATTATGATCTTATCGACAAAGCTCTTGAAAATATAAACACTACTATCGAATACGACTCGGAAAACATATCATCAGACAGTGAAGACTCATCTTCAAGTTCAGAAGATGAAGAAAAAAGTAAAAATACCTATTATCTAGTATCGTCTCTTATTGATCCAGCTAACAATGTCTCTAAGGAGGACAGTTGCGAGAGGTAAATGATTCTTATTAATGTTTTTTTCTACAATTCTTCTAGTTCATCTAGTACAAAAAATATCAAAAACAAAAGAAATCAACACAACAATCATTTGGATGAAGATAGAGTGCTCTCGGATGACGAAAAAAGTCACAATGAACATCGGTTTCCAAAAACCAAAAACGAGATTCTTTATGAAGATATAAAAATCAAAAAACCAGATGTCATAATAACCAATGACATGTCCATTGAATACCTTGGAGAAATATCCCAGATCGTCAACGATACCATCGTTATTAAGGCATCTGTTTTCGATGACTATAAAGTCTTGGACGAAGAGACTTTACTAGTCCTGGAAGACCGTTCCATTCTAGGACTCGTAGACGATCCCTGGTCCCTTTTACATTACCTAATCAATACAGATCTTTGAAACATTTGGGCGAGTCTCGCAGCCCATGTATTCTGTCAGGCTCGGGGACCAAGAAATCGACAGCCAAAGGATCTCTATTGGTAAAAAAGTCTACCTCGTGCCACAGTACACCAGATACATTTTCACGAGTGAGTTGAGGACAAGCAAGGGAAGCGATGCAAGCAATATTCACGATGAAGAGATCGATGAAAACGAACAGGAATTTTCCGACGACGAGGCCGAGATGCTCTTTAGGTCCCAGGCAAGGTCCGCAAGACCCCCCGTCCCCCCCAACACGCCCAGGACCCCTCGCCCCCTCTAGCCCTACACACAACTGCACACTACACATTGCCACTTGCCACTACACAATTGCCACTATACACATATATTATACCCTACTATACGTGCCCTACTATGCATATTTATATGCTGTACATACTACAGACAGTATACACACTATTTATACATATACATACAATACTATACATAGTACACATACTATACATACTATACATAGTATACAGAGTACACACTGTATACGGAATACAGAGTGTATCACGCCACCCCGCACACAAACATAAAACATACAACGTGCACCACCCTATATGGCCGCACGCAGCTGTACCCACACGCATACGGCACACACACTATACATTGCACAATATTATATATTGTATACACTGCACACTGCTGCACATTGCAGCGTGTGCCCACGCGGGCCGCGCCCGCTCATACAAACTACTGAAACGCTCACTAGACCGCTACTATAACCGCTACTATATACAGCCCACTCCCCCCAACTGCACCTGCCCAGACCAACTACGATCTCTCCCCCCGAAGACGGCGTGCAAGCTGCATGTCCTTAGGCTGGATGGTCACACGTTTGCCGTGGATTGCACAGAGATTCGTATCCTCAAAGAGCGAGACGAGATACGCCTCGACGGCCTCCTGCAGCGCGCCGATCGCTGACGACTGAAACCGCAAGTCTGTCTTGAAATCCTGCGCGATCTCGCGCACAAGTCGCTGAAACGGCAGCTTCCGGATCAGAAGCTCCGTGCTCTTCTGGTACCGCCGGATCTCCCGCAGCGCGACCGTCCCTGGACGGTACCGGTGCGGCTTCTTGACGCCGCCCGTCGTTGGCGCGGACTTCCGCGCCGCCTTTGTCGCCAGCTGCTTTCGCGGCGCCTTCCCCCCCGTCGACTTCCGTGCTGTTTGCTGCACCCGTTAGCACCGGCCACTCCCCTCCGCCCTCCGCCTCACCTTTGTACGCGCCATTGCCTGCCCTCTCACTACAACACTGTGTATACTGTGTACACGTTGTATGCGCGTGCTTATATACCCACCGCATCAACGATAAGCGCGTCGCCAGCGTGCACGCCTTCCGAAAACGGATAGGCGCGCATTCCACGCGCCGGCACGCGTTGATGCGGCCGTCGCCGCACAGGATAAAAGCGGGTGCGCATACACTCCAGCGCAGAACACTGTTACAGCACGCATACACTGCGCATACATACGCAACAGCAGAGAACAGAGTAAGCAATGTCTGGACGAGGCAAAGGCGGCAAAGGGCTTGGCAAGGGTGGCGCAAAGCGCCACAGGAAGATCCTACGTGACAACATCCAAGGAATCACAAAGCCGGCCATCCGGCGCCTCGCGCGTCGTGGTGGCGTAAAGCGCATTTCAGCACTCATTTATGAAGAGACACGTGGCGTCCTCAAGGTTTTCCTGGAGAGTGTGATCCGCGACGCCGTCACATACACAGAGCACGCGAAGCGCAAGACCGTCACAAGTCTCGACGTGGTATATGCGCTCAAGCGACAGGGCAGAACCATTTATGGCTTCGGAGGCTGAGCCTGGCCAGCGGGCCAGGCGAAGCGGAGGGGAGCAGGGCGGGAGTGCAGTGGGTGTTGCTAGGGGAGTGCAGAGGGAGCGTCGTGCCCGTCAGGGGCCCCTGCGGGCGCGGGCTGTCCAGAGTCGGAACCGCTGGGAGAGTCGTCCTGGAGATCTGGCGGGGTTGGGAGGGCAGGGGGGCCGTGTCTACATACCTATAAGGAGGCGGTCGTCCTGGAGGACAGGGCGGAGATAGAGGTCTGCAGCATAGTGGAGAGGGTTGGTAAAGTCAGGGACCAGGCCCCGGCGGACCTGGTCGCGGATATAATTGATGAGACGGACAGTGGCATAGAAGTCGAGGCGGAGGCGGAGCCTAAGTGCGGGAAGATCGAAGGTGTGGTCTGGGCGGTAAGCAGGGTTAGGGGCAGGGAGGCATGCCTTGGCGACAGTGTGCATAGACAAGTGAGGAGGAGTCGAAGGTGGCAGGACAGAAGAGACACAGTGCTGGGGCGGCGGGAGGCTCGCAGAAGTCGGCCCAGTCGTCTGGGGGGTCAGTGTGGCTGGCTGTGTCAGAAGCATCGGTTGAGGGGGATGAAGGGGAGTCCATTTGCAGCAGGCGGCGGAAGCATAGGCGGCGAAGGCGGGCAGCCGGGGTTGTGGGGCATGAGACAGGGTTAGGGCAGGCGTAGGAATGCGTAGGAATGTGGAATGTGCGGAATGTATGTATTTTATAGTTCTTATAGTTCTAGTAGACGTAGCATAAATACAGCACCATTGAGAGCAAGCTCCTCCTTTGCAATCTGCCTGGGGTTAGGGCCCATGTGGGGGGTTTTTTCGAGTGGTCTGCGGAGGATTTTTGTTATGAGTGGCTGGTGGCGGGAGATTGCGTCGTCGAGTCCGACGGGGTCGTGGACGATGAGGTACTGCATCTGGATGTCGTCGGTGACTGGTGGTGGTTAGGAGAGCAGGTGGAAGGGGAAGAAGGGGTTAGGAGGGGTTAGGAGGAGCTGGCATACCAAGCAGGCCGGCCTTTTTGCGGAAGCGCTGGATACGGTTGATCACTTGTCTTGCAAGGGACTCGCTTTCTAGTTCAGGGTAGATTTCAGTATCGAGGATGACAAACACGTCTTGGTCGGAGTGGGTCTGGTAACCGGGGTGTCCGGGAGAGAGTGTCCGAACGACCTGGTGCTTTAGAAAGGAGGGGAGGGGGGGAGGGGAAAGCAGACCTGGAGATCCTCCGGGGCCAGTCGGATGTTTCCGAGTGTGATTTCCTTATTGTGCATGAATTCTTTGACTTGGTCGGAGGTCACACTTGGAAGAAGCTTTTTTACTCTAGCGATGTCGTGGCGAAGTTTCTTGCCAAGAACTGGCCAATCGGCAACAAGACTGTAGCGGACGCCGTATTTCTCTTCGTCGGAGGAGAAGACAAGGTCTTTGATATTCAGCTCTTCCAGAATGTATTGTTCGACGGACTTGATGTCGTCCAAATACAGTGGATCGTGGTGTATTACAATAAGCTGTCTCAGAGGCACCTGCATTATTAGTGGTGATGGTTGAAGCGGGGGTGGGTCGACCTTTAGCCCAATTGAGTTTTTTTCCCTAAGATTGCGCGCTAAATCGACCACTTTTTGCATTCTAGTAAACTTCCTTTCAACGTCAAGCCGTAGACGTTTCTCCAAGACATCCGGGAAGCTGATAAAATGTATTGATCTGGTGTCCTCATCCGTAGTCTCCCGAATGTACTTTTTAAGATTTTGGTATATAGCTTCAGTTAGAAATGGGGTAAAAGGAGCCATTGTTCTGCATAAAGTATAAAGAACATCGAAGAGTACGTTTAATGCAATTAAAGTGTCATCTTTTCCATATTCTCCCTAGACATGAATTAGAAAAGCCATTGCCAATATGAGAACATGCTTTTAATCGTCGCCTGTTAAATCGAATGTACCAATTTGTCATATCTTCGATGAGTTTAAGAAGCCTCGGTACAACGGTATATAAACGATATTCTAAGAAATCAAAACTTGACAAGATTCAAGGGGATTTCAAACCTGACATTTCTTTTTTGACGAACCCTATAAGACTTTGACAACTGGACAAAATCCACATATCCATCACATTATCGCTTGTTTCGATGTTGGGGTTATACACAAAATCTATATTTTCTAATTTCTTCAATAACCGCACTTGCATTTCAAAAAAATTATAGCTATTCCACCATGGAATTATAACTTTTGTAACAACATCCTTGACTCCTTCTTCCTTAAATTTTAAGGGTTCAGCACGTACAACGGGAGAATTAATGAGATATAATCGTAGTGCATCTGCACCATACTTTTCCAAAATAATAGTTAATTCCGGGTAGTTTTTCAAACGTTTTGACATTTTTTTGCCATCAGCAGCAAGAACTAGTCCATTTACAATAACATTTTTGAAAGGCGCAACCCCAAATAACTGAACACCGATAACAAGAAGAGTATAAAACCAACCACGAGTTTGATCAAGACCTTCAGCGATAAAGTCAGCAGGAAAACGTTCCATAAATTTTTCAGGATTTTGAAATGGATAATATACAGATGCATATGGCATGCTATTAAAATCAATAAATCAACATATACATGTAAGTCTACCTTCCAGATTCAAACCAACAGTCGAAAACCTCTTCGATTCTTCTAAGTACACCTTTGCCTTTTCTAGAAGGTATAGTAATATGATCTATCTTATCCCGATGGATATCAGTCAAATTGCGTTCTCCAGAAAGTTCTTCAAGTTCAGCAATTGAGCCTACGCATACAATTTCTTCAAAATCATCAGAGACCCAAAGAGGTATAGGTGTTCCCCAATAGCGGTTTCGAGAAATATTCCAATCACGAGCACCTTCAATCCAATTGGTAAAACGTTTATCCTTAACAAATGATGGCACCCATGTAGTCTTTTCGACAGCATCTAGCATTTCTTTTGTATATTCTTTAACTTTTACAAACCATGATGGGACAGCCCTATATAAAAGAGGTGTATCAGACCTCCAGCAAAATGGATAACTATGTACTATCTGAGTTTGCACAATTAGTCTTTCTTTCTCCTTAAGAACCTTCTGTATAGCTTTATCTGCATCCTAATTAACGTTAAAATGTTTCATTAAATGATTAAAATCACCTTAACGTACATTCCAGCAAAATCAGTGATTTCAGAAGTAAAATATCCTCTTTCATCTAATGGACAAGGAGGGTGAATATTTTGGTCAATAATTCCATTCTCAATAGCTACGTTGTAATCGTCTTCACCAAATGCAGGCGCTTGATGAACAATTCCAGTGCCATTATCAGAAGTAACGTATTTTGCAGTAACAACTTTAAATGCTTTTCCTTTGAAACGCTCATAAAAATAATAAAAGGGAGGATCATATTCCCAATTTTTCATGTCAATACCTTTAATAACCTGTAATTTAACAAATCCAGCCTTTTTGGGATCTTTATAAAGAACTCCTAAACGATTCTCTAATAAAATAAAATTTTTCTGAGAACTTTGATCATGTATTTTAATATATTCAAAATCAGGATTCACACATAAACTAAGATGAGATGGCAATGTCCACGGAGTCGTAGTCCATGCAAGCAATAATGTAGATGGATCATGTATTAAAGGAAATGATACAACAACTATCTAATTAAAAAAAACAAAATAACCAAAAAACTTACTGGATGGATCAACAACATCTTTATAATTCTGTTGAGCTTCAAAATTACTAAGAGGCGTCGTACAAGCTGTAGAATATGGCATAACTCGAAAACTCCTATATATTCTGTTTTTTTCATAGAGCATTTTAAAAATATACCATACAGATTGCATAAATTGAGTATCAAGTGTTTTATAATCATTATCGAATTCAATCCAACGACCCAATCTTTCAATTCTTTTTCTCCACTCATAAGAATACCTCATAACAATAGAACGACATTCATTATTATACCTAATAATAGTAAGGAAAACAAAAATAAAATTCCTGCTATTACTTTTCAATTCCCATTGCTATTACATCATCTTTTCCATTAATCCCGAGCTTTTTATCTATTTCATGCTCAACAGGTAAACCATGACAATCCCAACCAAATCGGCGCTCAACATAATGTCCTGTATTATGTGCATACCGAGTTACTGTATCCTAGATACTTAGATCAGCACATTCAATAATACTTATATTTAAATTGCTGAAAACCTTAATAGTAGACGCTAAAACAATGATTAAAAAAATAAAAAAGCATAATTATATACCAAGAATATGACCGTAATGTGGGAGTCCTCTTTGTAGACGCTTAATATGAATCTCTAAATTTATTATCCTACTTACGTAGCAAAAGGAGGTCCATCATAAAAATTAAACGGTTTGCGCCCTTCTGAAAGCATTAAAGATGTTTTAAAGGCATCAATTTCTTTCCAAAACTCAAGAACTTTCAGTTCTTCCGAAATAACATCAAAATTAGTCATTTTAAGATAAAAAATATCTTAAAAATTTTTTCTTAATTAGTTTTTCAAAAATAACAAAACTTATTAAATATTAATCCTTAATCCTAAAAATGGATCTTAAAAACGTTAAAGAAACACTAATACTGAAGTTAACAGTCTTTTTATATTTTTTTTGGATCAAAAAATCTTAATTCGTTATTAAAAAATAATTAAACATATTATTAAAAGAATACATAGATTAAATTTCCTACTTTAGAATCTATGTTTTTATTGAAAAAAAAACAAAAAAAAAAAAACAAAATAAGTATAAAAAACTTTATTTAAACAAATAAAACATTTTAAAACATTTTACTTACATACAATAATATTATATATTATTAGTCATGTTAATAAAAAAAAGAATATTTTTCCTCAATCTTGGAAAAATATAATATAATAATTTAAATAATTTTTAATAAAACCAAATTACAAAACATGTCTAATTAAACAGTTATATACGTATAATTTAAAATAAACATATATTTTTAAAACTAAAAAAAATCTAATACAAAAATAAACAATTAACAAAATAAATGTGTATAGAAAACCCATCGTACATAATATTAAAAGTAATTGTAATATTACAAAAAATACAGAAAAATTACTAACCAGAACTCTAAAATAAAATTTAAAAAATAATAAATATAAACAAATTTTGTTATAAGTTAATACTAATAAAAAAAAGAAAACGTAAAAAATCATATACTCCGCAGCAATTTACTTAAATACAAGAAAATCATGCCAAAATATAAATATAACAATTAAATAAGAAAAAAAATACCGAAAGAAAAAGAAAATGCCAATATTTAAAAATAAGAATGATTTAAAAATAAGAATGTATCACACAAGACCATCATAGAGACTCAAGGCCTGAACAATTGTTGAATCCTTCTTACTTCCTTCTCGAAATTCTTCCAATGTGAGACAACCATTGTGATCCTACATGTATATCAAAAAAAAAAACTATAAATAATAACCAAATATAAACCTTATCCATCATACAAAAGATTTTATTAACACGCTAACTGAATTAACTAATGTAAAATCACACATCAACATACTTTTTCCGGAGTATCTTCATCTTCTGGAAGCTTAACCATACTTCCAACCATTTTATAAATTGCTGCCACAATCTGAAGCATCTCTTGATATGTAATAACACCATCATCATCAATATCATAAAGACGAAATGCCCCTAAATCATATAAATATAAAATAAATACAAAACCTTGTAAAAACATACATACTAGCTTTTCCTCAAGACGCCCACGAGATGTAACAGATAAAGCACATATAAACTCTTTAAAATCAATCATACCATTCTTATCCATATCAAACACATTAAACACATAGTTTGCAAACGATGACGGATCTAAATTTATTAAAACTTAAAAAACACTTAGAGACAAACCTCCAAAAGGAAAAAACTGCTTATAAATACCCTGAAACTCCTCTTTACAAAGATGCCCAGTAGGGCAGTCTTTAAGAAATCCTTTATACCTAATATTTCAATTACATATTCCACTAAATTCTGATAATACCATTGCTGAAGTTCTTTTTTATCAACTATAAACGTTATTATTTTCTTCTAAGAAGACTAACTTACATTTAGTAAGCTCTTGAAGTTCCTGAAGTTGCTCTTGACTCAACTTTGACTGCGTTTTACCCATAACGTTAATATGCTCCAAAAATGCGTGGAGTAATATTATAAAAGATAATCGATAATCGCCGATAACTTTTTAAAACAAAAATATATAATTGAACTCGAAAAAACATATTATTTAACTTTAATAACTTTATACTATCTCTTTTACAGTATTTTATCTCAATATGTCCAAAAACTTCGTAGAATTTATCAATATATTCACTTAATCTCAAATGGATTATAACAAATTTGAAATACTTGCAGCAGCAGCTACATCATTCTGTTCTGCACTTGCAAGCACATTCGATGCAACGAATATATATACACATGCAACAGCAGTTATAAAAGCAAATGCTGCATTTCAAGAACTAGTTGATCAACGTAAATCTTATCAATATGTTATGTCTACTCATTCTTTCTCAGTTGCCCTACATCAGGACAATATACAACGCATCAGAACATTAAGTAACGAAGCAATTGCACTGAATGACCAACTAGACCAATGCATGCATCGTCTTTTAGATGCACACAAACGTTTAAATGAGACGATAGTTAAGGATGAAAAATTTACATCAACACGCACGGTTCCTCATACGATGCTTTTAAATTACGCAGCAAAAATATCTAAATTTTCATCTGCACCAAATGGCTATGATCCAGACAATGGCCTTTATGGGAACACGCCAGCATACTTTCCATGGCCTCCTGAGGATGCTATGAGAAAAGGAGTTCTTATGATGCCACGAACACAAACAGAATTTTTTGGTACAAAAACATCAACACCATCTACAGAAATAGACCAACCTAACATCCCAAACGACGAATTACCAACAGAACCAATACCTTCAAAAAAATCATATATAAATGTTTTTGACGGACTTGATTTATATGAACCAAAGGACTCCGACGAAACCAATATGCAGTAATCGAGAAACAACCTTATGTTTACATTTAAATGAACAAAAAGACATATATCATCATTTATTAATATATATTAAATATATACGCATTTATCTATCATGATCAGTATTCAAAAAATAGATCTTATTATTTTATTCAATTAGAATTATCTTTAGTAGTTCATTTTTACATATACTATATTTTTAGCCTAGTATCCTAACTCATACCTCCTCTTAACGGTTTAGCTATTTTCCCAAGATTCAAATCTGAAGATGGTAAATAGTCTTTTAGTATTAATAAAGATAATATTTTTCATATAAAAAACATATTACCTCGTGTCTTTTTCAACCTCTCTTTTAATATTTGGAGTTGTCTTTCAAATGCGCGATTTTGATTGACAAGTTTTTCTTGAGCATCATGTAATAATGTTTCTAAATTCAAAATGCGCTCATCTCGTAGTGCTAGTTTACGTTCTACAATAGAAATTTCTCTCTTTAATGATATATTTTGCTCCACCAACTAATTTATTAATCTTATTAATCATATTTCAACAAAACTTACTTGTTTTTGTATAACTGTCAACTGTTCCAAATTCTTTTCCAAAGATAGCATTTTTTTTCGTTGAGTTTTAGTATTATTATTACGCAAAATATTATTATATTGTTCACGAATTTTATTAAGAGATATTTCCAATTCAACTACCTATATTTCCATAAGTAGCTCTAAAAACGAAAATCATATGCACCTTATCACGACGTTCCCTAAACTCGTTCATTAAAGTCTTGCTCATCATGTTAAATTCTTCACTTTTCAAAGTAATGTTATTCATTATATTATCTTTATTAGAAACATCACACTATATTAAAATTAAAAAAAAATATAATTAAACTATACATACTTCCTGCATCATAGAAACTTTTTCGTTAGACCCTGAATTTTCATCTTTAGTTATTTTATAAGATATTTTAGAGTTATCCTCTTGCAACAAACTATTATATATTTGCATATTGCATGCCTGATTAAACAATATTTCTTGAGTTTTTATGCATTGATTATTCTCTTCTAATAATATTTTGTCTATAAGAAACTGATATTCTTCTTCAACATATTTTAATCTTTTTTCTAATAAAATATTGTTTTTTTTAAGATTATCAGCATGATTCATTTGTTCATTAAGTGTAGATTCTAAACTAGAAATAACAGTTTGCATTTCAGTTAACCTATCCTTTAAAACTTTTGTATTATTATTAGATATTTCACTAAGATTATTTATATCATCCAAAAACTGTTTTGGACAGACAATTTTAGCACTAGTTAAATCATTTTCGTCTGTTATCTGTTTTGTTTTTTTCTTTTTTAACGGCTGTTCAATAGAATCAAATTCAGCAGACATTTTGGCCTCACAAAAATTTTGCTTTAAATTATTTAACTCAGACAAAAGATTAACATTTATACATTTTAAAGACTCCAATGTTATATTAGTTTCCTTATTTTCGAATACACTTTTCTCTAATTGCAACTGTAAATCATTAAGTTCTATAGTCAATTTTTCATTATTCTAAAACTATTAAAAGCAATTTATAATCATCAACTACAATTACCTTAAGAATTTCATTATTATGTTCTTTTAAATATAAAATTTCTTCTTTTGCATCTTTCAAATCCTTTTCTTGATTTTCTAATAATACCTCTTTTTCTGAAATCAAATCTTGTAACTCGTTCTCCCTTTTCAAAAAATCATCTTTTTCATCTTTTTCCATTGCAATATTTTGAACAAATGGTATTGATCTTTTTTCTAATACAGTAGTTTTTATAATATCATTTTTTTCATTATTCATAACAACTTTAGACTCTTTAACGTTTATAACCATTCTTGGGGTCCATTTTTCCTGAAAAACTTTTTCTCCACTTCGCCAAAGATTAAGTTCACTTTCAAGAGCAATAATATATTCAGAATAAGCAAATATTTGAGCCTTTGCCTTTTTAAGCAAATGCTTAAATTCACTAGAAGAAAGTTCCTGATTAACCTTAGCCCTATTTTTAACCGCTTTAACTCTCATCCCAAAACGAATAGTAGAAATGGTCTCTGATTCATCACTTATAGATGATGAACAGTTAATGATGAGAGTAGTACGAGAATTTCCACCAAGTGATTCTTGTAATATACGAGTGAGTTTCGAATCACGATATGGTATATGTGTTGACTTCTAGATTAGCAATAATCAAAAATCAAGTTAAATAAATACCTTTCCATCAGTTAAAGAATTAATCACTAAACCCAGTGTCGAAAGAGACTTATTTATTTTTTTTGCTTCTTCTAATACCTGTCCAGTGGCACCAGTCTTAGCCACTTTTTCAGAGCCAGCAAGATCCACTAAAAAAAGCTGACTGCTTTTTATATTTTCCGTTTCAAGATTCTTCTGAGTAATTATAATACAAAAAATAGCATGAGATCTCGAACTTTCAGTATTAACATCTAAAGCTATCAAACAAAACCCATACAAATTGATTTAACCTACTTGTTGCAGCAGCTGCTCGCACTTGATTGCCTTTTTTAATAATTTGATAAATTTCTGCCAACGACGAAACATATATTTCTCTCAAACCCTTTACATAAATTCCTCTACTTTTTTCTTCATGAATCGGCAGGTTATTGTTTTGTGCTAGCACATATCAGCATATACCAGAACCTACAAAAAACCAACGGCACAAAAGATCCTTGATCTTCTCCATATATATCTCCATATACGAAACTTTCACCGTATACTCAATATTACTCAAAGATTCCATAATATTCTTAAAGATTTGCGTAACAATCCGAGGAATTATCCCTTTCAACTCTTCGTTCTCAATATCCGGTCCCTGATTATCTTTTTTAACACCTCCAAAACACCTTTCTGCTCGTAATTACCATCATAGTATATGTTTTACCCGATCCCGTATGCCCATACGCAAGAATTGCCCCATTATACCCATTCAAAACATCTTTCTCTTTCAAACACAGTTCTACACACATATTCCACATACCATTCACTGTAGACAGTGCCGAATACTCAAAAACATCCATCTGCCGTGCTGACCCATCAAACACTCGATCAAACACAAAACATCCACTCAATTCCTTTGTCTACAACCATAAAACACCTTATTTATCCCCTTTATTCCTCACCTCTACTTGCAATGTCTTCCCGTCCCCCAAAACTCTTAACGTCTTACTACTACATTTCTGTTCTGATTTGCCTAATGGTCGAAACCGACATACTACTTTAACATTGCTTGATGCCGTCATTCATATACTGCACGGATTTGCGCAACTGTTTGTACAACTGACATTGTTTCTTTGAACAAATGCCACGCTGACCGTTACAACTGAAAGATTATTAACGGTCTTTTTATATCATTCAATATAAGTAAATAAAGTCGTTATTTACACAAAAAAATAACGTCTTAGCAATATAAATAACACATTGATTGGCAAATTAAATTAAAGAGAATAAAAAAGAAATAAATGCAGAAATAGCATATATAATACATATATAATACATACATAGCATACATAACGCATACAACACGTATACAATACACATATAATACACATATAATACACATATATAATGCATATATATCACATAAAGGACTAACAAATCAAAAATCAATAATTCTCACCATATTACAGCGTGTATGAAGTATGTCGAGCGGCAAAAGAAACAAAAAGCAAAAAAAGGCAAATAAAAAAAAAACATAAAACAAACAATATATATAAACGAAATACGTATATAAAATGCATATACAACAAATATACAACGCAAACATAATTATATAAAGGACTCTATAGACATACGAAAAACGGATACAAAAAACATTTCGGCGAACTCGGGTGCACTTACAAAACTTTGACGTAAGAAATATAAAAATTAAAACGTTTAACAATTCTTAAATATAAATAAATATAAATAGAAATGGTAAAGAAGTCAAACGCATAAAACGTCTAACAAAAAACAGTCAAGTCCAGCACGGCGCCGTTTAATGCGGGATTTCAAGGTATTTTGTTAAAAAAATGAAATACAAATTGATATTTTATTATAGAGAATGCAACAAGATCCACCAGCAGGAGTCAGTGCGTCACCGATTGCAGACAATGTTATGTTATGGTATGGAGTTTACGTGGAAAAATAAGGAATAACAACAACAGGAACGCGGTGATTATTGGTCCGGCAGAAACACCGTTTGAAGACGGGACATTCCGGCTTGTTATGCAATTTGATGAACAGGTTTGAATAAATAAAAGTGTTTAAAACAAGAATGACTTATATAGTATCCAAATAAACCTCCGGTCGTGCGTTTTCTTTCAAAAATGGTAATATCAGAAGGAAATTAAAGTCTTTGTTGATTCACATAGTTCCACCCAAACGTTTATACAAACGGGGAACTGTGTCTTGATATCTTGCAGAACCGCTGGTCCCCAACATATGATGTAGCAGCCATCCTTACGAGTATTCAATCATTATTAAATGATCCAAATAACAATTCGCCCGCAAATGCAGAGGCAGCCCAACTTAACAAAGATAACAAAAAAGAATATATAAGGTAGATTTAAAAAAAGTACTAAAAAGGGTGTTTACGGTTTCAGACGTGTTAAAGAAACAGTTGAGTGGTCGTGGGAATAATACTTAAATATGTTTGACGAAAAAACACATCCAGACCATCCAACAAGTCCAATATATTCTGAGAACTATATTCAGTCGGATTTTCTGGATGCACCTATCTCTCCGAAAAATCCTTCAAATCATACAAAAAAATCTCTTTCACTTACACCAGAATACACTCATTCACCAAATATATCTCACGATGTTAAATATACTCACATGGACAACAGCTTAACTGTAAATATGCAACTCTCATACAAAATAGACCTATTTCGACGTGGCATTACACAGATTCAAACACTTATTTCTCAAAGTATATTTTCGTGTATTTATTTATTATTAACATTATAGATGTTCTTCAAATGTGTGGTAATTCAGTCGTCCTGCTCATTTGTCATGCAATCACAAATATTCAAGTAGTAATAGCGAATGTAACAGATATCCCATGCAAAGATGCAACATTGTGCGTACTTTTGCAACAGATTTTGGAAAGGATGAATGACTGTTTACTATTGAGCACAGAAATGTTATATACATATCAATTTTCTAATGTTCCTCTTGCTTGGAGACGATTGTATGCATATGCAAGTGCATTTAAAGCAATGGCAGAGATGAGTATGCATCAAACAGAAGCCAAGATAATAGAGACCCTTGATATGGCACTAATTATGACGGGAGGGGTCGATATTAAGCATTTTTTAATGGAACTAGTGAATATACAGAATCCAAAGGCTTTGTCAAATCAAGAAATATTACCTACTTTTCATCCAGAAAAAAATATTGAACAAGTAACAATTCACTTTCCAATTCGCAGCATGCAATCACCATCTGTACACACATTTCAAAATGATATATTAGCAGTCCAACAGCCACTCATCATAAAGAATAGCATTAATCATTGGCCAGCATTATCTCAAGAAGGCTGGATAAAAATTGATACCTTATTAAACAAAACACACCAAGGTCTTCGTATTGTTCCTGTAGAAATAGGAAGGAATTATACAGATCAAGCATGGGGACAACAATTAATGCCTTTTTATGAATTTCTGAAGAAATATATTTTACAAACAAAAAAAACATCTAATACACACGGAACAGAGAAAGAGGAAATCGGCTATCTTGCTCAACATGATATATTTTCTCAAATACCAGCATTAAGAGAAGACATCATGGTGCCCGATTATTGCTTTACAACACCACCTCCTATACCTTCTCATCTTCAAGCATTTATTGAAGAAATGCCGCTCCTTCATGAACCTCTTTTAAATGCATGGTTTGGAGGGAAAGGAACAGTTAGTCCTTTACATACAGATCCCTATCACAATATTTTTTCTCAAATAGTAGGGTGGAAATATGTGAGATTATATGCGCCCGAGGAAAACGAAGCTTTATATCCTCGATCATTTGAAGGAGGCATAAATATGAGCAATACGAGTCAGGTAAATTACTGTTTATAAATGAAAACCCATTAATCAGTATAAAAAAAGATTGATCTCGATAATCTAGATACCAAAAAATTCCCAAAATTTTCAAACGCAAAATATGTAGAAGGCATTATTGGTCCTGGTGACTGTCTTTATATCCCAGTAAGCCATTAGCTCTTTAGTCTGTATTTAACAACATTATAGGTGGGTTGGTGGCATTATGTAAGAAGTTTAAGTGTAAGTTTTAGCGTAAGTTTTTGGTGGAATTAATATCCATAAAAATATATTACACAAAAGAAAAAAGCATTATAATGCATCCGAGATATCGTTACTGTATATGATTCATATTTTGAAACTTAAATTTTTAAAACTTAAAACAAACTATCCAGAATTTTATGGACAACCTCAACACCCAAGAAAGAAGCGCTATTCGCAGGAAATGATCGAAGAATTGCCGGTACAAACCCCGGAAAAAAACGAAAGATACCCCCTTGACGATATAATGTAGTACATGCTGATCTAAAACTTATATTATCTGAACCTTGTATAGTTGATTTTATCGTATCAATAGGAAACATAATAGACCACATAGCAACACCAGAAAGTCCTTAAAAAATTAATTATTCTGTATAAAATTTCCTACTTACCACCAGCCATAATAGTTGTTCCAATAGATAATTTAGAATCATCTGGCATCATATATCTTTTCGTAGCTTCATATACACCAAAATAAATAGCAGAGCCTGGACCATCTCGAGCAAATGTCAAGCATCCGCCTCTAAATACTAACAAGATTAGTCCTAATAGTTTACAAATGACAATTCTAAACATGATTTTATGCCATCTGTTTTATACAAATGCCTTAATACATCAAATACACCATTAAATCTATTTTTCTCATGCTGTCCCTGAATTTGTAATATAATTTTAACACGTTCAAATGGTGCAGTAACAAATGTAGCAGGAATAGCTGAAAGAAAGCCTGCATATACAATATGTTGAATTGTTAATTCAGAAGATACACCTGAAACTTTTCTTATTAAAAATTTGAAAAAGTCATAACCACTGCATCCCATTTATAAGCATTTCAAGAACAAAAAAAAACAAAATATACCAAAATGTAACAGAAATAATAGGAACAGTTCCAAGAAGAGGAGGTATCAAACCCTGGTAAAGTCCCTAAAAAAGTTATATTTTACAAAAAGAAGGCAATAACAACAAACAAAAAAGCCATTCTGTGAAAGGATCTTCTTAGCTACATCAAGTGATCCAGTATAAAACCCTTTTTTTGCAATCTGCAACCGTACTTTCACAATATCTAAAAAGTCTAAATTTAACATAAAAACACTTGAAAACACACCAAATGGGTGCCCAACAAGACTATAACAAAATATTAGCATCTTTAGAATAATCGTAGCAGAATTTTGACTCAAATCTTACACTGCACAAGCACCACCAAATCCTCCTGAAATAAGCCATTTTATTGATGACAAAAAAGGCGTTTCATTCTTTAACTTTGTACTTGGATGCTCCAAAGAAGCATTTAAAGTTTCGTCCATAATTTTCTAAAACTCCATAGAATCAACCTTTAAAAATTTATAAAACGGCTTTTTAGACAATATCAAACTAAAAAAATACAAAATGGTAACTTATATAATATAAAATCAAATTATTTTAATAATAAAATAAATTTAATATTCATATCATATCCATATCAACAAACTATATTATTTATTTTTCTAACCATTTATAAAAATACACCCAATAAATACCTTCTACACATTCTTATCGCTCTTTTTCCAAATCTTAAACCAATATAAATTTGATTAAATAGTTACACTATTAAAAACATTTCTTAATTACTATTCAATAATATTTTAACCTCATTTTCACTAAAATTTCACCAGAATATACTTTAATTCAGTATAAATATATTTTATATTAACAAACTTAAAATTCATTATGCTACTCGATACTAGAAACGTTTTTCTGTAACAACAGTAATATCATGAAGACCTTTTATATTTTCCTTTAAAATTTTCTCTACTTCTTGACGTATCCAATTTAAATCTTGATCATTTTTAACATCTATATGAATTACTCCAGTGCATTTTTCTTCATTATTCATCCAAAATCGAAACTTTTTAAGACACATTACTCCAGAATATGCTTTTACCATATTTAACGCATTATAAATATTATATTCAAAATCATGAGGAACAATTAAAAGAAGACTTTTGGAACATGATATAATCAACGGAATAGCAGAAATAAATATTAAAACTGCAATAAGAATTGAAGCTATAGAATCAAATCCAACCCAGCCAAACTGATGTATAAGTAATGTAGACACAACTACACCAACCGAACCAAGAGTGTCAGCAAATATATGCAAAAAAACGCTAAAATAATAAGTTTTAAACAACAAATTTCTCTATAAATACTATACCCATGAACATTAGCATTATGATACGAATTCTAAGACACAATAAATGAAAAAATATTTTTCCTAAAAATACTTACATTGATATAATTATTTACAGAATCATTCAAGAAATGAACTTTATGTTGATTTTTTTCAAAGCAATCAAAATCACCAGAAGTTTGAGTATCAGGGAAATGAGAGTGATTAGAATGATGGTGATGATGATGGTGATGATGACTAATTTAATTAAAAAAATAAAAAATTTAAAACAATCTTACCCATGCTTAAATAAAAAAATACCTACAAGATTTACAATTAAACCAATAATACTAACAATAAGAAGTTTTTCTACATGAATTTCTTCCGGTTTTAAAAGTCGAGAAACAGCCTCTCCAATAATAGATATTGATATTAATAGTAAAAATAAACTATTCATAAAACCTGAAAGGACTTCTATCTTCGAAAAACCAAATGGAAATGAAAAAGACGGAGGAAACTTGCTCATAACGGATGCTAATAATCCAACAAGTAATCTAATTCCATTATACAAGCTTCATAAATTAAAATTAAGAGTTACGCAAAACAATCAAATGCCATATGAATCGAATCGGAAATAAGGCCAAGAGAATTAGATAGAATTCCATAAGTCATTTGTATAAACATAAATGCTGAATTCAAAAGAAAAAAATAAAAAATACTTCGTGAATCACGATTTTCCATAATAAATTTTAAGCAAGTTTTTAACGTATGGACATATACATTATTATTTCCAAAAGGATAAATCACAGAATTTTCAAAATGACTTAAACTTTTATAAAGGACTAAATCATTAAACCAAATTAAATGTTTTATTATACTTACAATAATATATCAAAAGTATATTTGAAATATCAATCAAACTAGGCAATTCTTTTAAAAATAAAAGCTGATAAGACAATATTACACCAATTGTCAATGGCCAATAAAATTTAATCATAAATGTAACATCAAAAATCTTAATTGATTTTAAAACCAGATGAATAATACTTGAAATGGTGACCAAGATAAACGTAAATATAGAGCATTTAAAATAATAATACTGAAAAAAATACTCCAAAACAATCATGGGAATACAATATAAAGTAGAAAATAAAAAACAAGAAGAATCCATCGGTATATCAACATTACATGACAATATTGATGCCAATCCTGCAAAAAAATAGCCAAACATAATACTCAATTTAAAATCTAATACTGTTAATTCAACCATCATATATCTTACTACACCAATTACGTCTCAAGAGATCCACACATGCAAAAACCGCAATAGAAAAAAATAATCGCTTTCTATACATAAACTTCCCAATTATCTCATTATTCATAAACATACGAACAAAAACTGTTGGAAAAATCAATACCATTGCCCTTTTCCTAGTCAATATCATACATGCTTTATACGACCATTCACCTTAAAGCATTAAGTCTCATTGCCGTCCCATAAATCAATAAAACATAAACAAACACAGACAAAGACTTAGAATACATCATACTAAATTGCTTACAGTCCCTAAAAACCTCTTTTCTTAAAATTCTAATTCCATCTTGACGCAATATTATTTTTCTGTCTTCTAATCTCAAAAAAAAACAACTAATTGCCAAGCAAAAAAACACACAAAATAAAAGCAATCCAAAAGGAATATCATGTGCTACTTCAGACTGTTTTACAGCATCTAATCCCACTACTACCAGTACTAGACTTAATCGTTCACCTAACATATTTAATCGTTTTTCATAATGCCTAAAAATCTATCAAACACATATCTCTTCCTACACAAATATACAAACCGTTTAAACAAAAAAGAATCTTCATTTTTTATTATCAAAGACTGCATGTTGAATAACGTCTGAACACTTTAATGTGCTCAGCGTCTCTAAAGAATTGATTCGACGATCTACAGTGTCGAACGTATATTTTTTTACAGCAATAGGAGAAGAATTTTTCTTAAAAAACAAATAAAACGTAAACAAAAGGGGACTATTCCATGTCCGTTGGATGGGGCATTGCCATTATATCTGTATGCATTTTTTTTGCAGGTTTTAAATTTCAACAACGGCAAAAATCTCGTTTCAATGATAAAAAAAGAAAATCAAAGCGATCCGTATGTCTTGTAGTATTGGGAGACATTGGAAGAAGTCCCCGTATGCAGTATCATGCACTTTCTCTTGCCCAACATGGTTTTGAAGTAGATCTTGTAGGTTATCGAGGTAGATTTCATCTAACAAATAAACATCATCTGATAAGCAAATTCAGGTTCATTTGTATTTCCAGATGTAGATAAATCGAAAAATATCCGGATAAAATATGTTACTCTTCCACCAAAATTCCTGGAGACACATAGTTTATGGCTTTTTTTCCTAACAGGAACAATCAAAGCATTTTTTCAAGCATTTTTCTTATTTTTTATATTAATCTACTCAACACACTCATTTGAATACCTAATTGTACAAGTATGGATCGTCAATTATATGAATTTTCCTAATTTTAAAGAATCCACCATCAATTCCATCATTTGTAGTAACTCGTCTTGTATGTTTAATCCGATCGACCAAATTGATTATTGACTGGCACAATCTTGGGTATTCAGTCCTCTCATTAAAACTAGGGCCTAATCATATATTGGTGAAATTTCATAAATGGTAATATATGCCTTAAACAACAAACATAATACAGATATTTTAGGTACGAAAGGGTTTTTGGGAATTCTGCTGACATTCATTTTTCTGTTTCTTACGCAATGACATCTTTTCTTAGAGAAAAATGGAATTACAAGTATAATTTTATATTTTTAGATATTTTTGACTTAGATAGATCACCAATCCATACTTTATATGACCGACCACCGATGCATTTTAAGCCCCTTGATAACCTAGAAAAATCATCCTTTCTCTCTACATTTGTTCATACATATGATTTTGATATTTCAAATGAAAAAACAAAGTTACTAGTTTCTTCAACATCTTGGACAATTGATGAAGATTTTTCTATTTTACTAGAAGCATTTATTGCTTTCGATAAAGCAAACATAATTCTTAGCAAAGATTTTGAGCCACCATCTATACTTGCAATTATTACTGGTAGAGGCCCTTTAAGAAAATTTTATGAACAAAAAATTAAAAGTTTAAATTTAAAATATGTTAAAATTGTTACAATATGGCTAGACGCTAAAGATTATCCTCGTTTTATTGCTAGTGCAGATTTAGGCATATGTCTTCATACCAGTTCTAGTGGCTTAGATTTACCAATGAAAATAGTGGACATGTTTGGCTGTGGAATTCCAGTATGTGCTATTGAGTTCCCAGCGTATGCATTTATTTTCATGCTCTTTAACCATATATAACTATATTTAGTCTTACTGAGCTCGTAAAAGATGGAAAAAATGGCATTATTTTTAATTCTTCAGCTCAACTTGCAGATTCTTTGAAGGTTTGAAACATAAATTGTAGTAATAATAATAATTCTTAAAAGAGGCTATTCCATTCTCATGAAGAATTGAAAAAATTAAAAGAAGGAGCAATGAAAGAATCCCAATACCGATGGCATAATGAATGGGATGCAAAAATAGCACCGTTATTCACAAAACCTCATCACATTTCTAATAATGCATCATAATTACATTTCCATTTAATTAATACAGACAAAATATAATCTTATCAAAATCCCTTACTTTTTTTTCGTCTTTAATTTTAGTTTCTTAGCTAATGCTTTTTTCTTTCTACGGAAATCAGCACCAAAACTTCCTGCAACACCATCGTCTTGATCATCTGTTCTTTTAAGGCTTTTAGAGACTATCCCTTCTTTAATTAAAGGTGGATAATAAAGTTCACTATCTAAAATTCTCCAATCTTCACCACCAAAAACAAAATCCTGACGCTTTTTTTTATTTTTTTTATTTTCTTTTGGAAGACGTACAAAATTTTCTTCCTCATATTGCCTTTTTCTTTCAAAATTTCTTTGTTCTTGAGCTGAAGCAGAGTGAAGCCTCTTTCCATAAGAAAGAATATTAGAACCAATAGACGGCTCCGATATAGGTGCCAATGACATTTCTGAAGTAATGAAATCACGGAGCGTATGATTTGGCTGCATACGATGTTCTACATATTCAGACGGCAATGTAGAAGATATTCTAGGGGGACGATAAACATCCTGTTTATGTGAATCATCTTTAACATCCAACACATCTTCAGATACAAGACTCTCAGGATTTGGTTTATATGAAAGTGCATCTATATTTGTAAATCAAATATTACAAAAAAAAAAAAACTTACCTATTTTTTCCAATTGAGCTTTTTCAGAAAACGAGTGTTTCTCAACATTAGCCAAAATCTTATCTATCTGATACCGAAGTTTTGTTTCAATCGGCTGCACTCCTTTCTCCAATATAATTCTAAGTTCTATCAAACGTTCAACTATAGATACATATTTTCCTTCAGAAATAGATTCACCACGTATCTTCAAAAGAATTAAAAACACAAGATTATGTAAATATGACAAAAACAAATGTGATTTCAATGATAATAATGATATCCCCTTATCTATAGGTAACAAGCTCGTTAAATCTTTAAGTGACTTCTTTGACTGCTGTAATGCTATCTGAATAGTTGAAAGCAATAATGAAACATCTGAACATGACATAAACAAACAAACGCGCTCTCTTTATAAAAATATTACTTAAAATCTTAATATTTTCTTTTAAAAAAAGTTGATCGCTATCGATCAATTTATGTTTTACCCTAAGATTTGATAATCCAGTAGTTCATAACCTTTTTTAAAAAAATAATCATAATCAGCAAAAAGTCTTATGGTTATCAAATCTATATATAAAGCCTTATATTTTTGTAAAAAATATATCATTACACTATGACATTATTTCATCATGTTTCTGATAAGCAAGAAGATTTTCTCCATTTTGAGTAAACTCAGCCCATTGAAAAAACTAATATTTTGTAAAAAAATACAAAAATAAATAAAAAACACAAACCTGGCATTTTTTGCCATTACCATTGATAAGTTTATCTGTATTACAGCTCCAAAAATATTTACCTTTAGTATTCTCTTTTTTTTGAACACAACGCAATACACATGGAACACCACATTTACACTTTGGTATATATTTTGGTTGATATGTTTTACGACAAAACCTAAGTCATTAAATCTAAAAAAATAAAACAAAAATCTACAAACCTATATGTTATACTTATTCTTGCTGTCCCAGATACAGGATGAGGAGTGATAGTATGCGCAGGATGAATTGAATGTTTATAGATCTCTTGACATGGAGGATGCCTAAATAAATTAACAATAATATTACTATTGCAAAGCCATCACATAATTAATAAAGAATTGTGTGGAAGATGAATACTTTTAATGCTTTCATGACATTCAAGACTAGCACATTTTAAACGAAATTCTCGTTCAGCACCTAAAGAAATACATGCTATAGTTGGCATAGGTCTATTATATTGAGTAAAAGATTAACAAATGACTAAATATTAACCCTATATAAGACAATTCATCTGAGTGATAACCAACATTTTCCTTAGCATTAGCATATCTATATTTCTAGTTAAAAATATACAAATATTAAACTATTCTGTACAAATTTGCAACAGCAAAATTAGGATCCCACTCACTAGAATCTTGATATTCCAGACGCTTCCTACTAGATATGACCTTATTAACAATATCTTTAACAAGAATTCGAGCTTCATTCATTTCTTCAGGAAATGGTCTAATATTTATGATCTAAAAATATTTATATATTTGATAATAGCATATTAAACATGCCTCCAATCCATTGTGGAAAAACTTTTGTTTTAACAAACCATTTTCGTCAAAATGAAGATAATAACAAGATTTATGTGGAGAAATAACATTTCGTTCAAAAAGACGAAATTCACGTCTTTTCCATGTTTCACTTTCCTTCAACATTTTCAGAAGCAAAGAATTAGCCATTTCATGCGGTAGTACATTAGGAATTAAAGTGCAAAGAGTTAATTTAGCTATATCCATTAACCAAATAAATATAGACAAAGATACTACCTATTTGTTCTGAAAAATATAAATGAAGCACATGCGTATTAGTCCGTTTTAAAACATCAAGAGAATCATTCCGCTGCATTTTTATCGGCAATGAAGAAGCTGATAAGTCTTGTTTAGCTAACGAAAGACATCTACATTTATATTCACGTTTTTCTATAAATTCATCGATCTTCCTTTGCTTTTTTAACTTTGGAAAGATATTTTTATTTTTTAAACAAGAATTCAGAGATGCATTCAAGATATTCTGAACAGAGCCATCATTTTCTATCAATTTTTCAAGAAGCATATGGACTGAATCATCTGGAAAAATAGAAGCAAGAATACCAAGCTTCATTTCCGTATCATTATCATCAATATTACACGTAATCTTATCCATTTTTATAAAATTAATATACTTAACAGTATATTAATCAGACAATAGATCATTCAAACATAAATGTTTTATTTCCAAAACAAAAAATAATTTTTAAGAAAAATAGCACAAAATCCAAGAAATAACGTTTCTAATTGCTATAATTTCCGTGATATCTAAAAAGTTAAACATTAATATTATAAAGAAAACTTTATCATTTTATAAAACAAATAATTCAAATACGAAGACATTTATAAAGTTAATTTGCAACAAAAATACATACCTCATCAATTTACTTATTATAAAAAACATATGATTTTATCTTAGAGGTTAATAAAAAAATATTTTAAAAAGATCAAACATAAAAAATTATAAAAATAATCGTTATCATTTACATATATATTTAACAATATATATATATATATAATAGTAAATTAAATACATATTTTTACATTATTTAAGATTTTATCAAAATTAGTATATTTTATTTGAAAAAATAATTCATTTTTTAGAAGTAAATATACATTTAAAATATAGCAATTTTAAAGTATAAAATACTTAATCTTATAAAATAAATTGTAATTTGTTTTTACAGTAAAAAAAATATCTTAAAAAAAACCATTTACAAATTCAAATTTGCAATTTTTATATTAACAAATTATTTTTTTTTCAATTATACTTTTAATTTCAAATATCAAAAAATCAATAACTCAAATACTAAACTCCATTAATGCCAGCGTATTGAAATTTATTGGCTTATTTTAAAAATATTTTTACAAAATATTAAAACAATCTATAAAAACAAACTTTACCTTTATATCATAAATACATTTTTTTAATCTTTTATAATCAACACAAAATAATATAAAAACAAAATATAATAAACATATTATTCATTTTAATAAAACAAATTTATTCATTCATTAACTAATTAGTTAAAATTCCTAATAATTACACACACACACACACATATACATATATATATATATATATATATATATATATATATAATTATAAATCTTATAGACCATGCATGATATTAACTAATTGTTAAGACACACAAACTTATTTTTGTTCAAAGCGCTGCTCAAGTCTCTTTTTTTCCATTTCAGCGATCTCTTTTAATTCTTCTTTTGTTGCATTATATTTAGAAGTCAACTACCACGATTAATGAAAAAATATTTCAAGCTTTAAAAACACATACTTGATTCATAGGATTATCAGGATGCTTGGCAAATTCTTTATAAATCAATTCTTTATATTGCTGCAATCGCAAGCCTTTATGTTCTTCTTTCAACTGCGGAAGCCGATACTCCTCATATGCACTTAAAGCTGCTTTAAACCGTCGTTCAGGATGCTTATCAATTTCCGATATCAATTTTTCATTTCCTTTCGTTTGCAATGAAAGCAACTCCAAAGCATCATCAATGTTCGCTAAAACTATTTAATAACCAAATAAAACACCTTCTACAAAGTTACACGCCGAATAAGTTTTAGATTTTTCAAAGAGATTGTCAATTGTTGATTTATGATCCGCCTTTTTTGATGATCCACGGGAAACATTTTTTAAAGAGATATTTCGCAACTCATCTGCTTCTAAAGCATTCCTTTCTGCTTTCTACTTATATTAAGACAATAAAAACAAAAATATACTATATTTCTATACTTTTGCTGCTCCTTCTTGTCTTTTCTGTATTTCTCGTTCTTTCTTAAGATTTGATGCCTTAGTTCCAACAGACCACTTAGCATCTTCTTCAGCATCACGTTTTTCCTTCTGAGCAGCTTCTTCACGGCTTCTAGCAGCTTCTTTTTTTTCTGCTCTTTTCTTAGGATTGGTCATTATCAAATGATAAAAGATACGATCGATAAAAAGAAACTGAAGTTGAAAAAAATGGATTAAAATAGCTAAATATTAATTCCGAAAGAATATTCCAGATTATAATATTAATATAAAAATACTCTTCAAACATATTTCAAGTTTAAGTGATAAATATCGACCTTATAAATTTATCAATAATAACAAGACATTCCTTAAAAATGATTTATTTACAAGAATCCAAGACGAGCTATTTTCATGAAAGTAATAATTTAAATATCTATATTATCAGAGACAAAAATAGATGAATCATCATCTTTAGAATTATCTTTTGGGTCATCTTTTGAATCATCTTTTGGATCATCTTTAAAATCATCTTTAGGACGATATAAAGAACCAAATAAGCGCAACATTAAAACACTAGAAAAATGTAAACAAAAATATAAACAATATTAATAGAAATCACTTTCTATCTTTTTTTGAAAGCATTAAACTTTCAAAGATTAAATACTTAATATGGTACAGTAGATCACTTACTTAGCACTAACATTACTTTTCCATATTGGAACAACTACTTTAAATTTCATTTTAACATTGTCATCATTTTCGAGATTTGCTTCCATTATTGCACATCCTAAAGACATTTTTTCCAATGACGTTCTTGCCTCTCCTTCAGGAAACATGTCTATCTTTGGATAACCATAATCTAAAAAGATCTTTAGTTCTTTAAATCCTACATGTACAACTCTTTCAGGTCCTATCCAAGGAAACAAAATTTCGATACCCTCGTTTTGAATTCTCCACCTACAATTGTTTTCAGCTGAAACATTTTTAGGAAGCTCATGTTTAGTAAACATCTTTACGCCACCATGGACAAATTTTATTCTATTTTCATTATGATATAAAATATTCTTTATTTTTTTTGATAAAAAATATATAAAACGCGTAGGAACCCCATTAACATTACGTATAACGTATTCAGAAGAAGGAAATGAATCAGAAATATTATAAAATGACCTTTCAAAAGTTAAAAAAATAAAAACAAAAGGCGATTTACTTAATGTGCTTTATTTCTTCATGATTTTCCGGAAGAAACTTAAAATACTCACTAATTTTCTGAAATTTTGAATCTTTTTCTTGCATCTCCTCAGTAGGATTCAAAGGATTAAATAAATTATCATTATGTGAAATTATATTTTCTAAAATGCTTTCTGAATGTATTCTTTCATCAATGAAACTAGTCTCTGTCTTAATTTTTTTAAGTGGAACAGACGCCTCCTGTACAATATTCATTTCCAAATCATTTGACTCTCTTTTTTGTTTATTTAAGTTTTCTTCAGAATTATTACCACCTGAATCATTGAGTTTTCCAATCTTTTCAAATACTGCTACAAAAAACCCTCCAGTATTTTGAAGATGAGGATATATTCTCAAACTATATGAAATTAATTTTTATAATATTTTCAAAAAAGAATACCATCTTTCAAGAGAAAATTTCTCTACCTCTTCCTCACTTGGAGGCCATAACGATCTCGGCATTTTTTTATTATTCATGGAGATGCGTTCATCAAATTCAATAATTTCACCATTATTATCTATTACTTTCCATACACAAATACCTTTTCTTCGTTTAAGTTCAGGTAATTGATCTGAAACATCAACTAGTCTTATAGAATTGCCATATGTTCTCAAAACAGAAGATACAACTGCCTCATTTTCTATAGGATTTAACGAGCATGTCGAATATACCAGTTTCCCATGAACCTTTAGTAACTGTAAACCTCGAATCAGTATGTTTACTTGTGACCTATTACCATAAAGTTAACTACACCAATGCATTTTATTTTTCTTTTTTTATAATTTTCTTACAAATGCAACCCAAAAGCTTGCCTTACATCCCAATCTTTCCACAAATTAAGATTTTTACGAATAGTCCCATCTCCAGTACAAGGAACATCTGCAAGTACACGATCAAACTTTAGAATTCGTTTTTTTGACGTTTTAGAGGGCTCAGATAATGTATCAATCCCTTCATCTACAAAAAAATTTGGCAATTTAGATGCGTCATGATTCGTAACAATCATACAAGGAGAGTTAAAACGCTTAACCTGATGAACAAGCATATATGCCCTCTTGAAATCAACATCATTAGCGATCAAGAACCCTCTAGGATATATTTGAGAAACATTAGAATTCAATGACTCATCACCATCGTTAATATTGGCATGAATAGCCTCAAGAAGCTGTGCAGTTTTCGATCCTGGAGAAGCACATAAATCTATAACACTATGATGTGATTTTACATCAAGAAGAAGTGCAGGAATCATAGATACAGCTTCCTGACGAGATATATTGCCCTAATACTCATCAGTTATTTCTTAATTTATAACTAAATATACAGATTCTGTTTCATAGAATAACCAATCCTGAAAACTCTTAAAAGCTTTATTTTTCCGAATAACTGCTTTTGGGACATCAAGAGAATATCCAAGTTGATCTGGATACCAAGAAATTGGAATTGGGTGAGCAATTTCTTTATCTTCATGTTTAAGACCAGAAAAAAGAGGGAAATATTCATTTTCAAAATGACGTTTAACAATAAAAGAATGCCTTATACAAAATGTTATAATAAAACAGTCAAAATTAACAATTTTTACTTTTTAGATCCAGAAATCCTGAATGTAGTTGGTAAACTTGTTTTAATACAATCCATAAACACATCCCACTCATCATCTTCAAGAATACCCTGCTTTTTATAATAATCTTCCATCTTTTGATTACTATCTATTATTTAATTCAACTTTAAAATATATATATTTTTTACGTCATTATGATAGCATTGTAATTCTTCTTATAACAACTTTTATCCTAAAAAATCAGCATCATTTTAATCAAGAAAACATTATATATTTACATCACTATTCCTTGAATGATTCTTCTTTTTCTTCATGTTTTTCCTAAATTCAAAATACTTTAATACTTTATTTTAAAACATTTAGTACCTAACGACGTTCCAAATATTAAAAATACAAAAAAAAGAGCAAAAACGTTCTTTTACTACTTATTTTCTTTAAAAAGACAATGAGTACATTCTATGATGAACGAGACATTATCAAAGTTTTTCGTGTATGGAAAACTGTTCATCAAATGGTTCATGATCGAGTATTTTTCAAAGCAAAAAAAAAGAGAAATATTGACAGTATAGGGTTATTTAATGTCTCAGGAGGAACTCAATATAACTTTAGATCAGTTTAAGCAACAATATTGCACTATCAATGGCGTTGAGTATAGAGAAAGTGTTTTTTTAATGATGAAACTAAAATAAAATATCAGTCGATCAACACTTTCTTTTTACGCTAGACCACCACCTGGATCCAATAAAGAGCAAATATATGTAGCATTTCAAAGAGAACCGTCTATTGGCATCAGCGCAATGCAGGATTTTGTACATACTCTTCAAGAACACGGGCATAAGATTGGAATTTTAATCTATCAAACTTCAATGACACCTTCTGCAAATAAAATCATTGCTACAATGGCAGGGAAATTCACAATTGAACCTTTTCAGGAGTCAGATCTCCTAGTAAACATTACACATCATGAACTTGTTCCAAAGCATATTGTTCTTACTCCTGAGGAGAAAAAAGAACTACTAGAACGTTATCGGTTAAAAGAAGCACAGCTTCCACGTATCCAAATGGCAGATCCTGTTGCACGATATTATGGACTAAAACGAGGCCAGACTGTTAAAATTATTAGACGAAGTGAAACCAGTGGCAGATATGCAAGCTATCGAATATGCATGTAGTTTTTATTTAGAATTGAGCATTTCTTTTGTATATAAAATACGATAAAATTCATTATATTTATTATTAACAATCTATAAACTCATAAAAATATATATATTAAATAAATTTGAAAAACATAAACCTATTATTGGAAATAATTACAGTAATTATACGAGCAAGAAAATTTCCATGTTATTTAGCTCTATATATTTTATGTGCTACTATATAAACATTATTTTAAATAAACATAAAAATATAAAACAGTTAATATACAAAAATATAATATTTAAAATTGAAAATAATATAAAATTTATAAATTAAATTACCAAAAGCATAAAAAAATAATTTGCATGTTAATCATAATCGGAGTTATTATTATCATCAAATGATTTTCGAAAAATATTAAATTGAAATACCTTATAATACAAAATCATGTTTGTCTTCTAAAAATACATAATTAATTTAAAATTCTTTATTAAATATTAAGTATAAAATAAACTAAACAATTGAATTATTTAAAAAATAAAAAATGACACTAACCAAGAAAAATCTAGAAAAATATCATTTATTTAAACAAAGTAATATTTAAATCTTCATTTTAATAAAATATATTTAAAATATAGATTTATTATAAATTTCATTTATTTATTAAATATTATATAAATAATAAAATTATATATTTTATATTAAAAGATATTAAAAAAATTTTCAAGACATTAAACAGAGACATAAAATTATAATTAATATCTAATATATAATTCTAACCAAAAATAATATAATATTCTAAAAAAATTAGATACATTATTAAAATATTAAAAAACACTTAAAAACAACTTTAGAAATTCAAAGTATTTAAATCAATTAAAAAGTATGGTTTTGTATAATGTAAACTTTAAAAAACAAAAAATTAAAATTCTTATTATAAAATCTATAAAATTTATAAATACAAAATATTAATATGATATATATAACAAAGTTATTGAAATTTTTATATTACATTAAACTCTAAATCCAAAAAAATATACAATATAGATAAAATAAAATCATACTTGAAAATAACTTTAAATAATTTTAACATTTTATTTTTTTTTTAATTTACTAACATCAGAAAATCAATGATAAATATTATCTTTATATAAAAAAAAATAATATCAAATGAATATTTACATGATAAATCATGTAATAAAAGCAAAAAATATTATGAAAAATCAAAAATTATTCTCTTTTTCTCTAATTTTTCAAAAAAAAACTTTACAACAAAACTTATCAAGTAAGGTTCTAACATATTAAATATTTCTAAATCAATTAGCACTTCCAATGACTCCAATTTTTAAAAAACTAATAGAAAATGACAAAAGATCAACATCTATTGAGTTTAAACAATACAACGAGTCTTTTTCTTATAGTGATTTAGTTCATTGTATATTAGCTTTTAAATCTTCTTTACAAGAAATTAAACATTGTAAAGATTTGGAAGAAAAAAGAATAGGAATTTTTATTGAACCAGGATTTATGTATACAACATCAATTTTTGGAATATGGGCAGCAGGAGGAATTGCTGTTCCTATATGTATATTATATACTTTTTAAATAATTTATTAATTTTTCAAAGGTATAACTCATCCTATTTCTGAAATAGAGTATGTAATAGAGGATTGTCAGGTGGAAATTATTATTACAAGTGTAGCTCTTAAAGAGCGTCTTAAAAGTATGACAGCACATATTAATAGATATATTTATATTCATGTACTTTCAAAATCTATTTTAATACAAGAGAAAAAAGTATTTTCAAAATTAAAAAAACTATTCTAAAATATACAGGAAACTCAAAAACTTTTACCATTTAATTTGGATAGAGGCGCGTTAATAATATATACATCTGGGACTACAGGATTACCTAAGGTTTAAACAATTTAAAATATGTAAAATATTTAATATTATCAGGGAGTTTTAACAACACATAAAAATATTTCTACCCAAGTTATGTCTCTAGTTAGTGCATGGAAATACTCTCCGAAAGATAGATTATTACATATTTTACCTTTACATCATATTCATGGTATAATTAATGCATTAATATGCCCATTATATGTAAAAATTTGTACTTAGATGTAATATAGGTTTTTTAACTACAAATTAGGCAGGAGGAACTATAGAATTTTTGCAAAAGTTTAGTGCCAAAGATGTTTGGTTTAGATTTTTGGATTTAGGATCTCCTCAAATTTCTCAATTCATGGCGGTTCCTACTATTTATTATAAGCTTGTTGATTATTATGAAAAGCATGGAGTTGGAATTAGTAATAGTGAATTAAAATCTAGAATGAAAAACATACGTTTAATGGTTTCTGGTTCAGCAAAACTTCCAATACTTTTAAGGAAAAAATGGCATGATATTACTGGACAAATTTTATTAGAAAGATATGGAATGACAGAAACTGGAATGATTTTAAGTGGAGGTCTAGAACTTGAAAAACGATTAGAAGGAAGTGTAGGATGGGAATTACCTTATATTAATGTACGTTTAGTGAATACAAATGGATCAATAAATGAAGGTGAAATTTGGGTTAATGGAGATACTGTTTTCAAAGAGTATATAAATAATAGTTAAATAAATATTAATTAATACAAAATAGATATTTTAATAAACCAGATGCAACAAAAAAGGCGTTTGTATATGAAAAAGATGGCACAAAGTGGTTCAAAACCAATGACATAGCAACTAAAACAAAAGAAGGAGCCTATATTATTCATGGAAGACAAAATATAGATATTATAAAATATAGTGGATATAAAATTTCTGCTTTTGAAATTCAACAGAAAATTCTATTACTGTAATCGTTCTTAAATATAATTATTGATATTAATCCTAATATTTTTCTTAGACCATATATTCGTGAAGTTGCTATAATTGGTATTGATGATGAAATATGGACTCAAAGAGTTGCAGCTTTTGTGACACTCACTTCAGATGTATTAACATTATTAAAATTTTAAAACAATTTCTAATATAATATATAGAAAAAAGAATTAACTTTGAATGATTTAAGATCAGATTTAAGAAATATGTTAGCTAGTTATAAACTCCCTACAATATTAAAAATTTTACCTAACGGTATTCCTAAAAATGACATGGGGAAAGGTAAATAATAAACATTTATTGTTCTTTATAAATCTTTTAGTAAATAAAAGAAACTTAATTGAAGAGTTTAATTATGGAGATATACAAAAATGGTCTAATTAAAACATTTTAATAAATTATTTCAAAAACATTAATTTTCAATATAGTTTTTACAAATATATAATTTTTTATTTTTAAATTCTAATATATATATCATAAAACAGTGTCATAATAATGACAAAAGATACACAAAATGACTCTAGTTTTAATGTTTTTATGCAAAACATATAGTTTTTTTTTTTTAAATAGAATAATCAAAAATATATTTAAGATTATATAGAAACAATTGAATTTATTTATGCAGTATTCATAAAAATATGAATAACTGCAAAAAATTAAATAATTCACTCATTAAAACTATTATTATTGTATTATTATGTTTTATTTTAAACATATTTTTTACACTAATTTCTAACAAAAAATTTGAAACTTAAAACAGAAAAAACATTATTTTCATTTTTTAATAATACAAACAATAAATATAAAATATAAGCAAACCGTTTTTAAATATTTTCACAATACTTAAAAACTTTAAGTATTAAATATACAAAAGAATATGTATAATTTAAAAGCGATGCAAAAGCTAAAAATTAAATAACATCCCATATACCTAATCCTCTTTTTCTTACTAAATGTAACAATAAAGAAAATATATTATTATTCATAAAATCTAAATCATCTAAATTAATATGGTAAGAAGTTTTAAAAATTTGACGCAAAGTTATATTAGTTTTACAGAAACTATCTTTTAATTCATCAAAAACACATGAAAATTTAGCCATTGAAGAAATAGGAAAAATAAAAATGATTCTAACACTAATTATATAAGTAATTTTACCTATTGAAATATTTGCATACTTATTCTTTTTTGCAGCAGATAAGTATTCCAAAACATGATCAACAGAATACCCAATTAAATGAGTAAAAACTATATTCGAATCAGAATGACGTAAAAATAACCATGTTGGTGGAGGATATGTTTTCCAAAAAATTATATTTGTAGATAACTGATTAACTAAATATTTTTTTAAAAAAATCATAGTAGATATAATATCATGTTGATGAAAAAAACCAAAAAAAAGACCAACAAGAATATTATATATAATCCAAGAAAACATAAATAATCGTTTCTTTTTTCGTCCTTTTATACTTCCTAATGAACATAAATATACAATTAACAAAGGAAAAACTGGTAATAAAAATCTAAATTCTTGATGTGGAAACAAAGATAAAACCGTAATATATATAATACTGCTTATCAAATAGATATCAAATTTAATTTTTTTGATAATAACTGGTAAAAATATAGCAGGTCCTAACATTACAGGAATGTTTATCAAAAAATGAGTCCAATAAGCATGAATGCCATGTTTTTGCAAATTAGCATAATTGATATTATAGTTAAAATTATTTAATATTGTAAGTACAATTCGGCGACCATTTGCATAATAAAGAGAATCTACTAAAATAAGAATAAAAAATACTATTATAAAAGATTTAATTGTTAAAAACGTCATTTTTGGCCTAAAATTATATATATATATATATATATATACAAATAACAAACCTTTTAACAAGAGATTTTATAAAAAGAAATCCAAAAGGAATAAGTATAATTGGAAATGTAATACGTGAAAAAAAACCAATACTTGCAAAAATAGCTAATAAAACACATTTCCAAGAACTCATGCTCTATAAAGTATCTAGTTATTTTTTTTAAAATACACAGAATATTACCATCTTGTTTTTGCGCATTAGCAATAAGCAAGCAGACACCATAATTGTTTCAATTGAATTAGAAAATGTATGAGTCTGATATGTATACGTCACAAACGAAGACGCATAAAGCAAAAGAGCATTTCCTCTATATTTTGGACTCGTAGATGTATAAACGAACCAATCTTATCAACATAATAAATCCTTATTCTATCTGAAAAAATATATTATACCAACAATAAAAGATAAACCAAAAAAAAAAATCCTCAAAAGAAAAAACAAAAGCAAAGGCTCCATAGAACATCCTTCTTCATAAAAGAGTCAATATTTAAGCAATTCTATCGAATTAAATACTTCCAGTAATCCACTGAGCAAGTTTTACAGGTAAACCATAAATCATCCACAAAGGACCTATTGATCTAATAGGAAAAGGCCCTTTAAACTCCCATGGATATTCTACTTTAATTTTCAAAATATCACCTATTATTTATGAATTTTTTAATGATTTTTCACAATTTTTAAAAACCAGCAACAACTTGTATACCCTGAAGATACTCATCAGGATGAATATAACTTTCTGAAACAGAAAACCCGAAGCGGATAAGCAAAAGAGGGATATAAAGACCCCAAAATATTAAAAACTTCATTATACTATATCATTTACAAATTATTTATAATTAATTCACAGATACGGTTGATTGTACAAATCTATAAGAAAAAATACAAGACAAAAAAACATATAAATATATGCTTTTTAGAGTCTAGAGTGCTAAATTAATATAGCTTAATCAACGAGCGAAATATAAATAATATCCCTAACTTAAAATACGAAAAGATATAATAAAAAACAATATCATCGACTCTTCAATACAAATAAATATGTCCATCATTCAAAATTTTCAGCACTCTGACGAACTAATCTTCTCACTTTCTTTTTAAATCCTTGTGCTAATAGAATATCAATTATTTATAAAATATAAAAAATACATACGATCATCTCTCCAATGTTTTGCAGCCTCAATATTGGCAGGACTGTCAAAGTTAGGACTAGAAACTAATGAAAATTAGCTCATTATAATATAATTTAATCATATATAATTATTATGTTTATAAAAATAATACATACGCATAGAAATAACAGAAAGAAGAATAGTTTCAGGTGTATGAACAGCTCTCCATCGTTCTGATGCATCTTCGTACCCAAACTTGTCTTCTCCAGGAGGGTGAAGAATCGATATACATACAAGACCATCTGCATAAACATTGGGATGATATAATTCAGTAATAAACTAATTAAAAAAATCAACTATTTAATTCTTTTTCTTTTTTTTTTTTAAAATCATAAGAATACAACAAGATGTATGTATTCTTATGAAGATAAACAAAAACTTACCCTCATTTTTGGTGGAAGATGAGGATATTCCTTTTTAAAATTATTAGCATGCGTATGTACAGAAACTTATTATATTAAGTACCAAAGGAAATGATAATTGACATTTAAAGAATCCCCCTAAATATTAGTATTTTTTACAAAAAAATACTTTTCTACCCTCATATAAAGTATCTTCAGGACTATTATTAAACATTAAATATATGTACTATAATGCAACAAAGATACAAACCCAATAATAAGAACTAAAAAACTTCATGTTAGTCTCTTTCTTAAAAAACATAAGAATACCTTCCCACTCATACACATTATTATCGTCTATAAGCCCAGCAGAAAAACCCTGAATAGGATGTTTTTGAATCTCCTTTTCATTATTCAGAATACAAATAAGCTCAATAAAAAAGTAAAACCTTTAACTGGCGTTTCAAAATTGTTTCACTTGGATAATTTACCATTATTACTTTTGGTAGTACAACGATCACAAGATTTAAATAAACAAAAAATAACACATAAAAAACATGAAATTATAGAATTAAAAAAAAATACAACTTTTTATTAAATTAATTTACAAATCAATAGAAACTAAGATTTTAATAAGGTATATAAAAGATATATCGTTAAAATATATAAGATATCGATGCCAAGATGAATGAAAATTATATTTTATTAGTATTCATAGTTCTTTTTACTATGAAATAATTAGAAACATATCACTCTTTTTTTCTTTTAAGCTTACATCAATTTTAATAGACCCATATATTTTACGTATAAAAAAATAAGAGGATATAAAGCCTATTGTACCTTAAAAATGATTAGTAAGCTATAAAGCAATTTTTCTGTAAATAAATATATATAATATACCTGTTAAGATAAAAAATAAAAATGTTAAAAGAAGACTATATCCTAAATATAGAATATGAGAGGTAAAAGAACTTAATCTTATTCTCGAAAACCAAAATAACAAAGAATTAATAAAAACGTAGAACGAAGATGCACCTCCAACAAAGAAAGATCTCCACCACCTTTTATATTCGTTAATAGATAAAATTAAACATAATTAAAACCCATACCAATGATAATCTTCAGAACATAATTGCATATACGTCATTAATATAGTTACAGTTGAACATGTCGTAACCTTTTATTATAAGTCTTTTTCAAATATATATATGGCATTAAGTATATATACCATAATAGCATAACAAATAAAAAGAAAACCAAACATATAATATATACGACCAAACCAAATACTATTTAAAATAAAATAAAGCTCAACTAAAATAAAATTAACAATTATAAAATGAGTCGTAATAAACATACCAAAAATTGCACCAAAAGGTAGTATTCCTCCAACGAAAAATGAAGGTAAAAATTTCATATAGAAAACTTGAGTCGGAATTTGTCTTGGAATTTGATTTGTTTTTACTGGATGAACAAATGACTAAAAAAATTAGATATCTATGCTAGTTGATTATTACTTTATGTTTACCCCTGCACGAAATCCACAAAAAGAACCAAAAACACTCAATGGTACAGATATAAGAAACCATAAAGCAACAATAACAAACATGGTCCTTAATGGAACTACACCTGATGAACGAGAACCAATTAACACAAAATTAAGGAACGAAAATGTGAGAAAAACAATTCCAGGTACAAAAACAGGTGTAAGTATAAGATTTTTTAGCCTATTATATAAGTTTAAAAAACAAAAGATTAAACACATACCAAAATTGACCACCCAAACTTTTATACATACGTGCAGAAACATATCCAGAAATAAATCCAAAGAATGTATATAAAACAATAATAAAAGTACTTAATGATCCTCTATTAGAGGGAGAAAGAAATCCAAGCATTGCAAAAAAAATAGTCACGAAAGCCATTAAAAATAACTGAACACCACTTCCCAAAAAAATGCTCAATAGCATAGGATTACCTGGAATTCGAAAAACATCACCATGAACTAGCTTCCAACCACTATCTTCTTGCAATTCTTCTTGATCGAAAAAATCACTATTATATCGCATGATATCTCTATGAAGCGTTCTAGCTAGGACAGTTATCACCATTCCAATTAGGAAAAAAACAATTATTGAAGAACTAAAAAGATTAAACCAATGAATACGTGGATTATATATATGAAGATATTTATCCCAACGAGTAGCCCACGTTACATCAGACTCCTTCCAAGAAACATCATACGTATAAGTAATATAATTGTTTTGATTTTCATGAAGAACATATGGATAACTACTAGAACAATCGATATTTCCATTTGGAGCAATTCTACTTGTTCTTGAAGAAGGTTTTATAGTTACTCCAACAACACGATAAACAGAACTCCCAAGTTTATGATATTCTATTGTAATATGATAATGATTATTAATTTCAATCGCGCCCGTAGATTCCACTACTTTCCCTAAGGGAAACCCCAAACTATAAACACTTCCAATAGAATCAATATAATTTTCCCCTGCTGCAGGTAACCCATCAACAAGCCAATTAATTCCATAATTCTCCATGATCCTTTTCATCACAAATTTAGCATCTGGAGGAGGGATACTTGTTGAACACAAAAGTTTACATGATTCATCTTTAGCCATAAAAATTTCAAAATCAGATGTAAAAATTCTGTCTCCAAAAACAATACTTCCTAAACTTTCCGGCAATGGTTTAGCATCATATTTATTACAAAAATGAAACCGACTATCATAATCTAAATATAATATAAGCCATGTAGAATTCCTCAAAATTATACTAACAATCATAAATATAAACATTCTTATAATACTGAAGAACTGATCCAGATATATGTCCAGCCATTGGCCTTAAAGAGTTTACAGTTAAAGAAACTTTCTCTAGTTCTTTATAACTCTTTGGTGCAACTCCTGGAAGATAAATTGCATAAATAACACTTAAAAAACATAAAATAACACAAAAAATACGCATCCCAGAGATTTAAATACTGTCAATGAGTATTTCTGAGTATTCCTTAAGCTATTTTTATAACTTTATTTTCAACTTTGATGTTTAACAAACATCGACGATCACAATTAATAACTGAATCAAAATAATTAATCAAAATAATTAATTTATATGTAAAACATAATAAGAAAAAGGCAAAGATAGAAATATATTTAAACATATTTATATTCTATTATATTTTCTATTTAAAGCGTAAATTTGAAATCTTGGTTTTTAGTTAAAAAAATTATAAAATTGATTTAATGGAAAATGATTATTGATGATTTTTTCAATATGCTTTCACATTTTTATGATGAAAATAATGGAAATGGACTTTTGAGTCTTTTTATTTTTGACGGTTCAAACACAGCAATTAATCTTCTACAAAAGGAATTACGCCAAGTTTATTTTTTTATATTATAGTCTATTTTATATAACGGTTATAGCTAGGAACATTTGATTTTTCAGCAGAATGCCAAAGAAGATACGGGTCATCAAAAAATTTTTCAGAATTTGTAATAGCATACTTAGATTTTCTGAAAAATGTTGTTTTTTCTGATCTTGAATCATTTTATAAATTATATTATCATGTTTTTTTGTAAGTGCATTAAAATACATACTTTTTTAATTCTTATTCAATAGACAATTTACTAACGCCTTTTCACATGTTAATGCTACATGGCTTACTCCTCTTGTAAAATACATGTCTTCAATTCTTACTAAATTATCAATTCGGCTTGATGATTTAACACATAATCCGCATCAAAGTGCAACAAATGAATCTTCTAGAGCAATCTTTAGGTCATTTAACATTATTTTGAGTGATCGGTAAATCTTTTTCAGTCTTATAGAATATATATTAATCAAAATAGACATCCTCTTCCAGACTCTAAGAAAGCTGCAGCACTATATACTGCAAACCTTTTGCTTCGTCTTTATTTTAAAGTATTTTTTTCTTTTATAACTTGGATATATATTAATATATATAGCTTAATCAAACACGTCTTTGTCAGACAATCAGTGCAAATATTACTTCATCGGGTGTAGAATTTAGCTCTTATCCTATATCAGAAAGGATAGGATTTAGCTATTATCTTGGTAGATATAATTTATACCAACAACAAATTTCAAGAGCCCGGGGCCATCTTTTATTTGCATTTGATAATTGTCTTTCAATAAGTTATAAAAATAAACGGTTGGTTTAGTGATTCAATATTGAATATTATGTCTAAAAAGTGAAGGCTAATTTTAATATATTTGACAACTGCATCTATTATATTAGGAATATTTCCATCATCTGAACTTCTTTCAAAATATAATCTTTCTCAATATTTTTCGCCTATAATATCCAGTTTAATTAAAGGAGATCACAGAAAATTTTCAGAACATATAAACCATGATCTTATACGTTCTTGGTTACTGAAAAAACAGATATTTTTGATAATTCGTGACCATTGTGAAATTCTTCTATGGAGAAGTTTATTTCGTACATCGTATATGCCGTATCTTTTATTTATTTGTTTTTTACTAATAAAAAAAAGATTTTTGATAACTCGTGATCCTTCACAAAAACCTCCACGTATTAAACTTGAAGACTTGTTAATAGCTGCAAGATGGGCTAAAAATGACGATACATATGATTTGTTAGATGTTGAATGTGTCTGTATCTCATTACTAGATCAAGTTTACTCTTTTTACTTTATATGTCACTTTAACATTATATAGAACTATTTACAAGCATATATTTTACATGCTTCTAAACTTCTTGTTCTTAAACGTGACGATACTCATGGGTTTCAAAAAATTAGCAATGTTAAAGCTTTACAAGCAGCACATGATGATGATGTAACCTTTGGTTGGTAAAATTTAAGAAAAAAAATTCTAATGTTTGTATTAATACGTCTATTTTTTCATTAATCTACTAATTAATATCATATTAATATAATATATTAAAAATTTTACAGTCATTTTAATTATATCTTAAAATTTAAAAAAATTAAAATATCTATAAAATATGGTTTTACAAATAATGTATATGTCATAATATAAACTTATAATCAAAGCTTTATAATTTTATTACATAATTATTTTCTGAATATTTTGAAAACTCAACATAAAACACGTCATTGATAAAAAAGATTAAACGGATGAGCAGGTTTTATCTGGACAAAATAGTTATAAATTAGAACTAGAACTATACAAACAAATAAATTACCAAAAACACTTAAATTAACCAGCTTTTAAAGAAATTCAAAATAACATAAAAAGATAATTATAAAAATCATTATTTAAATAAACATGAGCCTTTCAAACTATTGATACTATTCTATAAACTTTTCTATAATATTAAAATATACTAAGAATCTAAAGTTTTTTTAGGCACGCCATTTACTTTTTCCTGAGCCAGTTTTTTCTCATAATTTTGTTTTTTTTCTTGGCTCTGTTGCAAAGCCTTTACCTCTAATTCCTCAATTTCCTTCTTTGCTTTTTCAACACGCTCAGCCACTGTTTTTTCTTGATTATCTTTATACCATTTCACTCTCTCTTTTAGATCTTCAATACAAGAAGAAATTTGAGAATGTTTGAGAGGAGGATTTACATTCACAAAAGAAAATTGTTGTAAAATATGCATATCGATATTAAAATTAGTAACTGCATTATCATCAGCTGGCATAAGCGTTCTTTTATTGCGTTTATTTGCTTTATTTTTCTTCTCAATACCATGAATAAAATAATCATCACGTTCAGCCTTTGATTTTAAAACAGTAGCAGTATCCATATCCGTCTCTACAACTGTACGAACATTCAATTCCGGCAGATTTACATTTTCATGTATCTGTGTTTCTAAAAGTCCAGCAGAAGGATCCAAAAAACGAATTAACTAACATCCTATTAGAACCTATCTACATACAAACAATATTTTACATTCTCACACGTGATAATCTCCTCAATAAACGCAGGCTGGCTCGCCTCTTCAAGCATCTTATTGGCTAATTGTTTACGTTTCTCTTTATTATACTCTTCTTGCTGTTGACGTCGGCGTTCCCACTGCTTTTGTTTTTCTTCTTTTTCAAACTTATTGAACTTACGTAGATCCGAATAATAATTATCTTGAAGATTCTTTTTCTTTTCATATGCTTCAATTCTCTTCTGATTTAACTTATTCCTCTCTTCATAAAGACTCTTTTGAAACTTGTAAACATTTTCCTGTTCCTGACGTAATACAATCTGCTCTGTTTTAAGTTTATCATATTGTTCTGATAAAGCTTTAGAAACAGGGTCTTCAAGATGCTTTTTAATTTCGCTCAAGCGCTTTTTATCTGAATCAATTGCCGACTGCTGATACACGAGATTTGAAAACGATTTACGAAGACGTTTCATAGTTGAAATCTCTGACAAACACTTTTTCTCATCAACTAACTTCAATACACCTGAATCAACCGCTCGCTCCAATTCCCTAGAAAACATCAGTAATCATTAGAAAAATAAGTAAAACCTACAAAATTCGTTGATCCAGTTCATCAATTGTTTTAAACGGTAATCGTTTCTTAGTTAGTTGCATCTCTGAAATCTACATTCCATTATTAGTACCATTATTTTACAAAACCATCAACGCAACATAAGCACATAACACAAGCAAAAACATCATACGGATTATAAAAACTGCTCAATAGTTTAACTATACTGTACGTATATTCATTAAACAGTTTAAAGCTACACAACACCAATAAAACACTGTTTAAATTTATGCTTGTGTCAAATTAAACAGCGCTTCCTGTTACGTTTAAAACTAAGCACCTTCGTTTTCATTGCTTCTTCAAGCTGCTTGACCTGATCCATCGTCTTCTGTTTACTCTGTTTAAATTGTGCTTGTTGCACACGAATCTCATACATCTCATGACGAATACGCTGGGACCGCTCATGCGCCCCTCCACGCTCATGAGATTGCTCTGTACGCGTCCGAAGATCATCCTATACACTCATTGTTAGCCTAAATCCTACCAAACTTTAAAACGAAGCAAAACCAATGCTATTAAAAGCACTTATAAGATCAAAGTTGTATAATGCATATATTATACTATTAATAAAAAAAGTAGAGCAAATACAACATCTGAAATAAAATCATGCAAAGATTAAGATTGAAACTATGACGATGAAACACTAAATGTAACCTCGAACAACATTAAATGCAAAATATCCAATTACTTAATGTTTGATCAGTATCTTACCGCCAAAATACAATTACTAAAACCTTATTAACACTTAGCTACTGATTAGCTGACATTAAATCAGCACTAAAGAATGTTTCAAATCTTAAATGATATTTGCTCTAACTTTATTGTAAGTTTACTATTTCACAATTCAGATGCCCACTTCTAACACTCAGCAAGGAACTGAAAAGTGACCCTACAGTGCTCTAAAAATAGACAGCTTCGTTTACTTCATATTAACTAACAATTTTTTTAGTCAAACTTTGAAGCTCTGCATCTACTTGTGCAAGAGCAAGCTTGAACGCTGCCTCATCAGGCCTAGTCGGCCTCCGTGACACTTTTGTTTCTTCCTGCATCAAAAAACAAAACTAAATACACTTTCCAAACACTTAACGGCCAAAAACCAAAAGTGCACTTAGTTTTATTCAAGAAACGCGCCTAAAATTGAACAAAAAAGCTATGTCTTATATAAAAAACCACACAGAACTCAAAACCGCTCTTAATGTCTCACTTATTACCACAACGCTAAACTTAGCACCGTGTTTAAAATTAAATTTTACACTCCGTTTAACACCAAAAACAATACTGACAAACAATAGGTCCAAATAAAACCTAAAACCAGATATAAAGCCCTACTAACACATTCTTTAATCACTATATTCTCAACTGCTATTTGGTTTCTATACTAACCAACGTTTTTCTTAAGATTTCACTTTATCTTCCACTCAACTCTCTACTTCCCGTCCTGCTCCAAGATATATATATCTATTTCATTGATTAATGTATTTCTATGTTGAATATTTTTTTCTATTAGTTACATTCAGAACTTTTTAAACTTCTGCTAATTTTACACCAAAAAACGCTTGAAATTTCGCCGTTTTCAGCCTGTTTTTTAAAAAGTATCTCAAAAATACTATTCAATTCAAAAAAACAGCGTTTTAAAGTCTATTTAGCGCTTAAAATTCTATTTTGTCGCTTTATTTATTTGCTGCTTGCGCTTGAAAATATTAATTCGCCGTCAATCGAAAAATTTCCTGCACACAACATTGTGCGAAGACTGACGATAAGCATAAACATTATGTTAAATATTAAGTTAGCAAATAATTATAACTTTTACAGTTTTTAAGCATCCTTTAAGCTTCAATTAATTCCTTAAAGTACAATTTTACCTTTAGTAAATGTTAATAATTAAATTTAGAAACTTAAAAATATCATATAGGAACCTCCAAAAACAGCATTAAAAATGAATATTTTGTTCAAAAATTAAGAAAAAAGTCAAGAAATTATTAAATACATATTTATTTTTAAATATAAAACTAAATACAAAGATTAAATATGGATTCAAACTTTATCTGAGTACAAAAAATAGGATATATATATTAAACACCTAGAAACACAATAAAAGAATGAAATGTATTAGAAATGTATTAAATACTGTACAATTGTATTTTTTAAATTATGCAGTTCAATTAAAAATGCAATTCATAAGTTGAATATTAAGAGAGAATTAAAATGTCAAAACAAATGCTAAAAATTAAACTTAATTTAGACATGATACTAATTGGTACAAAAAAAGAAAAAAATACTAAAAGGAATTAGAGAAAGCCCTGAAGAAATTTAATTTTTTCAATGTTTCATTAAAAAATAAAGAAAATACAAAATATAAAAAATAAGGGATTTTAAATATATAAATATAAAAATAATATTAAACTAAAAAAAATTGAATAGAACTTTAAATATAATTAATATACAATTAACACAAAAAAGTGCAACAGAATAAAGACATATTTGGGCTTAAAAAAATATCACAACAGGTATTAGGAATGTGGTAAAACTACAGAAAACCTAGAAGGACTAATATAGAATATTTAACAGATACAAAGCAATTAACAAAATCAATATCCTGGAAGAATAATAACTACCAAATGATGCATAAAAAACCAGTTTCCGACTTGAAAAATAAAAGTAATTTAATACTCAGATAAGACTTGAAAACAATCAAAATGTATCCAGTGGGAACATAGAAATACTTTAAATTTATGTTGCTATTATTCGACTTTACTAAAATACTAAATCATAGCTCAAAAATATACCACAATTACTTGACTTTTAACTAGTAAACCTCTTTAAGCTTAACAGGTGATTTGGACACACGCATCTCTCGCTTAAGCTCACGCCAAATGCGTTTTGCTTCATCGTCAGCTTGAGAACTCTCTTTACGATGAAGAATGCGTGCGTTGCCTTGAGGAAGTGTAACTGAGCTATAGCTGCTCGACTCACGTAATACAACAGGATCAAGGCTCCGTCGACGTGTAGGTTTCCCTTGTTTTAGCGCTGAAAGGCTTGTTGAATATTCTATTGTTGTTGTTGTTTTTGTAATATGTGATTGTGTCCTCGCAAGCGATAAATTTCGTGATGATTTGGGTGTTTCCATTGTTGTAACTGAATTTACAGAATGGTCTTTTAAAACAGACTTATGTGGACTATGACAGTCAGCAGTAACATCATTAGCTCTATAAAGAAATGTTAGTGAAATTCCAAATGTTAAAACATTAAATAAATGTCAAACATATATTAAAAAGTACTAAACAGACATAAAGGAAATATCAAATAAGCACGAAAAAAGCTTAAATAATAATTTCTACTAAAAACATACCTTTGTGGTGACTTCCATAGTTCTTTCGAAACATGTGTAGGTGAAGTTTTTGGCGAGGCGCGTAGTGGAGCAATTCTGGAACATCGTTCATGAGAAGATGGACTTACACATGTATATGCTCGACGAGGTGTTATTGGAATTGTTCTTAAACGAATTTTTGATCGTTGAAAATGAAGTTCATCTTTCAACTCACAAACTTCATCCGGTCTCCATACTTCATCAATAACTGCTTCTTCTATTTTTCCAAGAGCAATATCGATCAAACTAGCAGCAGCTTTTGCACGCCCTCGACCAACCATTTCATGAGCATTGACAATTCCTTCAAGCGCGTATTGACGCAAAAGAGCAAGAAGAACTGTTGGATTACGAGTTCTTGATGTTTCTTGGGAACATTCTGAATGACCCAATCGTTTAACAGTAGCATACCTTGTATTTAACCGTAGTAATGTGGATGTCGAAAAACATGGATGTTTATAAGACACTTTACAAGAAGCTATGTTTGCAGGAAAAGCCTTTATCATGCTTTCAAGCTCGGAAGCAAGAGCTTCCGTTGAAACAACAAAAGAATTAGACCCAGAAAAACTAGGAGGAAGTGGCACGTTTAGCGTAATAAAAAAAGATCGTTCTTCAAATGGTGTTAAATTTTCTTCAACATATATGAATAAACATAAATATAAAAAACAAAAAGACTCACCAATCATTAATTCTAATTTGTTATCATGCTTATAGACGCTATCAGCATCATAATATGCATTTTTGTCACTTCTCATCTCACAAATACCTACTCCTTCCAAACCAGTAACATTAATTTTGATATTAGATAAATTAGCCATGCAAGCGCCAGCCGCACATAATTTTAGGAAATTTTTAACCTTTCTGGTTTCATCGACAAAGATATAACATCCTCCTTCTGCTCCTAAGCTTGCCAAATGTCGTAAATGAGTCGGATCAGGACAAGGTCCAACCCCAAATGCATGTATTGAAATATTATGTCGTTTAGCTTGACAGGAAACATGATTTATTTTATCACTCGATAACGAAGTTTCATAACCATCTGAAATAATAATAATATGCCTCAATCTTCCATGTCTTTTGTTTTTTATAAGAATATCAAGAGCTTTATTTATTCCATCATCAGAATAACAACTATAAATACCCTTCATTTCTTTCAATCTTTCCCCTAAATTGGTCTGAACGGCTACTTTATGAAGATTATCACACGTATGAAGAGCAAAAATCTTATTTTTATCATCAGGAAGAGTTGTAAGTATACACAATCTATCCGTAGACTGAAGATCATATAGAAGTGTAAATACTATTTCTTTTGCAACAGAAAGTTTATTTCCATGAGCCATAGATTCAGACATATCTAAACAAATAGCAACGTCAAGTAAATATATCTGAGGCAAGTCGATCGTATCCTGATACTGCGACAATATATTAATATACATTATAACTTCTTCTTCTGTATTCTTAAGGGTATCATAATCTGTAAAAACTTCAAAATCAATCCCAAAAATAGCTGGATGCGACGGAATATCTGATATTTTTCGTGCTAAAAAAAAATCCGCTTGTGAAGGCTTACATACACGCTGTTGCTCCAGTGGTATAGTTGAATTTCTAAAAAACATACTTTTTTGCCGTGCATTTGCAAATAATTTTTGAAACATATTTTCTTGCTTTTTACCTCTACAACCTGCAACCATATTAACTGAACCCAAACACTTGGGACATATCGACTTCTACCACATAAATACACACAAAAACACTCTCAATAACACAAAATACCTGTCTATAACACTCCTCATGCCCGATATGCCCGCATCCCGGATCAAAAGGCGAAGAAAGTGCATCGATAGGCCTGTAACAAACAACACAGAAAACAGGCTTTGAATAACTTGACCGTACTGAATATTCACTCTGTCGTCGCTGCAAGTCGTGCTTTCGCAGCGACATACTTGGTATAAGAAAGCAACCTATCTCGAATGATTTAATTTTTGAAATATCAAATATCTATCTTCATTGATAACCTGTCGATAACGATATCGCCTTTAAACTTTATCAGACCTAACCCTAAGATAAGTAAGCAGTAGAAAATTAAATGTATGTATTTTGGAAGAAGGTTAAAGACATTAAAGAAACGCAAAAGCTATTATTGGGTCGATAATATTGAATAAAAATATGAATATGTATAGTAATTGTCAAAAAACAGTGTCGTATTAGCATATAAATAATATACAGAAACCAAACTAAAATTGTATAAATAGCTTATAGATAGAACATTTAGATAGTATACATATTGTTAGCTTATATGAAAACCAAAAAAAGAAAAATAAGGAAATAAAGTTTTTTATGATCTAAGATATAAGGAGAATGATTGGCAAAAGATTCATTAGTAAAAGATGTATATGTAGTAGTTGTCCAATATTTGATAGTTTCTGAAGTGTTTATGAATGAAGAGCAAGTTTCAAGAGTAAGTATGGTGGTTTGAGTGATTATTTTTGTTTCTTCCATTAAAGTTTTTTCGGTTTGTGTTGTTATAGATGTAGAAGTATATATACCGTTTCCTTCCATAGTAGTAGTGATACATGTTGTATTTACAGTATCAAGAATCTTGATGGTGGAAGTATTAGAAATGAAAACAGTTGAAATACTAGGAGTAAAAACAGTTTCTGTGATATTTCGAATAGAAACTTCAGTCGTAACTTCAGTCGTAACCTCAGTCGTAACTTCAGTTTTTACACGAACAACATCTACATAGCTGGTAACTGGTGGAGTCAGATTCTGTGGAAGTAACAATAATTGCCCTGATATTGATATATTTTGACATAATACATCAATTTCTCGGTAAACACTTTGAGTTTCATCATAACATTTATTAGGAATAGTGATGTTAAAAAATTGAGCGCATTTTTCTCCTAATTCTGCATATAATTCAAGTGCTTTTCTAATAGCTGGAAATGTATTACTATATACTAGTTTATTTCGTACTCGAACATCCTGATTAGATTTTAAAATGGAATTTGTTGGCTCAGTAGAATTAGTTCCTAGAAACTGCTTAAAAACACCAATTGCCTTTTCTTTTTCACCAGTAAATAACTTGTTTTTCTCTTTAACTAATTCAGCACTTGTTGTTAGTTCTGTTAGAGCATTTTTACATTGTTCTCGTTCATGTTCAATTGATGTTCTATAATTAGCACATGCTTTACTAAAAGGTCCACAATATGACTCAAGATCCTGAGAATAACAATTTTTCTTAAGCATATTGCAATACGGTTCCCATAGATCACAGTCTTTTAATGTGACACCATTGGAAACATCCATCCCAATACGATATTTCATAAGATTAACTTTAAATTGATAACAATGTTTGCTCATGAAAGACATAATATTAGTACATGTCTTATATTTATCTTTGCATGGATCTATAAAAGTAGCATTACTTTGGCTCCAAACAGTACACATTTTGTTTAGACGATCTATACAAGAACGTTGTCCTTTCAAATGGTCTTGTCCTTCCCTTAACATATGATCTTTCAACTGTACTATTTGTTCTAATAATCCGCATTTTTCATAAAGTCTATTGCAATAAGAATTCAATGAAGGATAATCCATAGTCATTGTACGGCATTCTGGTACCAACATATTGCATTTTTCAAGAGTAACCTGAAGATATTTAGATTCTATTTGTTTTTTTAGCCATTTACATCTGTAATATACAATATAAGCCACATCATAACATGTTTTTTCAGGCGAAAGACATAATTCAAAATGATCTTCTTTATGTAAATTCTTTGAATCACGACAAAATTCAATTAATTTAGATACACATCGGGGATTTGATGTTTTTTTATATCGATATAAACTCCCACGTAAAACATTTTCAAAAAAAGACAATGATGCATCAACACGTCCTTGGCGATAACATGCATTTCTTAAACTATCACAATTTGTTTTTGTTGTATCATGGTCACTACAGGATTTTTCATAAAAAAAGCATGTTGATAATAATTCTGCGCAATGATCATCATCCATAGTAGGCAAATCACGCCAATTATGCTCTAGACCTATTTTAGATACATGATGTTCAGTTAAATGCTTTCTAATATCACTGTTAATATTCCTACATATAGATTTTGATTTTGAATCCAATAAAACACAATCTATTACATCATTCTTATTTTGTTTGTAATTTAGACATCTGCGCTTATAATCACTATCCAAATATTCAATAGATGAACAGTTATTAGTCAATACATTTAGACATTTATTGATCAGATCAGAATTACTATTAACGAGAAATGCTAAAATCCCTTGAAAAGTAAAGTCACTGGATTGTTTAGAAACAACAACACCTACTGATTCTGCTTGATCATAAAGCTGTGGAATATCTAATACATTTGCTAATGGAAGTTCTTTTTCCATGGGATTAAAATAATCTAAAGGTGAACTATAAGTAACATTCACTGATTTACAACGTTCTTGAAGTTCATTACATAAATTCTTCATTTCATTCCCCTTAACAGTGTTTTCAGTAGAGATTTTATAATTTGGTACATAAAATGCACATTCAGGAAGTAACCAGAGACACTTATCCTTTAACATATTATTGCTATAAGTATTCCTTTTACTCAGAAGATTCTTTTTAATAACCCCTTCAATTTCACTTTTAAGAGAAGTATGCTTCCCTTGTGCGTTTTCTACAAGTTTTTCACATGTTACTGTCCATATTAAACATTTCGACATCAATTCATCACTTTCTTTGCTTAATACTATACAATAATTTTTAATATTCTCAAGACATGCATCAAGATTAAAAAGATTTCCACGAAGTGCTCTTTCGAGGACAGTAATAGCTATTATATCTCTCTCTCTTTTATAACAAGTGTTTATCAATCCATTACATAATTTATTAAAATCGTTAGAACAGGCACCTTCTAAAAGTATGCATTTCGTCACAACCAAATCGCATTTTTCATTCATTTGAAGATTTTCATCCTTAATGGCTAATTCAATTTCACTACATATAGATTTTATTTCTTTATCTTTTTGCAGATCTATACATTTTTGACTTATATCACCTGTACATACTAAATTTAACTTTGGAAAAACGTTTTTCAATTCACGACAACGTTCCTTGAGTTCTTTTATACAGTTTTCAGTACTTTTTATGTTTTCTTTCAAAATAAAAGGGTAAAGAAAATAATCACTATCTATAATATCTTGAATTTTTATTGGAGTTACAGCTCGTCCCATTGTAACCTGTGGTTTACCTACTCCATAATTTAGATTTCTCTTATTTTTTAATTTATTAAATCTTTCATCAATAAAATCTAGATAATATTAAAACCAAAAATTATCAAAATAATCAAAAATACCTATATCATTTGAAAAAACACATCTTATTGAAAAAAATATAAATAGTATAAATATATCCATAGATCTTATAATAAAAATAATAATAATAATAATATATTTTTACAAAAATTATTTCATTTTTTTAATACCAAAATTAATACCCAAAAATTTAAAGAACAGTAATTCATTTTATCCGATGCTTGAAAAATCAGATAATTTTAGTAAAAAATAATATATTTTAAATAATATAGATAAAAAATAATAAATAAATAAAAATTAATATTTTATTAACATTTTTTTTGTTTTAAATTTAATGTTTAATAAACTTAATTAAAATTTTTTGTAAAATAATAATTTTTAAATAAAAAATTTTTCTAGATTTTGAAAGATAATCTTTTATCAATATGGTTTATATTCTTATCTAATGTATTTACATAAATATATATTATACTTACAATTACTTTTATTGAATTATTTAAACATATTAATACTTTTTTTTTAAATTTTAATTTTATTGTAATTTATAATTCTCAATTTATTTATATTTGGATATTTATATAAATAAATATTATTTTTATAAAAATCAATTATGATATTTTAATACAATATATAAGAAATTTCAAATTTTAAATAATTTATAAGATTCTTTCTTTTAAGATATTTTTTTTTCAAAAAAAAAATCCATTTAATATAAAATATATAAATTCCGTTACTTATCCTCTAAATAATATTTACTTAATTAGAATTAATATTACAAAAAATATTAATTTTCAATATTTTTCTTTAATATATTCAAAATTTGCAAATTTTAAAAATCTAAATTTTATATATAAAAATATCTTAACTATTAAATATAATTCAATTTCATAGTTTTATAATCTTTTTTACTCTATTATAATTCTTATTTTGATTTTTTTATTCAAATTGTAAATTTCAATTTATAAAAATACCCTTTTTTATTCTAATATCTTATTTAAATCTTTTTTCTATTAGTTAAAAAAAATTGTTTATATATTTTAATAAATAAAACAATAATGCTAAAAAAATAAACAATAATAAATATTTCATACCATTTTTTCTACAATGGATCTTAATAAAATAAAATATACATTAAAAAATACAAGACATTAAATAATATCTAATATATTTCCTTAATTATTTTTCTACTATTTATATTATTTTATTTTTTATACTATTTTTTTTATTTTGTATAACAAATATAAATAATTATACTTTTTAAGTTCAGTATATGTTATCATACTCCAAAAATATATTTTTTTTAGTAATTTTTCTTCTTTAGAACATGTTTATTCCATATTAAACACACCAGTAAAATATTATTAAATAGAGATATTCTTAATATTTAAGCAGAAAGTTATATATGAATTAAAAGTCTGAAAGCAATCTCAGTATATATTAAATCATATTAAACCTAGTCTTTTTTTTAAAAAAAAAGAACAAAATATCTATAAATCTTTAATTAAAGATAACCTAAAATAATCTTTGAAAGCACATATCGCTTTTTCAAAAAATATTTCTTTTAATATTGTTATATTATTAATAATAAAATAAGACTCTAATTACAGATACCAAAGTCCCAATGCCAATAAAATATACCAACAAACATGAAAAAAAACCATAGTTAAAGTCCCCACTTTTAACGAATTCGCATCATTTGTAACAACTGAACAGTTTCCTTTCAAACATGAACTTTGAGTAGGCAGTTCAGTAGATTCAGAAGACAGAGTTTTACTCCGAGTAACACAAACAACAGTACATGTCGTCGCGAAATCTCCAGTCCTAGTAAAATCTGTTGATGTTGGGCTACTTGGTTTCTCTTCCGTTTTATCAACTGAACATTCGGATGTCTTTTTTTCATCTTGAATTGTAGAATGATAGTCAGGAATATCTTCATCTAATATTGTAGGCGAAGGCAATGTCTCATTCTTAACAGTTGGCTTTATTTCTTCAAGACAGGTTTCATCTGGTGCAGTAATATTTTTACAGACATCTGAGAAATATTTTGCTGAATCGAAACCTTCAGATGGCTTTGTTTGATAAACACATGAAAGAAACAAGTCCTTATGTTCTTGTTTACAAAGACATTGAATATCATATTTTCCACGACATAAAGAAGAAGTAAGTGAAGTTTGATAACATTTTTGTACAGAATCTATATTATTTAGATCAAAGATTCTCTGACAAAGTAAACACAAAATACCATACCTGATAATGAACTAAAGTTAAAGTAGTTTACGCAATTCTCTGATTCAGCTCCAAAGACACTTAAAATAATATTACTCCACAGAGCAAATATAAAAAAACGCAGCATAATAAACATCTAATTAAATATTCAGAATATTCTCCCTTAAATATGTCCTAATTAAAGAAATATATTCAAAATCCTTGATTCCAATTGAAATATAGACAGCATAAATCATAAACTTATCTTTTAATTAATGTATAAAAATAATTTTTATGCAGTTCGGGACAAATCGTAATTTAAAATAGCGTATTTCAAATAGAAATAATTTTATTAAATGTTAAATAAAAATGTAATATTATGTAGTTATTAGAAAATAAGTGTAGAATTTCAAAAAGTACTATAATCCAATTGAAATGGGAAAATAGATCAAATGAGTAAATGTATTTTTTTTCGTGATAAATTGATGTGGCTGGTAAATAGCATATTCTTTTTAGTATATAACAGAAAAATAGAATGATAACTAAAGTATATCATTCTTTCAAAGAAAAAAACTATGGATCAAATATATGAATAAAAAAATATGATGCGGATTTTTGCAGTATATAAATTATAAAATTAATAAAAAGGAAGTATGGTGATGCATTGAAGCAATATCCATGATTGCTATATAATATATATATTTCTTGGGATTTCTAGAGGGAGAAAAGGCTAATTAGAAAAAATATTAAGTAATATGTAAAAATATAAGAATAGTTTACTTTAAAAGAAAACTGTAGATAAAATCAATAAATTGATGCAAAATTTCTTTTATTTTTAAGCAAAAACAAGCAGTATATATAAAATAAGCGAGGAAAATAAATATGTTTATATGTAGCAAAAGAATCAGAAAAAACAAAAAATAATAAAAATATAACATTTAATAAAATAAATTTGCATATGTTTCATATAGAAAACAACATTTTAGTTATAAACCTGAAAATTTTGAAAATATGTCTTATAATACAAATGTTTTTCTGTAATTTAGCTTATTTGAATACATTTAATAATCTAAATCGCTGCAAAATTTGCCATTAATAATAAAAACTGAGAAATTTCTATTATTATAGATCTAAAATTAATAAAAATGTATTCTGTTAAATAAATATGTAATATTTTTTTGTGTATTCAGTAAAAATGAGTACTAAAAACACTCATTAAACATGAAGTCAACAATTTATAAAGATTCTTCAAATAAAAAGACAAGAAAAATAAAAATAAATATCAAATAATACGAATAAACATAAAAATATCATCAAAAACAAACAAAAAAAAAAGAAACGAATTAATCAACTAAAATATATAATTAAAAACAAAAAACAACATCTTTGCTCTTTATATATCCCGTTTTTAACCTTAATATTCAAAAATTGCATACATATTACGAATATTCAATCAATTGTCCCTGTTTTATATCAAGCCTTTTAAAAACAAGATAGTTTTAATAAAACAAAAAAATATACAACAAAATCAAATTATTCTTTAATATACATTTAAAAAATGCTTATATTACTTCTAAAAATGCATATATGCAGATATTACAAATTTTAAAAAAACATATAGATCTTTATCAATATATAAACTCCAACTTTAATATTAATAAAATGTATAAATAAGAGTAAAAAAAGCATAAAGCCACTATAAAAACATAAAAAACACCATTGTTTTCATTACAAAGAGAATTCAGTACTTAAAACTTTTATATAAACACGACATCTATATAATATCAAAAACACATCGTTATCTTTCTTCAACAAATTAATTAACTATAAAAAAAACTATAGCGCATACATCACACTATTAAGAAAGAATTGCACTTTTTGAAAGCAAAAAACACCTCTAATTACATTTAACAACCATTTGGTTAAATAAAAAACCAATTTTATATATAATTAAAACACACTACAAATCAAACACTATATAAATACAATTTCAAAAGGGGATCGAGTTAAAAAAACCAAAAAAAACAAACCAATTCTTAAGAACAAAAAAATAAAATAGCATATATTGCAGGCATAATGCATTTTAACACTATAATATTCACTGTTTTGGCTTTATTAAACTTAATCTCTGCTAGATTTCATGTTCTTTCACCATTAGTAGATAGTGTTTGGACATATGGAGGAAAACATACTGTAGAATGGAGAGTCAAAGATCCAGATCATTATGGGTATTCGTCTGTCAGCGTTTTTCTCGTATGCTTGCATGATAGGTCTACTCGTGTAGTCTTTGATATAGCAAGTAATCTCAGCGTTTCTTCTTCTTCATATGAATTCCGTGTTCCACAAGTTTCTGATTGTGAACACTATTTAGTTAAATTTGTTGCTGGCAATAGTTGTGGTGTAAATAGTGCCTTTTTCTCTTCTTCATTTTTTATTACACATGATGGGAAACCTCATAAAACACTTCTTACACTATGCGATACAGATAAAACAGTGCCTCCGAAGGAAAAACCAGCTACGGAATCAAAACCAAAACCGACTAAGCCTGCTGAAACAAAAACTCAAACGAGTAGTTCATCCAAACTTCCACCGCCATCCAGTCAGCAAGGGCCCGTGCCATCAGATGGTTCTCAAACATTTACAGTTCCTAAACCTACTCCTACAGCCACTCAAGAACCTAAGAAACCAGATACACCTTCAACTAAACCAAAAGATTCTTCCAGTCCATCTGCAGGTAAAGACAAGAAACCAGATGATATTGAAAACAATGGTTCTATTATTACTTACAAATTCTTTGGAATTATTCTTGGGACTATTGTCGCATTCATTTGTTCATAAAAAACAATTTTATAAAAATTATCCAGAATATACTAAATATAACATATTGGAATTCATTATATTTAAACAGTTTTGCTTTTACCAAGTCATTCATTAATACGCACTCTTAATCATTCTTAATCGCTATAGTTGCTTTAATCATTATTATTTACAATACTCAGGCTAGAATATTTTTTTATGAACCATTTAGTTTAAAAACTCAACCATTCATATAGTTATAAATAATTTATCTTTGAATCTACACACCTATTAAGTTAGATTAAAAACTAGTCGACTTAATAAATTTAAATAAGTTTAATGCAGTTATCGAATAATAAATATTTTAGTATTTAATATCCAAAAACTTAGCACATAACCCATAAATTAAGAATATAAATAAAGGCCTTTGTATTAAGCAAAGATAATTATTTCAAACCATTTAAAAGTATTCCCCATTACTTATGAATTCATAATTAAAATGAAAACTTTCGGTAAACTTTTAATAAAAAAGAAAATTATATATTTTAATATTTAAGATAATTCAATGGTACTTTTTTAAAATAATCATTAAATTTCAAAGAAGGTAACAAAGTATTCATATATTAATATTTTTTCAGTAAAAATCTATTTTTAAACAAATAAAATAATAAAGTATCAGCCAAATTTTAATATATCTAAACAAAAATAAAAAGTATAAGTAAAGGTTATATTTTAAATAAAGAAAACAATATGAATTCTTTTGAAAATTATTCATCTTCAGCTTCATTAGTAGATGATAAAGAAGAACATTCAGAATCATCTATCGATTCAACAATTCAATCATTTTCACAGCAATTAGTTCATAAATCAAATAAAACAGGACAATCATGGGCAGTAGGTTCTCTTGAGAAAGAAATTTCAGAATATTCTCATATTTTAAAAGTACTTAACACAGAAAAAGCTCATAATTTGTCTCTACATCTTTATTCTAGTTTTAAATTGCGTAAAGAAGAAACAGAGGGCCAGCATAAGCCCTTAATTAGAAAAAGATGGACAGCATGGCCTCTTCTTCCTGATCAATTCAACTTAAATGAATTCTCAAAAACATCAATAAAATTATTAACAGATGAACTAGAAGCATGTATTTTTCGAATTGCTACAAAAAAAATTCGTAATCATAATTTAGAACCTACATCAGAAGATGAATTGCCACCAAACATTATTCATTATATACTTAAAATTGTTCTTTCACGGATCGATAAACTTCTTTCTGCTCTTTTACATTTGCGAAATATTCAAGGCTCAAATAGTTCAAAATCAAGATTACGCCTTTTACGATGGGATAATGTTTTAGGATGTGCATCAATTGCATCAGCATTCCCTTTTAAAGATATTATGAATACAACTAATATATGTTCTTCTCTTTTTTCAGAAAATATTTCATGGAATGCTATAGAAACCCCTTTGGACCTTGAAAATACTCAATATTTAAGAAAAAAAGGCTGGGATGTGCTCTCTGAAATTCCTAGTTATAGCAAATCCAGAAAAAAGTCAAGAAAAATTAACGACTTAAAAAAATATTTTCCCTAAATTAAGAATATACTATATTGCATGAAATAATTAATCTACGGATGTATAATATATTTGTAAAATTTGGAATTCAAAAGCATTATCATTAAACAATTTTGATATAACAAACTGTCTAATAAACAAGGCTAAATAAATGACTGATAGCAGTTATTCTATGCAAAAAAAACTTTTCATATCATTCATTAATGAATATTGGTAATATTTTGTCTAACTAATATACGTACATTATCCACAAATAAGCGCACAATATTTTCAAAATCATTAGGTCGTCCATGGCTTGCAGCATCTCCATGTTTTTTTATTTCATCAATATTTAATAACTCTACCTCTAATTCATGTGTTTTGGGGCCATTCTAAAAATATTACTTTTGAATGTATATATCAAAGAAAATACCTCAGAAACAACTTGCGTTAAATCAATCTGACAATATTGATGTACATAGCTTAGTCTATCTTTATCTCTTTCCATAATAAGAACACCCAATGGTTGCGATTCAACTAAAAGTTTAAGTAAAATTCAAAGATATAAATTATTATTAACCGGGAGTTTCAGTATTTATACTAATTCTCCAATCAAACAGTGTTTTTGGACTAAATATATTTAAACTTGCAACTCTTGTTTTAATCAATCGTGATATCACTTGACCTGTCTTCTTTTCTGTAGTAACTCGAATTCTGTTCTGAAAATCATGGTTTAATGATACATTACTGTAAAATCTGTCTATTTCCTTTGTATGTTTATATTTCATTGGTGTTCTAGGCCGTCCGTCCTTAATCTTTGTCTGAGATTTCTCAAATGACGAATTTAAAAAACGATTAAAATATTTATGTTGAGACTATACAAAATCAATCCGCATAAATACATTTATACCCTTCTACAAACCTCTGTCATATTTGATTCAAATTTAATCTTTAATTCATTATTATCAATAACTAAGTATCCACAATCAACAATATCTTTCAAAAAAGAACATACATTCATACTTGTTTCCGTTAAAACAGGCAATCTAAGCCTCTCCCTTGTCATAAGATCTACAATTTGGCCTATTTTAACCTCAATCTAATGACAACATATTAAAAAACCAAAAAACACCCCAAAAAGCCCACTTCAATATATTTAAGTGATTCCAAAACACATTTGTGGAATATGAAGTCAGAAATCACACGGGTAAGCTCATCATAAGGCACATAATTCAAAAAACTCGGTTCTAAAGTAAGTTTCGGCATTAATATGTGTGTATTTGATATTGGTTTCAGAAACGATTGATTCACAGTATTTAATGAGTTCTGAGTACTCATATTACATGCATCCATTACATAAATAGGCGGTGTCTTTAAACGACGTTTTTTACACATATTTTCATCGCTCAACTCAGACAAATCTTGAGCTGCTATATATACAGTCATATCAGCTTATTAAAAACTAAAAAAACACACAAAACCTACAAGAATCTATACATTCAGAAGAAATTGATATGTTGCTTTTGTATGTCTGCAAACAATTTGTTTTTTCTTCATCCATTAGAAATAACACAATCAGTATTAAAAGCGTACGTTGATCTACGAACGGCACAAACTGCACGCACATTATACGCTGTAGAAAAGAGAAAAAATACAGAAAAAAACAAAAAATTAGAGGCTCAAAAACGATTTAAAGCAATGCTAGGAATCCATTCAGTTGGTACGTTTTTTTTTTTTTTTTAAAACGGCAGAATAGAAGCTAATATTGAGTCTTAAGGAGGAATACTTTCATTGCTTGATGAAAAAGAAACGAGCCTACAAATACACGCGTTAAAGAACCTAAAAGAACTAGTAGATCAGTTCTGGCATGAAATTGCAGATGAAATATCGAAAATGTGAGATTGTTTGATTAATTTTAAGTTTTAAAACAAAAAGAAATTGATAAAGAAATTAGTGAAACGCTTTATGAAGATGAAACGTTTCCTCAACGCCAATTAGCAGCACTTGTTGCTTCAAAGGTGTATTATCATTTAGGGGAATACACGGAATCGGCAACGTTTGCTTTGGGTGCGGGAGAATGGTTTGATCTTTCATCATCATCAGAATATGTTGAAACAATTATTTGTAATCTATTTGTGACAAAGATATTTATATGAATTTCTAATTTATTTAGCAAAATTCATTGATACATATATTGAAAAGAATTTTCAAAAATACGAAGATCCTAATGTTGAAATAGATCCAAGATTAATAATAGTTGTGGAGAAGATGTTTAAAAAATATCTAGAGAATAAGCAATGGAAACAGGTACTAGTAAATTGTTTTATATTTTTTATAACCTTTGTATTTTATCAGGTTCTTGGGATTACATTAGAAGCTCGAAGACTTGATATCATTGAAGATATTATGAACAAAAACGAGGATGGATCTTTAAAAAATTATCTTCTGGATGTTGGAATAAGCCTTATACAAAATTTAGACTTCAGAAATAAAGTACGCTTTTTCAAAAAAATAAAAAACATATTTATTATATTAGGTTTTAAGTCTTTTACTTAACTTATTTTTAAAAGAAAAGCAACCTGATTATTTTTCTGTAATCAAGTGTGTTGTTCATTTAGGCGATAGCCATATTGCAGCAAAAATTCTGCAAAATCTTACTTTAAAAAATGATGAGGTTATTTTTATTTTTTAATTATGCAATAATTGACTATTCGCAGAAGAGTTTACTTATTGCATATCAAATAGCATTTGATTTGAATAGTTATGCTACACAAGAATTTTTACAAAAAGTTTCTCAAAATCTTGAACAGTTATTAGCAGAATCAAAAAATGAACAAAATACTGCAAACATGGATCTAGAAAATCTCATTATTTCAAGAATCAAATCCATTCTTGGAGGGGAAGAATCCGTTAAGCTTTATATGAAATTTCTATCTCAAAACAATCGTGCTGATAATCAAATACTAGTAAAGACAAAAGATTCCCTTGATGCTAGAAACTCCATTTTTCACTGTGCTGTTACATTTTCAGTAGCATTTATGAATGCAGGAACAACATCAGATAAATTTTTTAGGCAAAATCTTGATTGGTTATCTAAAGCAATTAATTGGTCAAAATTTAGTGCTACAGCAGCTTTGGGTGTAATTCATCGAGGTGATTTATCACAAGGGATGTCTCTTCTAGCACCATATCTTCCACAAGAAGGCGTATCAGGTTCTCCATACTCCGAAGGGGGATCATTATTTGCTTTAGGTCTTATTCATGCCAATCATGGAAAATCTGTACTTGATTTTCTAAGAAATCAACTAAGAAGTACTCAAGTGGAAACTATTCAACATGGCGCTGCTTTAGGATTAGGTGTTGCTGGAATGGCTACAGGAAATGAAGGTATGTTGTTTCGAAACAGATAATTATATAATAATTGTTATAGAAATATACGAAGACCTTAAAAATGTATTATTTACTGATAGCGCTGTAGCAGGAGAGGCTGCTGGATTAGCAATGGGACTTGTGATGCTTGGAACAGCATCTCCTAAAGCTATTGATGAGATGCTGCAATATGCTCATGAAACACAACATAAAAAAATAATTCGTGGTCTTGCTCTTGGAATTGCAATGCTTATGTACGCTAAAGAAGAAACAGCAGATGTACTTATTGATCAACTTTGCTCAGATTTAGATCCTATTTTACGCTATGGAGGTATTTATACTATTGCAATGGCTTATTGTGGAACAGAAAACAATAAAGCCATTAAAAGACTACTTCATACTGCTGTTAGTGATGTTAATGATGATGTTAGAAGAGCATCAGTTATTTCACTTGGTTTTATTTTACTAAGAAATTCTTTTACTTTACCAAGAATGATAGAATTATTAAGCGAAAGTTATAACCCTCATGTAAGATATGGAGCAGGGCTTGCACTTGGAATCGCGTGTGCTGGAAGTGCTATGCCTGATGCTCTTGATCTTTTAGAACCATTATCAAAAGATCCATCTGACTTTGTTCGTCAAAGTGCTCATATATCTACAGCCATGATATTAATACAACATAACGACCAATCAAATCCAAGAGTTGCTAGTTTTAGAAAACAACTTGAAAAAATTATTTCTGATAAACATGAAGATGCTATGGCTAAATTTGGAGCAGCACTTGCACAGGGGATATTAGATGCTGGAGGAAGGAATGTTACTATAGGTTTACAATCTATTACTGGTAGTTTAAATATGGTAGCTATTGTAAGCACTGCAATTTTTACCCAATTTTGGTATTGGTTTCCTTTGACACATTTTCTTTCTCTTTCTTTTACTCCCACAGCATTGATAGGTTTAAATAAAGATCTAAAGGTAACTTTTGTTTAATATTAAATATGAAGTTAATTTAATAGGTCCCAAAATTTAAATTCATATCAAATGCAAAACCAAGCTTGTTTGCTTACCCTCCAGAAACTAAAAAAGAAACAGATAAAGGCCCAGGAAAAGTTGCTACAGCAGTATTATCAACAACAGCTAAAGCTCAAGCCAGAGCCAAAAAAACAGAAAAGGAAAAGTTAATTAAGGAAAATGAAGAAGATACTATGCAAATGGATACTAATTTTCATGATACAATAGAATCTATACCAGAAAACATGAATATTGATGAAGTAAAAGAAAGTCCAAATGAAACTATCAAAGAAAAAAATATAGTAAAAGAAGACGAACCCCAATTTGAAATATTGCAAAATATGAGTAGAGTGACCTTTTCCCAATTTAAATATATTTCATTTAAAGATGATTCACGTTATATACCTGTGAAAAAAGTAACTACTTTAAATTAAATATTTCTTTCTAACATAATACAGCCTACTGGTGGAATATTGATGATGATGGATAAATGTCCTAATACGCCGGAATCTTTTATTGATTCAGATTTTGAAGGTTTAGTCATATTTTATATTTAATATATAATTTTAATTTTAATTAGAAAAATCAGATAAAGAACAAAAAGAATTAGAAGCAGAGCCACCAGAGCCTTTTGAATATAAAGGATTTACTGACTAATAATTCAATAATATACAGCAATAATATTCTTTGTATCATATTCATTTTTCAATATGTCTCTTTTTTGATAATATAATCATATCATTTAAATATAGTTGACATTTTGTTAAATTTTAATAAAATAAGAGCAAAATAGTGAATGTTTGATTTATTTTTTCTCTAAAACATACATATACTAAAATAGAATAAAACAAAATATTTTATATACACATAAAATTAAATACGAAGTAAAAATTAAATCATTTAATAAAAAAGAAATAAATATAACTACCAAACATTCATTAATTAATAATTAATAATTAATATTTATTTTAGTTCATCTTTAAATATTTTTTTATAACTATACAAAATTCAACTATATTCTTTAAATATCATTAATATAGCTTTTATATAAACAATATCATAAAATAACACTAAATAATTAAAAAAATATTAAACCATTTTTTACTTTTTCCTTATTAACAATTTAATTTTTAAACCTCAATTTCTACAAAGCTAAGAATTGTAATACATCAACAAATTTCCTATCAAATAAATAACATTTCATACAAATTACTTAACCATGATGTAAAATTACTATTCAGAGAAAGAATTCTTTAAAATACCAAATATAAAAATGCAAAAAAAAGAACATTTTTAAACAAAAACATATGCTGACTTCCACTTAAAAATATTTTTCAAATAAATAAAAAGTAATATAACAATACTTGACGCATATCCTGCATATCCACCTATAACAATAGGAATAGGCCATTTTTGCCATATCCTATCCCAATCAAGAGGAATAGGTATTGCACCTAACCATGCACCAATAAATGTACTATAAAAACCTACTGTTAACTTAAGATTCTGCAAAACTTGTAGATCAAGCTCAAAAGAAAGAAGTTCAGCATACTTTTCTGTATCCATTCCAAAAACACATATTAAAGGCAAAATCCCCAGAGTAGTCAAATGCAAAGCACATAGTGCTGTCTCCCAAATATAATCTAGAACAGGTGCACCATAAAAAATAATAAAAATATGTACCAAAAAACATCCAAATACAAAATAAAGAATGGCAGTAAAAATATTCTTTAAAACTAAGAAAATTATTTCACAAATTAAAAGTATACCTTTATATATATATATAAAAGATATTTATGTGTAAAAAAAACACGAAAAAACATATAAATGTTCAAAAAATTTCCAATAAATAAAAAACGTACAATTTGCAGCAACAAAACTAATATAAATAGAGGTCCCATCAAAGTTTTTATCGTCTGTGTCAGAAAAAGATCAAATTTTAAATAAAGAAAAAACAATGGCATTGTAGAATGAAAAATATCGTATATTTCAAGTAAATTTTTAGCAGTAAACATGTTTTTATTTATTAATCAGAACAATGATATCTTTCTCTAATATCGTAAGGTGACAATAGACCGTTCATCAACAAAATATTGAAAAACAATTTTTTCAATATATACACTGAAGAAATAACATAAATACAAAATATAATGGAACAATCATTAGAAGGGGATGTTCCTTCATTAAATGGTTTTTTTTTTTTTTATTTAATGAAAAATAGTTTAAATATTTAGGTAAAAATGAAAAACAAGAAATAATTGAAGAAATTAAAGAAAAAGAGAAAAATGAAGACAAAAAAGACAATGAAGACAAACAATCAAACACTCATGATCCAGTAGAAAACGAAGAACAAGAAAAAAATGAAAAAAAACAAGAAAAAACTAATGAAAAAAAAGTACAAGAAACAGAAAAAAATCAAGATAATGAAATAGAAAAAGAAGATGATGATGAAGATGATGAAGATGATGAGGAGGATGAGGAGGATGAGGAAGATGAGGAAGATGAGGAAGATGATGACCAGGAAGAAGAAGACGAAGATGAAATAGAAGACTATGTTTCTGAAAAGGTATAAATGGTTTCTTTCATAAGAATAATATATTAAACACTTAAAAAGAGACCTAAAAAGCGGAGAAAAGAAAGACGTAACCAGTTCCTTGATGTTGAAGCTGAAGTAGAAGAGGATGAGGAAGAAGAAGAGGATGATGATGATCTTGGAAGAGAAGGTTAATTTGATTATTTATAAACGTAAAATCTATGTTAACAGGATGAAAAGGTTTTATTGCAGAGGAGATGGAGGAATTAGATTCAGACCATATTTTACAGCAGGATGATCGAAAACATAGGGACCTTGATAGACAACTTCAAAAAATTGAAGATGCAGATGCAGAGCGTCTTGCCGAAGAATATCGAGAAAAATATGGACGTTTATCTTCAAGGTTTTATCGTGGAGATACAGAAGTTGTCCCACAAAGATTACTTTTGCCATCTGTTAATGATCCAAATTTGTGGGCTGTAAGATGTAAACCTGGTAGAGAAAAAGACGTCATTTATAAATTGATGCGCAAAACAATTGATCTTCAACACTCAGAAACTCCGGTAGAAATTATATCTGTATTTCAGAGAGACGGAATAGAAGGATATATTTATGTGGAAGCAAAAAAGCAAGCACATATTATTCATGTAAGATTTTTACAGATATTTGCATAAAAACATATATTAATATATATATAGGCGTGTAAAGACATCGTTAGTATCTATACAAGTCGTATTATTCTTGTTCCTGTTAAAGAAATGCCTGATTTACTTAAAATTAAAAAGGAAACTTTAAAATTAATTCCAGGAGCCTACGTGCGTATTAAGCGTGGAAAATATACAGGTGATCTTGCGCAAATAGATAACATATCAGAAAATGGAATGTCTGCAAGAGTAAAAATTATACCAAGGTTGGACTATTCTACTAAAGATAAAGGATCTACTTTTGTTGGGCTTGATACTAAAAAGAGATACCATAATGGATTTTCTACAGTGTCTAGACCACCACAATGTTTTTTTAGTGAAAAAGAAGCAGCAAAATCATCTGGAAATAAAAGTCTTACAAAACGTGGAGCAAAAAGTTATATATTTAATAATGATGAATATGAAAATGGTTATTTAATGAAAGATATAAAATTAACGGGACTAGTAATAGAGGGAGTTAATCCAACATTAGAAGAAATAACAAAATTTAATTCTGGGCTTGAAGATAACCATAATTTTGATTTAACATCTCTTGCACAAAGTATAAAAACATCTAATGTAACGTCAGTATTTCAACCAGGGGATCATGTTGAAGTTTTAGAAGGAGAGCAGGCTGGTGTTCATGGAATTGTAGAAGCTATAAATAATGAAATTATTACATTTTATTCAGAGCATGAAGGTTTAAAAGGTGAAAGAATCGAAATTTCCTCAAAGGGTCTTAAAAAGAGATTCAAACAAGGTGACAATATAAAAGTAGTCAATGGAAAATACAAGGGAGATACAGGCATGGTTATATGCGTAAAAGACGATCAGGTCGTTCTTTTAAGTGATTTTTCCATGACAGAGGTTAGTTTCATTTTTATTATTGTTCACTTTTAATTATTAGATAACTGTATTTTCTAAAGATATTTCAGAGGCAACGCAGTCAACAGGAACTAATGTTGCTTCTAATGAATATAATCTTCATGATTTAGTACAACTAGATGCTAATACAGTAGCTTGTATCATAAAAATGGAAGGAAATTTATTTCGGGTTTTAGATCAAAATGGTCTTTCTAGAACAATTCTTCCAAGTCAAATATCAATGAAACATCAATCAAAAAATTCGGTTTCAACAGATAAAAACGGACTAGAAATTCATGTAGGCGATACTGTAAGAGACATCGATGATAGAAATAAACCGTGGACTGTTATACACATTATTCATCAATATGCTTTTTTATATGATCGAGAAGTTAATGAAAATAATGGTGTTTTCGTTACAAAAACAAAAAATCTTGCTACTATTACAGCAAAAGGAGGCCGTGTAAGCATATTCTTATTGTATTAAACACAATATAACTTTATAGATTACTTCTAGTGGTCCAGATTTAAATAGAATGAATCCTGCATTACAACGACCGACAATAAGTTCAATACACTCTATTCCTCGCTTTTCAGGTAGAGATAAAGCTATAGGAGAAACTGTACATATATGCTTGGGCCCATATAAAGGTTTAGTTGGTATTGTAAAAGATACTACAGAAACATCTGCTCGCGTAGAGCTACATTCAACTCAAAAAACAATAACAATAGATAAAAATAAACTCGGGTTTAAGAAGTAAGCAATAAAAAATATTAAATATTTATATTAAAATGATATAGTCGTTATACAGGGAAAATGATGTCATATTTTGAATTTATTACATCTAAAGGTGGACGTAACAATAAATTTGATACTCAAAACAGTAGTTTGGCATATAATCAATCTAGATCTAATATTCCTGTATGGGCACAATCTTCTAAAAATAAAATTGCACCATGGGTTAATTCAGGTTCAGCAACTCCCTCGTGGGCTAATACTGGTATGCAAACACCTGCATGGTCAAATTCAGGTTCCAAAACGCCAATATGGTCAACTACATCTTCTCAAACGCCTGCATATAATAGAGCAAGAACACCTGCGTATAGCGGATCAAAAACTCCTGCGTATAGCGGATCAAAAACACCTGCAGCTTCTGGATCAGCAACACCTGGTTATGAATCATCGGTATGGAATACTGGAAGTAAAACACCAGGTTATAGTTCAATGACACCAGCGTATATTGGTTCCAATATTCGTTGGACAGAAGAAGACGCACGTCGTCTTGGTTTTACAGGTTTAACCGCACCATGGGAAAATGTAAGTCATATAAATACACCAGGCTTTAGTGTTAATACGTCTGAAAAAAAACATGTAAGAATATAATATTATTACTTGGAATGCCACTAATAAAATAGGAGGATATATCAGAAATACCATCATATATATCAAAAGAATGGTCAGCATCTAATTTTAATGAAAATACCACGTAAGTTTCACAATTTAATTAATATTCATCTTATATTTTCATAGTTTTAAAGATTCATCTAAACCTAAGTCTCAAATACGTGATACAACTACAGAAACAAATGAAGATTATGAGCCTGCTAGTCCAGCATATGCCCCTCCAAGTCCATAATAAATAAACTTCCTTAAAAATATAAGATATTTTTATTAAAAAATATTTCAAATAATATATTGGAAATATTATATCAATTTCTTTATTTAATGGTATGCTAACAAATAAATTGTTCAGTTTTCAATAGTAAAATGGAAATTGCAAATATTTTGAAAAATTAAAAAGTTAAATCAAAAATCTTAATTTTAAAATTTGTCTATTTTGATTAAAGATAACATTGAATCAAAAATAAGTCATAATTTTATACAAAAATCAAATAAACTTACAAGTGTACAAATTTAAAAAATACTTACAAATATTGGAAATTTATAAAGTAATTGAATAATTAACAAAAGAAATTAACATTAATTTTATGAACATGTCTAAAATGCTATTTAAATACACTTGAATTATCTATTAATAACAAAAACCGAGTTACTATATTATTCACTAGAATAGCCCAAAAATTATTACAAAACAGCTCAACAAAAACATCTTTAACATTAAAACTCAACAAATTACTCCTAAAATCAACTGTCTAGATCATACTTTATCCTCTGTTGAAAGAATCACTCTTCTTGTTCGATTCAAAGCCTCTATTTCATATCCAATTGCAATATATAATAAATTCAAATGCTGGTTATTTACAATTCTTGTTAAATCTCTAAGCCTTAAAAGCCCTTTGTCGATAATATTTATTATTTCTGAGACCTTACAACTACCTTTTTTTGTACATTCATAAACATTTTGCTCAAGAGACTGTAAAAAAATAATCGTGCTACACCATAACTTTGATCCCTCTGATAATGCAGTATATTCAGAATGAATAAGCTTAATATCGTCGTTAATAAGAGATAATTCGGTTTCCCACATTTCGCGTAAAGCGTCTCGTGATTTCTCTTGATTTGAATGTGGTATTAACTTCTTAAATTGTTCAATAAACCTTGTTTCATCTGCACTAATTTCAGCCAAACGAGATTTTTCTTTTGAGAAACGCGTTCCAAAAGAATTATGAAGCTCCTCGATATGATTCAAGATATTTTTCAAATCATTTTTTTTCTCTGCTAATTTAATTTCTGTTTCATTGATTTCCTGTGCCAATTTATCTTTTTTCTGAACTAATGAAGAAATCAATTTAAAATTCTCGTCAGATTTCTCTTTTTCACGAATATACATAGACAAATATTGTTGCTCATTTTTCCATTGATCTAATTTTTCAAGTCCTTCAGTTTTAAATTTCAGTTGCTTATTCAAACATTGATGAATCGCATTCTGAACATCCTTAAGAGCTATCATTGTCTTTAAGATGTCTGTTCTGATTGTATTCACGTTTCCTTTACGAAAAAACAATGCTCTTGAATGTGCATAAACTAAATGCTGTATTCGCTGCTGAAGAGGTAAAATAGACTGCTTTAACTGCATAATATCACGAGAATCAATACAAATAGCCTTAGGAGAAGGTGTAGAAGGAAAACAAAGAGATGTTAACGTCTGCAAAACTTCTTTATTAACAGTTCCATCATTTTGTATATTTTCCCTGAAAAAACGTCAAAAAAGTGCCATTAAAAGCGGAATTTTTGCTGATATACTTCAAAAAAAGAGCTTTGAACGGCTGAAACAAAGATTCCTCGTCAATTTCAAGAGATCTTATATGTTTTTCTTCTCTCCATGGCTTTACTGCAGATGATACGTCAAGGCTCATCGTCGATAACGCGAATAAACTGCACAAACAGATAAGCAAAAATGAAAAAATAAAATAATAAATAAATAGATAAATAGTGAAATAAATAGATTATTCTTCGTCCTTAAAATCTATTGGCATTGGCGGAAACCCCATAGCAGAAACATGATCGTAAGATTTATAATTGAGTGAAGATGCGGGTACAGAAGTAGAAGCTGTTATAGACATTTGAGAAGTAACAGGAGAATAAGTAGAAATATGTCTGGAAACACCTTGATTGAATGTTTCCTTTATATTTTTTGAATGAACCGAAGCCTCTGGGACCGAAAATACAGATAATTCGTGATCATTAGGAAAAAAACTCGAAAGTGACTGATAAAGTTGTGCTGTAGTATCTTCAGGAGAAATTGAAGTGTTTTGAGAAGAATAAGTTGTAGATGTTTGAGACGGAGACAAAACATTATTGATAAGTGAGGAAAAAAGAGTAGTAATAATCTTAAGAAAATTAGAATTAGTAGAAAATGAAATAAGTGCTGAGCGCAATGAAAAAGGAACCGTATCGTTGAACAAAGTAAGATTTTGAGACAAATTTTCAAGAAAAGTCTGTGAAAACTCAACAGCATTAAATCCACTGTTATCAATATTATGATTCGAAAAAGTCATATTATGGCTAGAAGACGCAGTCATGGAAGATTCAAGAGAACGCTTGCGCTCCCTATCCTTACGTTTCATTTGACGCTTTAAAAACTCTGCTTCAATCCATTCTGACTTAGCAAGAGATTGTTCTTTCCCATAAAGTTTGTGTGCACGTTTATTGACCCGGCAGCGAAGATCATTGTCCTTATTCCGATCTTCATTCGCCTGACGCCAACGTTTCTTACGTTCCCTGTTTTCCTGACGGATTTTGTCTGTCAAACTGCCCTTTTGAACACTCAAAAGCGGATCTAAATCTGCTGATGTACTTGGCTTCAAAAACCCTTTTTTTTCATCATATTTCACCGCTCCAGAAACATCCTCAGTAATACAAAGAACTTCAGAAGAAATATGTGATTCAGAAGGTAAAGAATTCTGAGATTGAGACACTTTTTTAGCCATTTTTTTCTAAAAAAAACTTTAACTTTAATTCCAGTTTTATTTCTGCAACCAAAAAACAGATTTTCGCGAAAAAAAACACAAACAGGTACTATGCAGAAAGGAGAATCTGTTTATAAGCTTTTCTAGAGATATCTAATCTTTTTTCCTCTATTTAGCAAACTTTTTTGTCTTTTGTCGTTAGTATGACGTTAAAGATTAATTAAACGATAGAGCTTCACGATACCACACGATCACAATACGACAATTATAAGAACAGTGACGACATTGGCAATAATAAGAACCGCTATTTGCAATATTAATAGGATAAAACTTTATGAATTTCATGTTTCAGAAGCTTTTCAGTAAGTATTTTTATAAATAATGAGAAACTGATGGAGAAAAGGACATGTTGCGCTTTTGAACGGTGTAATATTTATATATACAGAGAAAAAAGGCTTTTTAGTAGAGATTTAAGCTTTTTTTATGCTTTCAGATCGAAAAAATATACAAAATCAGTATTTAACAGGGTTTTTAATACATATGGGATGTCATTTAGTACGCTGTCGGCAGAAAACTTGTCAAAAAACATAAAAAAAAGTTATTTTCAGCACAGAAAGATTCAAAGCTATGTTCCTGTTCCAGCTAGACCTTCTATTTCTACGTTTATAGAGTTGACAAAGCCCCGTTTGACATTTCTTGTAGTGCTTTCGGCAATGTCGTCATATGCACTTGCACCGTTTCCATCAGCCTCTATGTCAACACTTATTTTTCTTACATTTGGGACAACATTATGTTCTTCTTCAGCAAATGCTTTTAATATGTTAATTGAATCAGCATTTGATGCACAAATGTCTCGAACACGTTCTCGTCCGCTTGTTCGTGGTATTATTTCACTTCCAACTGTTTTTTCATTTGTATGTGTAACAGGTTTTCTTGGAATTTTTTTTCTTGCATGGGGTGTTAATGGAACAACGGCACTTTTGGGTATTACAAATATTTTCCTCTATGCAGGAGTTTATACACCGCTTAAACGTATCTCTATCATAAATACATGGGTAGGCGCTATAGTTGGGGCACTACCTCCTCTTATGGGGTGGTCAGCGAGTTCTAATGGAGACCTTTTTAGTCATTTAGGTGGATGGGTCCTTGCAGGCATTCTTTATGCATGGCAGTTTCCTCATTTTAATTCTCTTTCATGGAACATTCGTCAGGAATACGCACGTGCAGGCTATCATATGACGTGTATTATAAATCCAAGTCTCAATGCACGAGTATCTTTACGATATAGTCTTTTATGTTTTCTTCTTTGCTGGGCATTGCCTGTCACCGGCCTGGTGGATTCCTTCTACTTTTTTGATAGCAGTGTTATAAATATGTTTATGACAGTCTACGCATGGAAATTCTATCGGCATCAAAACGAGAAAAATGCTCGAGAATTATTTTTTGCGAGCCTTATTCATCTTCCTTGCATTTTTTTACTTGCATTAATTCACAAAATAGTCATGATATGGCCCAAAAAAGAAAATAAAATCCAATGTAAAAATTCCATACCATAGTAATTATTATTAATCATATGTTTTCAAACTCATTCAATATTATGTTACATTTACACATTATGTTAAATTGGAAAAAAAAGACGTCTGATTATCTAGTATATTTTTTTTATGTTTTAATGATTTATTCGCTGTATCATCACATGTTTCATGATTTTCCCAGCCATCAACGCCCCAATTCACCTTCCAAGCATTTATTTCTCGGTCTTCTCCACTTAGTATCCATTTAGCATCATATGTCTTTGCCAACACATCAACACCTGTTTTTTGATGCCCAATAATTCCCATTTGCCGATTGGGATGAATGTTTAAAAGCTGTATGACACCATTACTCCCACCTACGATAATTGTATCATCATTCCATGAAATCATGCTATCGACGCTTAATACACTCTTCTTTTTATACAATAAAATCTGGTCCGCGTATTTATCCCATTCTCCTTTATTAAATATTTTCACCGTTCCTGAGGCCGTTCCTATACATATCTTTGGATTTTTTGACTGAGATTTAACCAAACATGATGATAAAAAATCATCTTCATTCTCTGAAACCGCCAAAAGCTTCCATAAGCGAAAATCATGTGCCGATAATGTTCCATCTCCACTTTTTATATCAACCAATTTTAAAATACACCGTCTTGCTCACCTTGTAGATACTAAAATTCTATTGTCCAAAGACAAGAAAGATGAAATAAAATCATTGTGCACTTTTCCTTCTTTTATACACGCACCCGTTCTTGAATCCCACATCTAAGATAATCAATTAAACCCTTTTCTTTTTCTTCTGCCTACTTTTATATATCCATTGTCATCTCCTGTAGCAAGCATCATTTTAGACATAAATCCGACAACATTGATCGCATCTCTACTCTTCTTTTAGACTTGTCTACACTTAATACTCTTTTTACTCATGTGCTTCCCGTTTTTTCCATATAACTTGCCCTGTTTCACTACTTGCACATTTAATTACGCCATCTGCTCCAACTGAAACAAGTTCTATACACAAATATCCCAATAAACTCGTTCAAATCACAATCTATACCTCCTACCTAAACCATCTGCACTATATTTCAGATCCCGGCATGCTTTTCTGTGTCTTCGTGTATGCCATACTCTTTCATACTTTTTCAAATCCCCTTCATACCGATAACTATCTTATAATTCATTCTTGTCTTCTTCTAACCACTGATCTACCTTGAAACTCGTCCTGTCAATGTACCTACAGCAAAAACTGATACTGATGGGTGTGTTTCAATTGAAAAAACTTCTGAATCTACTTCAATCCCCATTAAACATAGAAGAACTAATCATATAATTAAAATATATCAAAATATACCAAAATATACCAAAATATACCAAAATATACCTTCTACAACCCAATCCACTTGTATATTATGTATATTACATATATATTACGTATATATCTGTCGTTTAAAGCCAAAAACTGACAATATCAAGAATTATTTACGTTAACACTGATAATGATAAAGTGAAGATGTAACTGCAAAAAAATATAAAATATTAAATAATGTTAAGCAATGCCAAATAATGAATAAAGAAGCACTTTTCTTCAGCAGCAAAGAAAAAGAACTAATTGAAAGACCTTTACAGAGCACTAAAAGCCACAAAAACAATAATATATCTTTTGATGAGGTTTATGAGATTGCAGATACTCAGGAGTTTATCTTAAGAGGAAAATTTCAGCGAGTATAGATATAGAAAAAAAGGAGGAAAGGCTTATAAAAACAGGTTGCTCTTCAGTTTCCAGACGAATTACTAGGAGATGCAAGTGAGGTTTCAGTACGGCTGAGTAGAGATGTTCCAGCAGCGTTTTTTATTCTTGGAGATACATCATATGGAAGGTATAGAGGAAAGTTTTGTAATTAGAGGAAAAATGAAAGAAATAGCTGTTGTGTAGATGAAATTACAGCAGAACATGTTAATGCAGACTGTCTTATTCATTATGGACATGCGTGTTTAAGCCCGTAGGCGTATGAGGAATAATGGGGAAAAAAAAGCTAATTAAGGAAGAATAGAGCGGTTGCCGGTGAAATATGTATTTGGAAGACAAGATCTAGAAATAGAAAAGTGTTTGGAGGCATTTGAAACGATATACCAGCAAGAAAGTTGGGTTATTTTAACAGGAGAACAATATTATGCAAATGCACTAGGTAAACAGGATATACAGAGCGTTTATACAAAGTAAATTAAAGAATACAGATAAAATATTGTCTGAATTGTTATCTCGTGGGTACAGTCAAGTGGTTCGAAATGAGGAGGAATACAGTAAAGAATATATGGCAAAAGTAATAAACGAGGATATTGTAGAAGCAAGGAGTTCAGGAAAACAGCTGGCAGCTATATATAAGGATTTTTCAGTGTTTTATGTTGGAAAAGAATCTCCTGCACTTACAACATTTGCAATGACATGTCATTTACATGTTGCATCATTTTATTCATATGATCCAGTGGAACATAAGGTTATTCATCAATCACCGGATACCGATGCACGATTACGTCGCCGATACATGGTGGTTCAGAAAGCAAGAGATGCATCTGTGATTGGAATTGTAGTTGGGACGTTAGGTGTTTCAAGATACCTTGAAGTGATACAGCATATGAGGAAAATGATTAAAGAAGCAGGGAGAAAAAGTTATATGTTTGTTATAGGAAAATTGAATCCAGAAAAGTTAGCGAATTTTGCAGAAATCGAATTATTTGTATTAGTGAGTTGTCCAGAAAATTCATTAATAGAATCGAAGGTTTATCTTTTTTATAAAAAACGTATTTGTTCTGATCGAAATAAAGGACTTTTACCGCCCCGTAACAACACCATATGAGCTTTATCTTGCACTTTCATCTAGTATTTGGGACAAAAAATGGATTACAGATTTTTCAAGCATACTTTCTTTAAAACCAGAAGAAAACAACTCTTTAAATGAAAAAAACGAACCACATTTTTCTTTAGTAACAGGTCGTCTTATGCAGCCGTCGATTGTAAAAGAAGAACAAGTACAGATAAAGGAGGAGTCTTCACTGTGCAATAGTCAAGATGTAATAAAATCAAGTGAACATAGACAGCTATCAGTCATCCATCGTGTTCACAGTGTATCCGCAGATTTCCATAAAAACGAAAGAAATTGGCATGGTTTGTCAAAAATCAAAGCACAAACTCAAGCAGCTCCACTTGAGATTGGCAAAAGTGGAATTGCATGTCAATATCAAAATGAACATGAGCATTAAACAATGTCTCATATTTTCAATTAGCAACATAAACCACGATTTAATTATGATTCTAAAAACAACAATATTAGTACAATAAACATTTTAACAAATGAATAATCAATAAATTAATAAACCAGTAACAAATCAATCACTATTTTAGCGATAAAACATATCACAATAAAACAAAAATCTGTATTTACAATTCGTTTTCAAATCATACTTATATTCTAATTCGGCTCCCTAACTACTGTTTTTCGTCATTTTCTCACGAATGCTCACACTGCTCAGTTTCAAACCAGATCTTTCTTCGATATCAGGAATCACGTTAATACAAAATAAATCTAGTGGTTTCATATTCCTACGCACACGCTCCTCATTTACCATCTCTCCACCTTTTCTTGTCTCTTCTGATACTACAATTGCTTCAATGTCTTTATCAATTATCGTTGCACCATAGACATCATAAATCGGCTTCACCGAACACACAAGTCTTTTATTTATAATGCTAAAAAAGGATTGTACATTCTTTATCCTATTCTCAATTGGCTCAATCCATTCCTTGTATTTCTTTGTCTCTAGCATTTTTTCCGCTTTTTTTATTAGCAACACTAAATATGCACAACTAGCACACAGATCATTTTTACAAATATATCCTTTTTTCTCCTTTCCATTCATATTTTCTACTTTTTTCCTACTATTCTGTGTGTTATACTTCTTACCTGATACTCCACACATCACCCTCTCATTACTGATCCATGCCGACATCGTCAGCAGCACTTTGTGTCCCGCATGGAGATGATCAAATGTGCCCCCAACTAAACATATTTAGCACAAACCCCCCTGTTTATCATGTCTTCTCTCCAATCCTCCCCTTACCTGCCACTTTTTTGTATCTTTGCACCTTTTCCTTTGCTTCCTGCTCTACTCCTGTCACGTGACCCAAAGCAGAAGTCACGTGATCATCCTGTTTGCAGCTGATCAGATGAATACATGTTTGCAGCCTTTCCGGGACAAATTGTACATCATCTGTATCCTGTTAGTTGAGCGACAAATATACACGTGCCTCTCGGATGCATTGTAGTCCTGTGCAGATCCCTGCAGCAGCCGGAGTCACGTGAAAGTCACGTGACAAACAAACAGACCTTCACAAAGAATATAAATATCAGCCCACTTGTATGGCTGATCAAACAAGGAATAACCACACCAATTGGCAATAATAACGAATATCTGAGGCGCCTTTGGGTAAAAAAAGGACCTGCTTTTCTCTGAAGAAGCGTATAAAACATGTAGTAACTGGTGCACCTGAGAAAAAGAAGCATCAGGAGATAAATCAAGTATATAGACAAATAAAGCAGAAGCGTTGACAGAAGAACTAGAAGTTTCTTTTAGTGCAGAATCCACTGTATTTTTTGTATTTTTTGTTTTATCTTTTATACACGCATCAAAAATAAAGCTACAACGTGCAGGATCAACAGCAACAGCACTCGACGCAGTGGCAGACAAACAATCAGAAAAACCAGCAGTTTGGGCTGCTTTAACGCGAAAAAGAAGAGCTGATACAGAAGAAAAGAACATATCTTCCGAAATGAAACAGGTGCAGTGAGTTTTAGTCAAGTTTAAGCAGAAAATTAAAAAAAAACCGAGTAAAAATTGTAAAAAAGAATTGAACAAGTCTAGAAAGAAATTAAGAGAAAAAAGACTTAATACGGGGTATTTAGTGTAAAATAGACCTTATAAAACTGTTGATAAGGACCCAAGAAGTATTTTTAGAGATTTTTAAACCGGATTTGGGGAATTGAATTGAATTTTTATAATAATTATTTAATTGGATGCTTAAACCGAATATTTGAAGAAAAATAACATATAAAGATCAATTGAGCAGAATGAAGGTCAATAGGACAATGGACCAACAAAGAACAATACATCGTGGACAGTTTGTAGCAGACTGGCCAACATATGCAGTTGACTGGGCAGGCGATGTATATGGTTGTGTACTTGTTGGTAGTTTTGCAGATGATGGAACGAATAAAGTGAGTTTAAAGTTGCAAAGAAGCACAGAGAAGTGAAAAAATTTTTAAGAATTAGAAAAAAACAAAAAACTGCATCTTAATAAATAAAAAACACCAAAACAATTTCAAAATAGTGCTAAGAAGCAACAAAAAAACATAAACATGACTAACGGCATAGATTGAAATACTGCAGATGCAACCAACGCAGCTAGTACACAGTATAGCTACAGCACAGCTTAATTATCCAGCAACACAAGTACAATGGGCGCCTCATAAAATAACGGGAAGGGACAGTGGAAATATACCTTTTAATCTCTTTGCAAGTACTGGAGGTGCATTTCAATTATGGAGTATTGAAGATGGTGTCGTTTCTGCTTTAGCAATGCTTAAACAGGTAAGTCTGATTAGATTAGCAGCTAAAAATTATTAAACTATGTTTAAATCTATCATAATGCTAAAAAAACAACGTAGAAAAATACGAATGTTTTAAATGATGTAGAAGGTTCAACAGCACCGACAACATCAATGGATTGGAATATAATACGGAGAGAAATAGTGGTAACAGGATCAGTAGACACAACATGTGTCGTTTGGAATGTAGAAAGACGGATAGCACAAGCACAGTTAATTGCACACGACCGGGAAGTGTTTGACGTGGCATTTCTTGCACGAAGTGCAGATGTCTTTGTCAGCACTGGTGCTGAAGGCAGCCTCCGTATGTTTGATCTACGGTATAACACGAAAAAAAAAACTATAGATAACCCATAGATGTATTTAAAATGAGTTTATTTCTTATTTTTTGTTTCATTTCTATATCATCTATTTATCTAGTTTTATCTTCTAATAGAAGAATATTAATGTTAAACAGGTCGCTTGAACATTCAACAATTCTTTATGAAGCATCATCAAATGGGTCTCTTCCACTGTTGCGAGTAAGTGCAAATACCCAAGATCAACATTTTGTTGCTACATTTCATCTTGATTCGAATACTGTACATATTATCGATATTCGATTCCCTGGTGTACCATTGCTTAATTTAGCTGGTCATGAGGGAAATATTAATTGTGTTAAATGGGCACCAGGAAGCCGAAATATTTGTTCTACGGGAGGTGATGATGGACAAATACTAATATGGAATACAACAGAGAATGGTACGTTATTTGATGCAAAAACATGTATACATAACCCATGATACATATATAAAGTGTTGGCTAAAACGAAGTAGCTTTATATGGAAATATGAAAAACAATACATGTAGACAACTTAATGAATCTATTTTTTTTTGGAGTGCAGAAGCCGAAGTTAATAATTTATGTTGGTCTAATGATGCTGAATGGATTGGTGCATGTTGGGGAATCAGTTTCCAAGCATTAAAAGTATAACTTTCGCCATAAAAATTCTTTGAAATTTGAAAAATATTTTATGCATGTCAAAATTATATATTATAAAAAAATAGGGCATTCTTTATTTATGTCTTTAAATGCAGCATCATGGAGAAACTTATGAGTTTTAAAAAACATTCAAATCCTGATTAATTATCCATCGTTAAAGGATATAAGTCTTTGTTTTCGGATCCAGGGCAATTAAGTCAACATTTCTTTATGGTATTTATACATACCGTTCAATTCATTAAATATACTTCAAAGTACCTCGTTAGGACATTCATTAAATGTCAAAATACTTAATAAATTACATAATTATTTACACAATCAGTTCTTTAAATTTCATAAAACAAAATTAAGCTTCTAAGAACCCCAGTTTAAAATCATAATTACATTTATAACCATAAATATATACCTCAGAACAAAAATAACATTCCGACTTTATTGAGAATTTTGAAGATCTAAATAGTAATTATTTAGTATATTTATACCATTAAAAACAGATTCCATTTTTTCAAATCTATAAAAATACAAACATACAGTATATTTACTTCATTTCAGTATTAACTTAACGCTTCATCAATCTTTTTTAAAAAAGTATTAAACGTAGTTAAACGATCTAATATACCCCATGATTCTGTCATAAATGGTGTTACAGTTTGTAATAAAGAAACAACTCCAGTCTAATACATGTTATTTCTTTTCATTAAACTAATAGTTTTAAAGTAGCAACCTTTTCTGTATATTTAGTATTTAGAGATATTTTGTTATGCAAAATCTCTATATCTTCAAGAAAATTCTGAATACTTTTCAATGCCTATAAAAAAAATATTAAAATTTAAAATCCAAGAACACATATTACTATGCCTACCTGGTTCTCGTTATTAGCATCATTATGACATTGTCTAAGATGACGCATTTTTACAGCAGTATCATTTCGCACTTTTCTTATCGTATAAAGCTCATTACGCAAATGAGCAATGTTTCTAGCAGATTTTCTAACAGCACGATCAAGAATAAGATAATTGTCAAGTATATCAGTCATCTCCAAAAACTTAACAGCAACTTCTTCTTCGAATGCATGTATAACTTTCTTAGCATATGCAGACTCTGTTTTTTTACGCAAATGTTTTAGCAGTCCTAAAACTACTTGGGATACAACATCTATTTCATTAATAGAGCCAGAACCCCGTTCAGAAAACTTATGCACTGTAATCGGAACTTTTGTTTTTGTTTCATCATAACCATAATCATGATCGTCATCGTCTGTATCACTATATTCTTCTTTATCACTATCTTGCTGGCTCTGATAATCTCTCACTGGTGATTCATATATTTTTTGACGTTTCACTATTTTTTCACCATGTACATTCTCTGTTAAAGACTTTTCCAAACGCTTAACATTTGAATGTGGAGTAATATTTTTAACCGGTTGCTTTACAAATCCATTCACAACATTATTATTTAAAAATTGTTCTTTTAAAGGTGTTAACCCTACTGATATTCTTGGAGGAGGTTTTGAAGCAGGACTTCCTGTTCTCCGAGCAAACGAAGAGACAGAAGACTTATGAAATACATGTTTAGATTTCAAAGGACTAGCTTCATGTATTCTTTCACCATGTTGATTCATTTTCTTCTGCACCTATCAGCTCGTTCTATATAACAAAAATCTTTTACATGACGAGACTCGTTCAAAGTACGCAATGCAGAAACAGACGGAGACAATGCCAATGGTCCATAAAGACGTGATGCTATATGATCATTCTTTTTCCCTGAGTGCTTTATTAATGATGATGGCTTATTTTCATTTCTCCCTGTATCGACATGGGATAACTTAGGAGAACGCAAAGAAACCGGAAGAATCTCAAATGGAATACTTTGGATTTTATGTTTACTAGAAAAATAAGCCTTTTCTAGCCCATAAATATGCTCTTACACTGCTCCTCGTTGACGCATTGCTTGTTTTTCCTGAAAATGCCGAGACATTTGATTTTCTATATATTCTTAGCCAAAATTCACGGGAAAAAAAGGAAAAAATACGGTTCCATGTCTCCTGAGACATTTCTTATATAAAATTAAGTATATTTTCTTTTCTTAAAGGAAAATCTTGCAAAATATCTTGCTTCGTTTGCTCGGAAAACTGTTGACGTTCGATATCAATATATCGAGATGTACGTGAACGGTACAAATTGTACGTGCCAGAATATAGCTAAATAGACAATAAGGCAGCTTTGGAAGCGAAAGTACTTTTTACAATGTCCTTAGATATTTAATATGTCATTAGCATAAAAAAATATATTTTAATACATATGTATTGTTTTGTCTATAAACCTATTACGTAATATATGAGTTAAAAAATGATATTAAAATAATGAATGTATTTATGTGCGATGTGAAACGAACATACACAGACACTTAAGATCAAGTGCATGCCATATAATCATCGAAAAAGATTGATCTTGGGATGTAACTAGATATTTTGCGTGAAACAGCCGTGTAATCAGGCATATTAGCAAAGTATCAATATGTAATCCCTACAGAAATTAAAGTAGTAGGATGAAAAATTTTTAAAATAAATCCATATTTTTTTTTTCCATAAAAGCAGCCTTAAAACGACTAACTTTTTTTTTAGGAAAGTTATTATCTTTATATTCTTGGTTAAAATTATTATGAATAAGATGTTCATTTTGTGCATGTATCTTTTGTTTTAGTCTATAATATTCAGCTGCGATTTCTCGCCGATGAAGTGAAGATTCAAGTTCATCTAAAACATGTTCAGTCGACTCAACCAAAGGCCGCTCAACCACATCTTTAATTAAAGGGTTTTTTTTTATACATGGTTTTTCGGGAGAATATGCGTTTTGTGTATCAGGACAATCTTCCTCTACAGTTTCTATTGAATCAGAAAAAGTAACCTTTTTAACACGTTCTGAAGTTTTTGAAGAAACGTTCTGTATACATAAAGGACTAATGAATCCACGGGTTCTTCCATATTGATCTTCAGTTACTTCACTGTCATCACTATTGTCATAAGAGTGATCCTGACTTGTATTATTTTCTTGTTCATCGATTTCATTAATAAGATCAATCATTGTCTCCATATTCTTCTGTGTTGGAACATTGGTAGACAAGTTAGTTTTAGAAGTATTTTTATTTACAAGAGACTCCTTAATATTTGGCGATATTTCCTCTAAATCTTTATCCGGACTAGAACCTTTAGAATAATCACCACTATATATGCCCGATGATAAATCAAGTTTTTTTAGAAACTCATTCGACGCCTCTACTAGCCATGGCTCTGCCAAACGGTCAAAAACTTCTGCATCTAAAATCCTTAGCAAGTCATAGACATAAAATCAAAAACTACGAGCAATAGACCCATCTTCATTAAGTTCTTCACGAATCTCCACTATTGGTAATCCTTCTTCATTATATATCTGAAAAATATCAAAATATTATCTAAAAACAGCGTATAATCAGCACTTTTCCCTGATTCATTTCTATCGTATGATCAAGCTGAAATTTGATATCTTTACATTGCCGATCTAGTATTTCTAGACGTTCTTTAACATCTAAGTACTTTTAAACCACAATTGAAGAAATAAATACTTGGAAAAGCAGGAAATGCTTACATTTAAGCCTTCGGTCAACAATATCTATTGCTTGAACAGATGACCGCTCAACAAACCAATTTTCACCAAAAAGTACCAAAATTTCATTAGTATGTATAAGAGTACCTGGAATATATGCTTTTTGACTAAATGGAACCTAGAAATGATCAACTTTGTCCTATTTCTTTGCTGAAACATACCAGATAAGGTCGTTGTGTTGTTTTCGGCAGATCCACCAAAAATGATCGCAGTTTTTCGTATTCTTTTTGATAATTCTTCCATGTATTTAAATTTTCTTCCGTTTCTTTGTATTCTTTCTGCAAAATAGAACAAATTTCTGTCCAATTTTCATCTGTTTTATTTGCTTTGTTCATCAGTGTCGTTAGTCAACTGTTCAGACTTGTACTTAATAACTGACAGGTTTCTATGACAACCAACGATGAGTGGCAATCTAACAGACAACAACCAAAAATTAGATTACAATGAAAGAGAAATCAAATGGCCAAAAAATACAGCAAAAAGGTATTTTTATGCTTAGAAATATCATTTAAAACATATATAACCTTTTTTCCAGACGAAAAATGCCCTATTTGTCGCAATGATCCATATTTAAATCCAAATATGAGGTTTTTAATCAATCCAGAGTGCTATCATAAGATGTGTGAGTCGTGCGTAACAGTAAAAGCTTCTTAAATACAAATTATGTGTTTTTTTAATTTTTTTTCAGAGGATTTTTACATTGGGGCCATCACCCTGTCCTGAATGTGGAAAAATTCTCCGTAAAGGACGATTCAGAGAACAAACATTTGAAGATACAGTTGTTGAAAGAGAAGTTGACATAAGGAAAAGAGTGTGTAAGACGTAAGAAGTATTTTTTATATTTAATTGCAAAAAAAAGCTAAAAATGATATGTTTTAGGTTTAATAAACGACCGGATGATTTTGAAACATTAGCTCAGTACAATGACTATTTGGAAGAAGTTGAAAACATAAGTAATGATAAGTAGTAAATTATATAAATATTTATTTTTCTACAGTATTTAATTTAGTAAATAATATTGATGTGGAAGAGACAGAAGCCAAACTTTTAGCTTACGAGGCTATTAATAAAAAGTCAATTATAATAAATGCCCAGAAAGCAGAAATCGAAGCACAAATTATTTTACAGAATGAAGAAAGATTGAAAAAAGAAAAAGAAATATCACAAAAAATGGCTATCAAAGAAAAAGAAATGGAACATATTAAAAAAGAGAAACATAAACAAGAGTTGATTCAAGAATTAGTAAATAAATTGAATTTTTAATGCTTTAATAAGCTAATCATACATATAGGCAGTTTCTAACAAACATGCATCAAAAATTGTTGAACGCAGTAATGCATTGTCTCTTAAACGATCGACAATTCGAAAACAACAAGCCATTCAAGAAGCAAAAATTGCAATTGCAGCGCTCACTGCTTTTCAAAGTTCAGATTCAAGCCAAAACCAAGAAAAAGATAGCGTATTTTCACCTATGGCAGGCCAGGACAAAGAAAATGTATTATATGTTGTAAAAGAAACTTATAATGATTCGTATAATTTCTAAAAACCCATACTTATCATATTACTAATTAATATAAGCTTTCTTAAACCTTTGTTAGAAAACAAAACTATTCGTGGAGGAGGATTTAATATTAATGATGTGTATAAACGTGTTTTATTTGAAGCATTTTCCGGTTTAAATTTTGAAAATTCCAATAAATCACAAGAAAATCCACCGTCTTGATCTCACTTTTTTAATTATAATATTATAAAATATTATATAATATAGAATTTTGAAGGTATTCTAAAAATTAATAATTATTTTATACAAAATTATTTACATATATCTGTATTTATACGTTATAATTATTTATACCAAAACTCTTCACTTATTAGATTAACAGTATTGTTTCTGAAAATAACAATTATTAATATAGAATGAACCAAAAAATATATAATATAAATTAAACATCCATTCTACTATTTTTTAATACTTTTTTTAAAATATCACTACCATCCTTAGTTATTTCAGCTACATCATACAATGCATAGATTTGATCTGCCTATAATAAATTAGATAAAAATAATTTCAACCAAAAAGAATACTTTTGCTTCTAATTCTTCAATAATGCTTTTAAGTCTTCCTACAAGAACTTTTCGCTTTTTCTTTCCTACAGCAGGATCTATTTTTTCATAAGATTGAATAAATTCTTGATATTTCCTATTTCAAATATTAATAAAAAATATTAAACATAATTATTTTTACAATTTCAAATGTTTAAATTCATCCTCTAATTGTATTATAACCATGGAAAGTGCATTTTGTGGAGACATAGATGGTCTAAGTGTATTTTCCTCTTCATATATATTATCAAGTTTTGTTTTTGCACTAAAAGCTAATTGATTATTGTTTTCTATAACATATTAATATTTAAAGTTATATTATAGAAAAAATACTTCGAGATGCAATTTCTTTTTGTCTTTTACGACTACAGACAGAACAACTTGTAGGATTATGGCGAGCAAGTCCATCAATAATTTTCTGAGCATTTACATCTATATATGATTTTGAACGGACATTTTGCTTAGATTTATTACCATATGTCTGTTTAGATCTATCTAATTTTGTTTTTAATTTGTTTTCGACTTGTATCCAAGCCGGCTCTTTATTTAATAAAATATCATCATCGGATGAATATTCTTTACTATAATCGTATTCAAAAGTATCATCACTACTTTCAGAGTCCGTAGTTATAGATGTATTAATTTTCTGTTTTTCTAATTGATTTTCCAAATTTGCCTTTGATTTCTATTTAATATTAAATAAATATAACAATAACTATAAAAATAACCTTGCATGATTTTTTTATATCAGATTTATTCTTTTTTTTCGAACTTTTAATAGGAGATGCAAACAAACTTTTTCGACTAGGCTGAGCAGTTTTTAAAAGTAAAGACTTTTTTGTTTTACATGAAGGCTTAGACACTTTATCTGTTTCTTCCTAAATAGAGATTAGTCCTATTTATTCTTGAAATACATTAAATAATACATTATCAGTTACAGTAAAATCAGATTTATACTCTTTTGATGTTTCATCATTCGTTTCACTACTTTGTGATTCTAGTTGATCTTTTTTTAAAACACTTTTTTTTTTCGATGATGATTTTGAAGAATGCTCTAAATTCTTTTGCTTAATATTCTCAGATTTCTTCATCTTATATGTTCTTTTTAAATTTTCAATTTCTTTAACCAATTTTTTATTCTCTATTTTCAATTGATCAACCTCAGATAATGTTTCCATTAGTTTTTTTAAAACTTCATTTTTTTCTTCTTTGATAGTATCTATTTTGGATTTGTTAACACTAAGTTCGTGTTCAAGAGTTTCAATCTGAGATTTCAAAGTAGAAACTTCATTTTTTAATCGTATGCGTTCCATAGTATGTGAAAGTTTCTCACATTCTTGTGTTTCACGAATATAATGTAAATTCTCATTTTTGTTACTGTTATTAATTTCTTTGTCTTGCTTAATAGTTACTGAACGTTTTTTCTCCGCAAGATATAATTGTTTAGCATTTTCAAGTTCTTTTTCCAAATTTTGAATACGTCTCTTTGAGGCAGATTCCCGCGCCTCAAGCTCATTTATATTATTTTGTAATGTTCTTATTGCTACTAAAATAGCTTTATCATCTGACGATATAGGTATGGATTCCAAATTTTTATATTTATCTTTAGTAATCATTTCAATTTTATTCACAACAGGTTGTGTCCCATCATAAATTAATGATGTTATTCCAGTCATATCAGGAAGTTGAAATGACTGAGTCATTTCTGAAGCCAATGGCATATTAGTCACAATATTTTTTTGATTATCATCTAATCCAAGTTCTTGCATCAAACCGGATGCAGACTTAAATGCACGAGGAATAGCCTTTGTTTTAGAAACATCAAGAAAACCCCGCTTGGATGCATTATTCTCTCCTATTTTCCAGAAAGCTTTATCCGACTTTGACTGTATCGGGTAGATGTTTTCATTATTTACATCAGATGTACGATGATGACGCAACAAAGCAGGGGACTTAGTCTCTACAAACTTTGGAGTCATTATATTTCCATCTCTTTCAACGATAGGCACATTTGACTGACGTCTTTCAGTTTTTTTTAAAGCATGCGCAAGTTTATTTCTATTTGTAACTTCTGGCGACCGCTTATCCAGTTCATAATCATCCTTGTCATGTGCAAAACCAAAATTCACATTCACTGTTTTCTTATCAAAAGGAGAATATATTTGCTTTATTTTAGCTGCAACATCTCCATAATCCGATGTTGTTGATTCAAGAGGACTTTTCATAATAGTCTCAAAGTCTCTATCTGAGACAACAGGACGATCAAACGACTTAATTGACCCCGTATAGACCTTTGAAAACTCTTTTTTCAGCTATTATTTTCTTTAATCATAAACATACAATTATAAACAAAAAACATACATTTGGTGTTCCTAATTGAAGTCCTAGCCCTTTTTCAATGCTACTTCCGTCTGATGACGCACTAACACCCATACTAAAGTCCTGGAAATGCTTGTTCAGGCTCTTTGTATCCGGTGATTCCGCAAAAAACGTCTGATTTAAATCTACATGTCCTGGACGCACTGTATCATCGCTTGACTCATGAAAACCCGTTTTACTGAATGAAAACCCATTAAGTTCCTTCTCAAGCTCTCTTTCAAGGCGAATACGGTCCCGTTCACGCACATCTGTTGAAATAGAAAGTTCTTCTGTATCCAAACTCATGTCAAAAGAAGGCATTTTTTCACCAAAAAAAAAACCAATTCTTCGCACAGCGAAAAAAAAATATAATTAGAACAAAATATCGTCTATAATCTTCAATATAGACTCCAAATATTGCTTCAAAAATTAACGTCTTATCTACATGTAAAACTGACGTTGTTGTGATTCGCGGTCGTCAACAGTGTGTCTATGACAACGGTCACGTGACACAGGACTAAGCCTGTGAAAAAAGAGAAGAATAAGATGACCAAAGTGAAAGGATAAAGAAGCAGTGTGTTTATCATGCACAGAAAAGAATGGCATGTTTGTTTCATATATTTTTTGGACCAAAGTTGTGTAAAATTTTGACATGAAAATTAAACCGGTATTTGCCATAGTTGAAAAAAAGCATTGATGATTTGGCCAGCAGATAGAGGATAAGATTTGGTTTCAAAAGCTGATGGATATGAGTTTTTAATATATGTAAAAAATTTGGTCCATATTGAAAAAGCAATCATCGATCAAGATTTAATAAATGTGATATTAATTATCTCATGGAAAACAAAATAGTATATAAGTCTTGTCTTTTAAGGACTAGAATACAAACAAAGAAAGAGTATGCTTGGATAAAAGCTTTATGCTATTTTATGGAGCCGGATAGTATTAGAATGACTATTCCTAATGAATGTATAATAAAATAAAATACCAAAACATACCCAAAGCCATCACGATAACCCTGTATAATAACAACACTATCGCAGGGTTGTACCATCCCGATTTCAAGTGCTTGTTCAATAGCCCATTTGATTCTAAGTTTTACGCTTTCCTGCCAGCCTTCTGTAGTTTGTGGTTTTGGAACAAGATACAACAATGGATATACCCCACGGTACAAATTCGAAAACCGAGCAGTCGTTCTGCTGCGCGTAACCATTATAATGGGTGCTTGTGGACGGTATTTCGAACAAAAATGAGCTGTTAATCCACTTATAAAATCAGTTTATTAATCTTCAAAAGTAGGAATAAATAACGATGATGATAAAACAATAATAGCTTTTGCAGCATGCCTCAACTGAAGTTCAACGGCAGCACAACATACTGCTTCCGTTACAGATATAGGCTTAGAAGCCAATCGCCGTAATTCATTAAAGAGGAGTTCATAGCGTACAATTGATTCGGCTAAAAGAATTGTTTCACGCATAACTGCTACTGATTCAACAGGATACAACCCTTTAGCTGTTTCTCCTATACACTCATTAAAATTACATAGATTAAGGCCCATTTAACTATATACCACTTAACATACAACAATCAACACCATCTAATATTGCCGTACTAATATCACTAATTTCAGCACGTGTGGGACGTGGGTTACTAATCATATGTTCAAGCATTTGTGTAGCACTGAATATAATTCAATTTCTTATTTATATATAGATATATATTACCAAATGCATGGTTTTCCCGCAAGATTACACTTGGAAATCATCATTTTCTTCTTATATTAAAACTTAAAAGACAATTATAGTTAACGACTTACTTGAACAATAAAAACTTGTGTTTGAGAAATTTCGATACCCATATCACCTCGTGCAACCATAATCCCATCTGCTTCCTGTAGAATATTATCAAAATTGTCAATACCCTGCTTATTTTCTATCTTTGCAATAATTTTTATCGTATCAGCAGCAACACCAAGAACTTTTTTTATTGCAACAATATCAGAACCACTTCGAATAAAACTAGCAAAAATCATGTCGACGCCATTTTCAACTCCAAATTTAAGATCTTTAATATCTTTTTCACTTAAAGTAGGAAGATCTACTTCCGTACCTGGAAGATTGACTCCTTTTTTACTTGAAATCATGCCACTATTGAGACAGACTACCTTGAGCGTTTGCGAATCGATAATTTCAAGAACACGAAGTGACAATACTCCATCATCTACATACAAAATACGACCCTCTTTTATCACACTACATATTCTATCGTAGTCCACATACATCACTTGATCATTGCAACTGTTAATATACTGTGGATCAGTAGAAACTAACATTTCGTGTCCTGCTGCAACATGAATCTACATAATATTTTACCAAACATTATAAAAATGCTATATAGCATACGTCTTCACCGCAAACTGTACTCCCTGTCCGGATCTCTGGTCCTTTCTATATTTAAAATTTCAATATATTTTCTCATATTAAAAAAATCTACCGTATCTAAAGCAATAGCTAATAAAGAACCCGGATGTAACCTTTCCACTTCTCTTACATTATTCATCACGCTTAGATGGTACTTTTGTTTACTTAAAAATGGAATTTCATACATTATATCTACAATTATACCTCATATGAACCATGACTAAAATTCATGCGAAAAATACTCGTTCCTGCTTTACGAAGCTCATTTATCATCTCCAAAGAGTTTGTCTTTGGTCCTTTATACTAATTAAACACTTCATAAAGCTCAATTAACACACCAATAGTTGAAATAATCCCACTTAAGCAAAACTTGCTTGGTGTTATCCGATTAATATCTAGAGACGATGCCGTAATATTGTGTCAGTAAAATCATATATTATTGATGAATTACATATCATTCTAACCCAGTATTAGGTTCTTTACTCATATTCAAAGTTCCAATTAAAAATTTATGCTTTGTAAAAGATCTCTAAAAATAGTGAGTTTGAATAGAAAAAAAATATTGATTATGGAACTTCTTAACAATATATATATATATAAACTATGTAAAAAACTGGAAAATCTATGTAATTTTGTACTTTTTATTGCTTTTGATTTTTAGTGAATTAATATGATTTTATACCAAGTTTTTTTTCGATGACGAAATTTTAAATATCAAAAAAATAATCTATAAATTTATTAAAAAAGGCACAGAAATAAGTTATTTTTATGCAAAAATATCATAAAATAACAGAACATATTCATTTTCATATAGAAAATACTTTTTTGCATAAAAAACCGTTAAAGTTTGGAGGATAAACAGATCATCAGTGAATGTTATTTTTTAAAACTGATTTTTGCAGTTTTAGAAGCAATTGTATCACTATTTAAAACTATAACAATTTCTGATTGTTCTTTATGAAGCATTTTTCATTTTATTTTGAAAGAGAAATTTATGTCTTAAGAGCTATTTCTATAACAAAAAAGTGAACTTATTTTTTGCAGAAATAAACATTTTTTTTGCAACAATATAAGGTTTTTATTCTCATATAATTCTTTTTATAACAATGGAGTCTTTTCCGTTAAATCAGTTAGAATCACTTCGTAACAGAGCACTTCAGGTAAACTTAAAGAGATAAAGAGGTGTTAAAACTAATTCTTTAGTTACTTCATTCTTTAACACACTTTTTGAATATTATTGATCATTCTGATCCTCTACCTTCATGGTTAGTAACATAAAAATTATTGTTTTTACATTTGCTCAGATTTATGAAAATCATTTTTTGAAATTTTGAAGTTTCATTTTAGCTTTTTCTAACTCATTTTAAGGCCCGTTCTTATTTCAAATCTCAATATTCTTTTATCTAGTGTCAATTCAATTTCTCTTTTACTTCAAGAATCAAATATTTTAAAAGAAACTCGAGTTTTTCCATCATCTAGTTTTCCAGTACGCCAACAAGAAGGATTATTAACAACACTTTTACGTAAAAAAGTCATTCCAGAAGTTGAAGAATGGGAAACAGAAGGAAGGCTTTTAGGAGTTAACGTAGAAGAGGATACATCCTTTTACGAGTGGGTTAAATATGTAGTAATACAAGAAAGAGAAAAAAGAAATTGGGAAGGGTATTATACTCGTGAGCAAGAACTAGTTGCAATTCAGAACGAACATAAAGGTTTAAATCAAGAAGATATACTTCAAGAGATAAGAAAAAATCGAAAACTAGAACAAACCGATGAGAAAGCCAGAATGAATGCTATACTATCATTTATGAGAACAGGAAAACGAGAAACTATGTTTTCTTAAGAAAAATATTATAAAAGATCATATCAATATTTCTGAGTTAAATAAAAATATCAATCAAGCCTTAAAAAACAAACATCAACGATATATGGCTTATTACAAACATATATTATCAGCAAAAATATCTGTCAAAAATATACTTAATTGTTACAATTTTTTTAAATAATAAAACAGTTTTTAAAAAAATAATTTAGAATAACATCCCGACTAAATGAAAAAATCTTATTTCTTGTTTTCAAAAAATAAAAAAACTATACCAAAATTATCTTGCAATTGATATTGTCTTTTTATATAAATTATCTTTGAATAAATATTATTATATTGCAAATAATGTTGTTAGATGAAATGCTTAGAAATATAATAAATATAGTCGCTAGTAAAATACATATTATTGTAGATTTTATTATATTTGTTCTGATCAAATAACTTTCATTTTTATATAATTTTTATATAACTCGATGTTATCTTTAGGGACGAACCTAAACCTAAACCTGTATATTATATTATAACGTTTGAACAAAATTATCCTAGTCGAACATCATCTGCTAATCACTTTATTATTTTTTCTCAGCTTTTTTAAATTTTTGCATTTCCTATACTTTATATCGCATTTATAGCATCTTTAAATACAACATTTTCATTAAATTCTTATCATTTTAATATACGACCAACAGTAATCGTTATTTTCTAAGTGTAGATTCGACTATTGAACTTCGGGCTGTTGTTTTAAGTAATATTCTTTAAATTGCGAGAATGCATCAGAAAGACGCATCAGATACAGAGCAGAGTAATGTGCCTTTTAAACAACCAGTCGAATCTATTAAACCACTTATAAACGCCCATCCTAGAACACATGAACAACTATCTATACCTCCAAAACCTGCCCGAACTATTCATTCATCACGCCATATTCATATTGCGCCTGGATATTCGACTTTAGGTAGACTTTTCTTCATATTTTATTATTGATATCTTAAACATAGACTGGGAACAATTAAAACGAACGTCTTCTTCTTTTCCTGTAAATTCTTATATTTTAGTTGAATACTGATTTAGACTTTACGTTAGAAAGCAAAAAAATCTCTTTTATATATTACATTAGCTGAACTTCAATTGCACAATCAAATAAATGACGCTTGGATTGCACTTAATGGCAAAGTTTATGATATAACATTATACATACCTTACCATCCGGGAGGAGAAGAAATCATGAAAGCAGTGGGTAAAGATGGAACAAAATTACTGAGTAATTACTTTTTATCTTATCATTTGACTAAATTTATAATTAGTGTCAGTTCATCCTTGGGTAAATTATGAATGTCTTCTTGACAAATGTTGGATTGGTCTACTAACTTATAGATAAGAAATTAGTTTAACGGAAATACTCTAACGATAATGTTTTAAAAACTACAGCTTGATGACTATGAGCGGCCCATTAATCAATAAACAATATAATAATGGTATATCTATAATAACTCATAAACTGGTTATTGTCTATAGGCTACTATAACAAATAAAATATTTTTATTATCATGCATTATTTGATTGTGTCGTTCCATTTCTTTTTTGTCGAATACTTTCTGTTAACTCATAAATAGTATTATTAAGGCATTCTTTTGAAGGGACTAATCTTGGTGTTTTAAAGAGTAGATTTTTTTGATTATAAGGTTTTGTTTGAGCATTTTCATTAGATGATATTGCTTTCTTAATATTATTACTTACTATTCAATAACAAAATGGTTAAATACTACCTTTATTAGGTCATTAAATGTCATTATTATTCCAAAAAAATCTTCAATAAGTGTTTGATTTGGGTCTTCTCCAAAATATAAAAGAGTTTCGCGTACAAATGTTTCTGTTTTTTTCGAAATACAATTAATTTCATTAACAATAGGTATAGCATGAGTATAAAAATCGCCCATTACATCCACAAACCGATCTGTATTTGATATTGCTTCATTCTTTAATATAGATATTTCTTGATGAATATTTTCAAGTCCATTATAAAGAGATTTAATTGTGTTAAACAGAGTCTGAGAAGATACTATTTTTTTTAGGTTGTATAAATAAAATTTGGTAACAGTACTTTTAGATGCAGTTGAAAGATGAGTTATTTCATCTGAAAAAAATAACGTTTCTTTCGAATAAGTTGTAAATACATTAACTATATAATGTAATAAATTTGGGATTTTTTTAAAAAAAAGCCCTGAAGTTTTTACATCTACTAGCTAATAATTCTAAGCATAATATTATGAAGATAAATGTTTAAACCTTTAACAATGCATTAATTTGAAATCCACTAGCATTCCCTCTGAATGTCGAAAAGTTAAGATAATTACCGATAACAAGAATAAACTAAAAAATAGATTAAAATAATACTACATATATGTATTTCCATAATACTCCAAGCAAACTTTGAAACTTTAAAGATTTTTTTAATTCAAAACAAGTATTATATAAAACTTCTAAATCCTAAATACATCAATAATTATCTAAAATAAATATAAAAATATATAACTGGTTGTATTTCATTAATCTCAAGTTCAAAACGTTGTCGATATATCATACAGTCAAGACGCTCACTAAGCCGTGGGATTACCATAATCTATATCCTTAAGCAAGTGTATAATAGTAACTTGTTTAACCTTTTTAAAATATCTTTCTGCATTCCCTAATGTTGATTCATCCCCTGAATATTCTTTTATTATTCTAATCTATATGATAATTAATTTATATAAATATAATAAACAAAATTACTTCTTCAGTTGTTGGTAAATTTTGTTTAATAGCTTTAAGATTATCTATGTTAAGCTTAGAATCATTCAACTCCAACAATGCATCTCTAATTTCATTATAATTTAATTTAATCCTAGAAAGCATAATTGCAGTATTATTTGCACGGTTTAATTCAATTAAACTAATGGCCGCTATTTTCTTATTATTACTAATATTACAAGAATTTGACTTTAATTGAAGTATATCTTTATAAAAATATTTTTCAAGATCATTTGCTATTAAAGAGTAGTTTATAGAAGGTAGCAAAATATCATTTTCCCATACTGTTTGAGTTATTTTTTGGGGAGATAGTTTACACCAAAATAAAGGCTATAAATTTATTAGAACTGCAATAAAAATTGCAAAATTACCTTTAATGGCTTTTTAGGCTGTTTTTGTAATACATCCAAATTAAATTCTGAGCACAAAGTTTTAAAATTCAATAGAGTACATGTATTTACAGAATTATTAAGAAATTTATCATTTGCTAATGATTCCTAAAATTGTTAATAATTATAAATAAATGTACGAATAATACATCATTAAGTAAAACAGAATATAATGAATTTGAAGTCGGTGACAAAAGCGGTGTAAAAGAAGACGATGTAGGTGGTGATGATAATGGTGATAATGACGGAGATGATAATGGTGATGATAATGGCGATGATAATGGCGATGATAGTATTGGAAAAGATATTGGAGGAAGTGGAGGTGTTGGTGGAGATGGAGATATTGATGATAATGAAGATAATAAGGATGGAAGTGGTGGTGGTGGAGGTATTGGTGGCGCTAAAGAAAGAGATACTGAATCTATAATTGAAACATTATTTAATCTAATAAAAATTAGAATATAGCATTTTTAATAAAAATAATAAACTTAGATGAAATTTCATTATGTTCTATATCTGATACATCATCAGAAATGGAAGATAGAGAAGCCTGATAAGTTCTTGTTTCTGAAAATAAATCAAGTCTAGTTTTATTCTCAAAATCATTATTAATATTGCATATTAATGGTTGAATAGTTATTTCTGTATTTTTAGGTTCAATTGAATCAGAAACATGCAATGTAGATTTATTAGATTCTAATTTGTTATTATTATATTGATCTTTGTTTAATTCGTTAGAACAATTTTTGGAAATGGAATTATGACTATCAAAAATATCAACATTAAAAATTTTATTGTAATTATTATCTTCGAATTTCGTTTCAAGGATTTTGGTGACTTCCACCTTGACTAATTAGTGATCAATAAAAAATGATAAAAACAACTTTATTATATTTTGAAAACAAAGATATTCCTTTGAAAGTTTTAATTCCAATTTTTTGTTTTGAACCCTCAAGAATAGACTTTAATTTTGCAATTTCATGATCTTTCTCATTAAAAATCTTTGAAGTGCTATTTAAGATAGAATTCTCAACAAACTTATCTGTAATTATTAAATCATTATTTTCAAAAGAAACCTGTGCTTGCTTATATCTTGTATAAATTGATTCTAAAGTTCTTTTTAAATATAAAATTTCTTTTTCTTTAAAATCTAAAGTACTTTTCATTTTTTCAATTTTTGATTTATATTTTGTTATTTTCTCCATTAAAATAACCATTTTTTTATTTCTTTCAACATAACAATGTCTTTCTTTCTCATCTAAAATATTTCTATCTGAAGTTTTCTTTGAAAATTGTTCAATTTTATTTTGCAATTCCATAACCTCTTTTTCTTTTTGAACCAAGCGTTGTATCACACCTGAAAAATATTCACAACTAGATACTTCTGTTTTTGGGAGAGACATATCAAACGATATAGAACGAAGGGTATTGATTTCCGCTTTTTTTTTTAAAAGCTCTTTTTCTAAAATATCTTTTTCTATTGAAAAATTTTGAACTCTTTCATGTAATAACTCCAATTCGGTAGTAAAACTTTCTGGAATAAATACAAAATCTGATACATTAACACTTTTTATTAATAAATATTTCCCAACTAAATGCTCAATTTTTTTAAAATAAGATAACATAAAATGAGGCCAATAATCTGAGAATTGTTTAAAAATAATAAAACCAAATTGTATAATACCTTCATTAACTTTATCCAATAATTTCAAAGACTCTATAAATATTTTCATAATATCTATTTTTTTTTCTTGTTGATAATCATCATTAGATATCAAATTATCTACAACATTTCTTAAAATATTTGATATATCATTCAAAACAACTTTCCCTTTTGTTGAACAAAATATCTTCAAGAAATCAGTAATGCATATATCTTCTTTAAATCTAGTAGTAATTATAATTTGCCGTAATTTATTCGCATCTTTCAATTCTCCTTTCTCAAATGTTTTAATTTGAGTATGAATTTTATCTAATAAGCAATTTTTTTTTAAATACTTTTAATTATGTTAAAACTAGATAACTAAAAATAAAGATAAACCTGTAAAATATTTTTTAACCCTTTATTTATCAAATTATTTCTAAAATAAATTCTTTCATCTAAGTTTTTAAAAGAATTGATTAAAGTATTAATTAAAGTTAATCCTGCCTGGATATATTCCCACTGATAGTTTGAAAATGCATTTATATCTATAGAAGAAAACGATAAATCGGATATCCCAAATGATTCAATCATCCATTCCAAAAAAAGAGTATGATAAATATGTTTTTGAGAATTTTCTAAACCTTTTTTTACTAAGGCAGTTGTATTCAAAGCATCTAATACTAATAAATATCCAGTAGGAAGAAACAATACACAAAAAACAGTAAGAATTTCGCAAGCATGAATTTTAATTAAATAATTTTTCCGAATCAAACAGTTTGAAATAGAGATTATAATATTTTTGTCATGCTTAATAATATTATCAAAACCATTCTAATTGATTAAGAATACTATATTATGTATAACACTAAATACCTTTGTATTTAGAATTATTTTTAAACATTTAATACATTCTACTTGAATTGCATCAAATAAATCGATTTCTTTATTTCTAATATATAAGCTTAAACTAAATACTATTTGGATATTACTTTTCATCAACATATCTTTTTATGATATCTCCTATATAAACTAGTCCATTTTTGTCAATAAAATCATTAGTCCACGTTATTTTTGATGTTGATAATATCATTCTTAAAGATATTAGTTTTTTATGTAATAATTTTAAAGAAATATTTCTACCATATATTAATTTTTTTTATAATTGTATTTCAATTGCATACTTATCCTTTAATTTATTAATAAAAGAGACAGGGTTATTATCAATGTCATTGTCAGATGACTTCCACCACGATAAAAATAAGTTTTCTGTACTACCAATCAAACTAAATGCTTGATTATTTTGTTTTGAAGTATAGGAAGATAACCAATTCAATAATGAAAGTCTTCTAGATGACCATGAACTACCTTGTGAGTTAGTATAAACAGAATTATTTTGTTTTAATTCTGATAAACTAAACGTTATATTTTTAATTACATTATTTTTGCTTGTTTTGTTAATAGTTATTGATTTAAAATCTTGAGAAATTAACATCTTTTTTTTTTGATCCGGTAAGGCTATCATCTGCTGATGGACAAATCCTTGAAGGTTTAAATCTTCCTAATATAAACAATTATTTCAAAATATTAATCTTTAAAAAAATATCAATACCGGTAAAAGATCAAAACTTTTAGAGGCATCATCATTACTGAAATTTGAATATCTTTCATTGTAGTTTCTTTTAAATTGTGTTTCAACGGAAACATAATTTGTTGATGTATTCGGTTGAATAGTTTTGCTAATTGGAAACATTTCATTCTCTGTACAGCATTCTAGACCCTGTATATGATTTTCAAGAGGAATTCTATTAAATTTAAGTTTCTTATTATTAAGTTTTAAAGATTCAAATACTTATTTGTAAATATTTTAGATACTGATTCATATGTAGTTATTATTGGATTTAAAATAATATTTTCTTGGATGTTTTTGTACAAGGTAGCGTTATTTGATTTTAAGCAAGTATGAAACATTGAGTGATAATTTGTTAGCTGGTTTTTTGAAAATTTCCATCTCTTGGAAAGAAGAAATGTAAAATTGTCTATTTTATTATTTCGTGAGTTAGAAACTTTAATTTCAAATCGACCGCAAGAATTATCTAAAGATGTATATTTATAAATAGGTGTTAATCTATTAAATATAGAAACTTTTATATTTTATTTAATTTTATTCAATTAAACAAAATAAATACCTTCATTTCCAGATGTGCCTAGTACATATGAAATCTCACAGACAATGCTAAATCCTGTCTCGCTGTCCATTACAGAATCATCCATACCAAGAACTTGTCGGATAGATATTGCAAATGATTCAATAGATGATTTAGCTAAAACATACCATTTTGCATCAGAATTTTTTGACATAAAAGGCAAATCAACAAATCTTAAATTAACTATTGACGGTCTATGAACAAGCATTAGGCACAAAGGCCCTGTATCCGTTGAAAACGCTTCTATCTTATCGTGAGGTTCTTTGTTCACTTCTGATTCAAAAAAAGAATATGTTTCAAGCAAAGATTCTATAATTATCAATTCATAAAGACATCTTAATGCTTCTAGGGTCCATTCTACCCCAAAAATTCAGTTTTTTTCCTAATTCTAACAGAAATGCACCTTTCTCATCGGATTTTCGAGATACACTAACAATTGTCCATTCTTCTTCCTTAATTTCATATTGACATGTTGCTTCTTTTAAAAGATTTTTGTTTTTTTTCAAAAGCAATCTAAGAAGTCTCTCAACTGTATTTTTCTCGTCAACCCATACTGTCAACACATCTTGAGATGGAAGCACCACTTGGCATCGTTTTAGTACACTCATACAATTGCTTTTTGCCAATTTTATACACTAAATCTCTGCCTATATGCGCCTAGATTATTTTATATATGCGCCCAAGTTATGATATATATGCACTATATACTAAATATATCCGTTTAAATTCCGGTTATATTCACTTTAAGCCTTATATATGCGCTTTAAAATTAAATATATTCACTGATTTTCACTTATATATCAATATCTCTGTATATATGCGTTAATTTTTGGAATTTTGTTTCTTTCTTTCCAAATATTAATATCCTTAGATATACACGTCCGCACACCAATTCCTCCGAACACCAAAGATACCTTATCCCCGTATTAATCATCGTTTGAATCGTTACCCCTGAAACTTGATTGTATATAACAAAATACAAACTGATAAGCTGATGAGTGTTATTTTTTTCTGCTATATTATAGAAAAATACTGAATTATAAGGTTATTGAATCTCTTATTCTCTATTTCTATATTTTTTGGTATTTTATAGTAATTCCTAGGATGTAAGATCGGTTTGAAAGGCTTTATATAAATTGAAATGAGGAATTGAGAAGTCTTTAAAAATATGTTAAAAATACAACTGATTAGTGTATATTTGAATGTATTTAGTTTTCGATATGTGTTTTTTGTTTTTATTTTTTAAAGTCTGAAAGCCAAAAGAAATAAGTATATTTTGTGTTTTATATAAGTATTTTGGATAGAGAAAAGGCAAAGACTGTAAAAGAATGTTGTTGAAGAAGATTTTTGAGTCTATATATATTATTTGTGGATTATATGTGCAATTTGATATAATTGTATGTGGAATAAAATATGTGCCTTTATATATTGCGTATATATTGCATATATAAAATATTTTAAAGAATGCAGACAGTGCTTTATAAAATAATGGAAAAGAAATATTGTTTTTAAAACAACAAGAGTTTATGTGCTAGTTTGGATGATTTCTATATTTACTAAAATATAGTAGTAAGTGTTATGCTCTTGAAAAAATCTAGGTAATATGAATAAATATGTAATAAACAAAAAATATCAAGATGAAACAAAGAAGAGTTAGCAACTTAAGAAGCAATATGTTGATATTTGTAAGATCAAAAGCAGGTTGATTGAAAATTTATCAAGAATTTACATATAAACATTTATATATTTAATCGACAATTGAAAAAAGTCAAAAATGTTAATTTTATGTATTTTATTAAATGCACGAAAATACTATTAAATCTATAAATAGAATATTTGAGTTATTCTGAGATCTATTGTATTTTTTTAAAGTAAAATATGAACCAGTTTAGAAAAAAAAGGAAATAGCAAAATAATTAATATTAAAAAGGACGATATAAATATATTTGTATTTATATTAAAAAAATTGGACGTTCTGATTTAATTTGAATGTCAATCATAGACTGCAAAGTATTTCAGTTTGAGGAATAATATCTAGGCACAAACGTATTTTATAGTATTATCAATACAACGAATGTATTTATTTACGCCTAACTAGTCTATTTTTTGAAAATGTTTTCTATAAGGTTCTACAATTTACATTTGGGAAAGTAAATCATAATTGTTTATAATTATATTTGAATTCTTGGTTGTATAAATGAAAAACAACAAAATATTAATTTCAACGTAATATTTGTTAAATTTTTCAAGAAAAATAAGAATTATGTAGTTTTATTTTGAGTCAAACTATAAAAAAACAAATACATTAAATCATTTCTGGAATTTTTTTAAATAATGATGCATTTAAATTCACTAGAAACAACAGAATTATAGTGAGGTTTAGTTAGTAGTTTCTTTTTCAAGCCCCATGATAAAGTTCCATTCGTCAACTGTTACAGGTTGTACACTTAGCTGAGGTCGTCTTAAAAGTGCCATATTTTTAAGAGGACCTTCTTTATATTTTTTTAATTCACGGAGAGGAATAAAACGAGAAAAGTGTCTCAAATACTTTACATCAACCATGTACCATCTTGGCTTTTCCTTTGTCGATCGTGAATCATAATACGGTTCAGATGGATCCCATGCAGTATCTATTCACCATTAAACACTTTGTTATACACAACTCACTTTATTACAATCAGGATATCCTTCTTTACATATCTTTTTATATTTTTAGGTTATTACTTAATATCATTACAATCTCACCTCCATAATACCTATAATATATACAAATCAATTTAGAAAAATATACAACAAACCTGCAATACCCGGAACCTCACAGTTGCTATGATAAAAAAATGCAAGATCTCCAACTTTCATTTTATATCTCATTGTGATACAGGCTTCTGCATTCCTAACACCATCCCATGGTGAAATATCTATCCGTTATATAAGATAATGAAAAAATACACAAACTTTCGGTCTTACTGATTTCTTTAAGGTCATCAATTGAAAATTTAACTGTTTCTGTTAGATATCTCTGCTTTTTTCACTTTGAACTTACCATCCTGACCTTTTACCATTCGTGATTCAGGCTCAGCTTTCATCAACCAAAATCTTTTTTCATCTGGTAGACGGTCCACATCATTGGGTCGATTATTTCCTGTGCGTGCTTTCTTTCGAGGGGATTCTTGGTTTTCTTCAGTCTTCATAACAAATTTATTATCTAAAGATATACCGAGATTCCGGTGAATAACTACATAATTATCTTGTGCTTCAAAAACAAGGTATTTATTCTATTAAAACAGGTAAATTAAGCAGAAAATTAAAAAAATTAACTGTAAATAGGCTGCATATTCACTATATAAAATGAAGCAGTTTTTTTTATATTTTTTTATATTAATATGGGTCCATTTTACTATAGGAAAACATATTTGGACAATTGATAAGGTCCAGGCAGAAGTTGTATCAGATTCACATAAAGAGAACAAGAGAAAGTCTATACAATCCATATATATTGTCTTTTAAAGGCTGAGATCTACTAGATGTTTTGTTTCAGGTGCGGATACATCACCATGTGTTCTGGGTGGTCAAGAAACATTAACACTGCGTTTCAACGTTAAACGTGCATCTAAACAAATGCGTCCTCATCAAGCAATGCTTTTGGTTGGCTATCCGGAAAAAGAACTTGAAAATGCACATATTATATCGGTTAATACTCGTGGTGAAGCTACTTTAACTTTGGTAAAAAGCTTTGCACAGCACCTCGGTTCTATAAATGCTAATTTTTGTTCTTTTCAGAAACATAAAAATATTCCACTTCAATTGTTGTTTGAGGATTCACCATTATTACTCACAATTGTTATTGGATCGTTTGATACAGCAGATCCTTTATTGTATACACTTGGGAGGCTCCAGATCGTCGACATTGATGCTAAGTTTGATCCGCCGGAGCCACCGCTTCGATATGGACCACTTCCTGAAATCGAGCATATTTTTTCACCTGAACAAAAGTCTTCTTCGAAAATCCTCGTCATCATTTTTTCTATTGCCATTCTATCTGTTTTTGGACAACTTTGCAAAGCCGTATCTCTTTCAGCTCATTTTTCTTTTATCTGATTCATACATCTAGTGGAAAACGATCTTTTTCACTGCTCAGACTCCGTCTTCTCTATTAAACAGGCTTTCTCCACCATACATTTTATTTTTCGCTCTGCTTTGTGCCACCGAAGTCCTGCTTTACATGTATTGGACCTGGATTCGGTTTCCACATGTATTAATTGGTCTTTCTGTTCTTTTTCCTTTGCTTATCTTTTCATGCAAACATCTTTTGTCTCAAATACAAAAAAATATCAATTCTGTCAAGCAATAGTCTTCCAATACACATTCAAAATAACACATTAAGGTATGTAGTGTATAGAAAACACCATTAATCCTTCATCAATATCCATTACAATATAAAAACATATTTATTCTTTCTCCAACATACAATACACTCCTTCAAAATGTATTTCACGTTCTACACTTTTTTCTACTTCTTTGTCTCTTTATTATTTCTTTTTAAACTTCTTCTTTCCATTCCTTCCTTCTTTTCCCTCTGTTTGTGTATTTTTTAACACTCCTTATATTTCTTTTAATTTCTTATATCTTTTAAATTTCTTAAATATCGATATTCAATAATCTCTACCAAATCACTTCAAACACGCTACAAACATATAATAAACGCATAAAACCCCTTAAAAGACCTATAAAACTATTCAAAATACATTCAGTCTTTCTCTGAACATTATATTTTTATTTAAATGTCCTCAATTCACCGGCTTTGTTCTCATTTACAGAATGCTTCTCGTGCTCATCTTGCACAAACTTCTGTACCTGCTACAAAACTCAATTTTGGCGTATGTCTTGGACTATATGCGCATGGATGGATAGCATATATTAAGAGAGGCTCTTTTTCTGGACCTGATAATATATATACTCCAACAACACGGGAAAATATTGCTACTCGGCGGCTTTGGATTGGATTAAAGTACAATGCAATGACACCGGTTCTACGGCGGCTTGTAGCCCTAAGTACGCCAAGTAGAAAACGTTGGATGTCGCCAGAAGCACTTGCAGCACTGGCACTGCGTAGAGTCTCTACAATTCCGGTGCTGCAGCCCGGAGAATGTCTTTTTGTGCAGACACGTAAAGGTGTGCTTGAAGCACGCGAGGCAGCAGCAAAGTTGCTCGGAGGAATGCTTCTTTGTCGTGTAAGCTGATATAGGCGGTGTATGCAACGCATATAACGTGTATATATATGTATATATGTGTATATAATGCACACAACATGCATAGAGTGCGCATACAGTGCGTAGAGTGTGCATATATAACGCATATATAACGCATATATGACGCATAATATGTATATATGGCATATAACACACATATACTGCATATAAGGTGTATGCAGAGTGCATATAGTGCACAGATGAGTTGGTTCTAGTGCATATACTCAGTATATGTCTGCATTTGCTGAGAAAAAACAAATCAACTGCAGTATAGATAGGCTTTTGCTTGAAACAAAAGATTTAAATACAGGAAAACATATACAAAAGATAAAAAATATATACAGAGACATAGAATGGGTATAGTATGCATAGAAAAGCAGAGTCGGTAGAAATTGGGGTTCAGTGTTTAATTTTAATCTACGGTTTAATGGCAGAGTACGGGCGGGTGTACGGCAGTACGGATGGCGGAGGATCAAACGTTTATCAATCCGAGTGCTTTTCAAAAGGTAGAGTTACCGTCGGGAACACAGTATCAATGGATGCAAACGCTGGGTGAGCTAGAGGTTCGTTTGCCGGTGCCTCACGGCACCCGGGGACGAGATCTGGATGTTGTTCTTGAGAAAAAAAAAATTAAAGTTAGTTTGCGGAAAGGAGAGTTGTTGTTAGAAGGAGAACTTTCCCGGGAAATTAAGATTGAGGAAAGTGCATGGACGCTTGGTAAAAAGCCTTTGAACGGCGCATTTCTGTGTTTTTTTGCGCTATAATTTAGAAGTGTTTACTGAGAACGATAGATAGTGCATCGGAGCTAGTTTTGCACTTGGAAAAGATCAATAAGATGGAATGGTGGTCTTGCATTATTCAGGGGCATCCTTCGATTGATACGTCAAAAATACAGCCGGAAAACTCAAAGCTTGGTGATCTTGATGCAGAAACTCGGTCGATGGTTGAAAAAATGATGGTACGTTGAAGCATAGGCGGGTGTTGGCTTATTGAGCACTACATTTGCCTTTTTATATTATTTTTTTCTTATGATTTTTAAAGTTTGATCAACGACAAAAAGAACTCGGAAAGCCAACAAGTGACGAATTAAAAAAACAAGAGATCTTAAAAAAGTTTCAAACACAACATCCGGAGCTTGATTTTTCTAAAGTATTTCATAAGTATAGCATATTTGTATATTAAATCATATTATAGGCGAAGATCGGTTGAATATTGATTGTGTAGATATCAATTGTTATATATTCAATTTAATATTAAATAACTATTTATAAATACTATATGTTGACTTGTATATGTTAAGCAATACAATTCATGTATGAGTGCTTATATTTATTTGTTTATATTTAAAAATCTTGCCCTATATATTGATATGCGTCTTTTCCTCTGTTTCCTTTGTATTCTTAAAAAGATCAATATAGGATGACACAGGTTTGTGTTTAGTTTTCGAGGGATTCATTGGATGCTTTTCGCATTTTGAGAAAAAATATCTTTAGAAAACGGATTTGTTTTTGGCTTTTGATAAAGAGGAAGCGTAGAACTGTTTGATTGAGAACTAGATTGTAAGTTTGGATCCAAAAAAGTCGCCATATCATCAAAACTTTTAGAAAATGGATTTGTAGGTCGTGAAAATGGGACTGATGGTGTATTTAAAGTAGGAAAACAGTTTGGTAAAGGATATGATTGTTGACGCTGAACTGCAATATTCATTGAGTGCACAGAGTGGCGAAAAGGATTAGTATGATCCGTGGGATAATTATTTATCTCTGCAGGTGACTGGATAACTTGATTTAAATTATAGGGCTGATTGAACATTTGATTATTTGGTTGAATAGGATATCCACTATAAGCAGTATTGGCAAAGTTAGTTTGCATAGGATATATGGAACTATAATCCTGTGTTTGACTCATAGAAAGAGATGCATGAAACGGATCCTGACTCTGGATCACTTGAGGTGTTTGCTGATAAAGATTGTTATTTGGAGATAACATTGGATGATACTGATTATACAGCCCGATGGGAACTTGCATAGGAACTTGTGGCTGTATAGGTACTTGTTGCACTGGTATTTGTGACTGCATTGGTGTTTGTATCTGTTGCTGCATTTGCAGTGACGTATTTTGAGGAAGATTAGTTAATGACTGAACCGGTTGCGTTGCTGAAACGTCCAACGGTGTCACTGATGAATAAACTGAATTATTTTTTCCAGTATTTTGAAACATATAAGTCTGTTCATTTTCAATACTTGAAAAAAAATCGATTAAATTAATATTATTTAAATTCTTTTTTTGAGAAACATCTAGCGATGGAGAAGGCGAGCCTTTTGATAAATTAATAACGATTAATACAAACGAGTAAACAAACCAGTAGAATTACTTTTCAAAGATGTTTTAATAGATCGCTGCGCTATATTTCCTTTCTTTTTGTCAGACTCAAGTACATTTTTAGTTTCTATATATTGAAGTCTATTCTTTTCAAAATTTTTGTCGTTTAAGTAATCCTGTAATGCACGAGAAAGACTTACGGGTGCCTAGACAACCATAAATTACAACTATAATTATATCAAAAATATACTACATGTTTGATATTTGGGACTTCTATACGCGTCAACACTTCCATCCTACATGCTAATGACAAGTAATCAGCGACGTCAGCAGTCTGCTTAACAAATTTTTTGTATATATCAAGAGCTCTTTCTGCATCGTAACGAGACATTTCAAAATAATGTTCTAGATCGTATAAGAAACATAAAAAACAAGTAAAACATACCAAGAACATTAATTACACCTTCATTAATGACCTGGAAAAGAGACAAAAGATCACTAATTAATAATCGAAACGCTACAACAGTTATATCATTAGTTAATCCTTCTTCTAAAAGCTGAAATACATAAATATTTAAAGAAACAAGAAAAAAAGATGGTTCAACCTTGCATCGAAGCAGTAAATCAATCTGTTTCTGAACAATCCCTACTTCCCGAAGAAGGCCTTTATCAACGGTCAATTTTCGCAGTCTTCCCTCTGACGTTTTGCTGCTTTTCATGTATACATAATCAACACGTGTATCCTTGAAACTTTGCACTTTCTGCTGAAGATAAAGACTATAATTTTGTATATTTTTGCTTTGCTGAGAAATTGCCAGCTCTCCCAAAAATAAAAGACCACCTGAATCATACGATAAAAAGCCTGTATCTCCAAAAAGCTCATTAATAGAGAAATGACGTGAGTTCCTCGATAGATATTGCAGAGTAGCATCACGAGATCCTTCTCGGATCATAATATGAATAACAATAAGACTTTTAAAGACAATCTAAGGAAAACTAAGCCTTATATACAGAAAAAAACCATCATACAGTCCAGGACGGCTCATGAAGACGGCGGAAAATAGCACCAAACACCTCAAATAGCGCTACATCGCCTGCATATGTTGCTGTCAAAATACGGTCTAAATACTTCTGTTTGGGCGGTGCAAGCTGCAAAAAAACACATCAGTATAAAAATACTCTTTAAATATTTTATTTAATCACTAACTTTGACCTTTGTTGCACCTATTTATCCTTAATATCTGCTGAAAACATTTTTCATTTTCAATCACTCACCGTTAACGGCTTTTTCATACGGAGACATTGTATATTATATCAATCAACTCCTCTCAATCTCCTCAAGTGATCTATCTACTCGGTTTTCCCTGATTTCTAACTCTCAACCACTTTTTTCCCCTTATTCAATTCTTTTGATTGTTGGTGGTTGGTTTTTTACCCGTACGTGTTCCATTTGTTGCTGCAGTGAAAAAAGAACGCCCACACCAACAAAAAATAGTGTGAGCATACGTATATATGCGCTGCGTTTTCACGCATTTTGCAGCATATATGCACTTGATTTTCCACTGGAACTACGCTTTCCCGGCCAACACTCGGCCTGGGCGCACCTGGTCCGTGGAGCGGTAAAAGGTCTTTAGGGCGGAATCAGACGCATACATTTCGATCAAGCACCGCATATAGCGGGAAAATAGGCGTTCTGCATTATTTTATTGCGCATACATCTTGTTTTTTCCTCCAAATCTGAATCTCAGAAGATTTCTGCACCGAAACATGTAACAAGGTAAAATCGGCACGGTGCTTTCAACAGTGCTGTTTTTCCTGGCATAGTTTCTTTTTTATGCCGAAAAAGCTCTTTGTATATGCATTTTTTCATCATTGATTCATTTGAATACTTTGGAAGGATCAAACGCTCGGGATTTCGGGATCGACATATTAAGTAAAAAGAAAAAATGTCTGTTTTATGGAAACAAAGCGTATATATGCGCGTCAAAAGAAGCTGAATGACGCAAATACTTTAAATAAAGGACAGGTTGTGTTTTTTTCGCGTATTTATACGCTTAAAAATGCATTGAAAACAATTTTTTTTGGGCTACTATAGAACACTGGTGCAAAGATATAATAAATAGATTAATATCTATTAAGAACAAGAGTACACGTATAAAAGCACGTAAAAACAGATAAAAGAGCAAACAATACGTTATTAGTATCTATATAGGGCGGTAAAAGGGTTTTATTCAAGAAAACAAGCAAATTACATAGTAAAATATATGTTATTTTTATTATTCTATTAAGAAATTGATATTTCAATATGCACGTTTGGACGTGTTTGAAATTTGGAAAATCAGCGGGAAAACGGTGGATTTGCAGTAGCAAACGGATCGTTTCGTTTGAAACGATTGGAAATGCAGATATCGGCAAGAAAGTGCTGTTATCTGGGTGGTTTGTGCCATATCAGCGGAAACTTAGTCACCATATACAATTTTATGGGTTACGGGATGTATGTGGAAGAATAGTGCAGCTTGTTCTACGTAATGGATCAGAAGAACTTGTTAAACAGGTTGAAAAGATTCCAGCAGAAAGTGTTATTGAAGTAGAAGCAACTGTGCAATTACGGCCAGAAAAAGATTGTCATCAAGGGGAGATAATGGAGTTTGATATAGAAAAAATTAAAGTGGTGAATGTTGCAAGGACAGTAGCGTTTTTGCCATCGTTTGCAAGGTCGGTTAATGGGGTTGTGCGGGCAAGATATCGTTATTTGGATCTTAGGAATCCTTTGAACCATAGTGCACTACGATTGCGTTCGAATGTTTCAAAACAAGTTAGGGATTTTTTCCATGAACGGGGATTTCTTGAGATTGAAACGCCTCTTTTATTTAAATCAACGCCGGAAGGGGCTCGGGAATTTATAGTTCCAACACGACAACATGGGTATGCGTATGCACTCCCACAGTCACCACAGCAATACAAACAAATATTAATGGCTAGTGGTATAGGGAAGTATTATCAGCTTGCAAAATGTTTTAGGGATGAAGATTTGAGGAAAGATCGGCAACCAGAATTTACACAGCTAGATTTGGAAATGTCGTTTGTAACTCAAGAAGATATATATTTGATTATTGAGGATCTCTTAAATGATTTATGGAAAGTGCATCTTGGGGTTGATCTTGTACTTCCGTTTAAAAAAATGACATACCAAACAGCTATGTCTAAATATGGTTCTGATAAACCGGATTTGAGATATGGTCTTGAAATATGTGATCTATCGTCTTTTATAATGCCTATTTCTTTAGAATATCCAGTTATCGAAGCGATTGTTGTTAAAAATGGATCAGTTATCTCGACTAGTAAGCTTCAAGCGATTTGTAAAAAAATATCAACACCCAATCAGCCGGTTGTTGTTGTTAGTCTTCGTTCATTGGAGAAATTGGAAAATTGGGTTTCTGAAACTCCGTTTGTTTTAACATCGAATATATCTGATATGAAATATCTAAATGATTATCTAAAACTTGATCTGAATGATGCTATTTTTCTATCATCGCGACCATCAAAATATTTAGGCAATACAACACAATTGGGGAATGTTCGGCAGCTATTGTACCATGAATGTGTTAAACATAAGCTTATGCCTTCTCTTTCTGAAAAACATTTCGAATTTGTTTGGATTAATGAATTCCCTCTTTTTACATATGATGAAGACGAGTCAAAACAAGATGGAACATTCATACTTAAATCTACACACCATCCATTTACCAGCCCTCTTGATGATGATATTCATCTTCTTGAAAAAAATCCAGAATCTGTACGAGCTAATCATTATGATATTGTTGTTAATGGTATAGAAATTGGTGGGGGAAGTATTAGAATTCACGATGTAATTTTACAGAAGCATATTTTACAAGATATTCTTAAGGTATGTCATTTGTTTATAGTACTTTTTATAGCTGTTTTAGATACCTCAATATAAAATCAATCAGTTTTCGCATCTCTTTGAAATTTTATCAAGTGGATGCCCCCCTCATGGAGGTATTGCTCTTGGTAATATGAATGTCTCTCGTCTATTTGTTTTTAATCATTTTTAGGATTTGATCGCCTAGTTGCTATTTTATTTGGAACAAATTCTATTCGAGATGTTATTGCATTTCCTAAAACAAATTCAGGTATAGATCCAGTTGTAGAAAGTCCTGGAGAAATATCTGAGGATGTTTTAAAACAGTATTATCTTTGTCGATTAAAATAAAATATATAAGTTACGGAATAAATTTGTTAAAAAAATATACTTATTTATAAAATATCAATGAAATATGATTTAACAATTTAAGAACTATGTGTTTTAAATATATTTTTCTTTTATTTTAAAGAATCATAATAAATAATTGAAATGACTTGATTATACTTTTGATAAATGTATTTTTATGCTTTTTAGTGTAGAAAATGTTCCGTTTCTATCATATTATATGCTTTAATATATTTTCTGTGTAAGAAGTATTCCATTTAGTATAGCGATATCTTGTTTAACTTCTAAGAGATAACTTGTTTTTTAAGAAAAAAATATTAATTTAATTTTAATTTGTTTTGATTTTTTATTATTTAAATATTTATTAAAAAATCAAACTTTTTGAGCTTATTGTACTTTTAAATGTTTTTACATATTTTTTAATTTATTAATTTCAAAAATTTTTATTGAGTATATAATTTTTCTATAGATTTATTGTTCAAGTGATAACGTTTTTTATATCTTATTTATTTTTAATTATCTATTTTTAAAATTATAATGATAAAAATATTTGTTTTATTTTAAGAATTTTGTATTTTTTCGTAAGACATTTAACTTTTGAAAAAGTTATTTGCTTGAAAAATATTAAACCAAACAAATACAATAACGCATATTTTATACTTTTATAATGATATTTTTTATCATTTTCTGTGTATTTTTTTGTATATATTTGTGAAAATATTTTAACTGTAAAAAATATTTTTTTTTTCATATTTCTTATCAAAGTATTTTAAATACGAAAAAAGAAAACAAAAAATAAAACACCTTTATTTTCATATATACTTTCATTATTAATCACATTTTACTTTTCATCTTTCTTTTCATTTTTTATTTTTCTTATAGATAGTAGTCTTAATTTTCATAATTCATAAACCTAAAAAATCATACTTTCTTAAACTTATGAAATACTTTTCATCCTCCATTTCCTATAATAAATACTCATTTTCATACATTTTTTTCATTTCTTTCTAATTCTCTAGATAATACTTAGATTTTTAACGTGTTGCCTGACCGCACAAATAAATGTTAATATTCTTCAAAGCTTTAGAAGCAGAATTAATACCATATTTTAAATTTATTACATCTTTAAAGAGACCTTATATGTTTCTTTTAAATTGTAAGAGATTTTCCTTTTTTTTTTTTGAAAATTTAGTATAAGATCTAGATAAAACATTATTAAAGAAAGAATCAGAAGAATGACAAATTATTTGAATGCATTAACATCTCTTGCACATTCTACATGTGGAGATATTCCTCCACCTCTTGTTGGATGTTCTTTTACAGTAATCGGACCAAAGCTCTATGTTTTTGCAGGACGTTTAGTTTCAAATTGGTATTTAACAAATGATTTATATGTTTTGGATCTTGAATCGTATATTTGGACAAAAATACAAGATTCATCAGCATATGCACCAGAGCCAAGGTATTTTCATTCAGCAGATACATATTCAAATTCAATATATGTCTTTGGAGGCATTGGTATGTCGAAAGATCCAGATAATCAACATTGTGTATTAGATGATATAGCAGTTTTTGATATACAGTTCTGTAAATGGAAAAGGGTTTCAATACTTCCATCTCTTTATACGCCAAAGCCAAGATATGCACATTTATCAGTTGTTAGTATGAATTATTTAATGATTATTGGAGGACAAGATTTAGAAAACAATTATATTGAAGAAACAAACTATTTTGATATGGATATGTGTATGTGGATACATACATTTCCATTTAACAAACATTGTGGTCTTTATCGTTCAGTTGCTCTTTGTAAAACAGAAACTTATCCCGAGTGTGCACTGAATTATGTTGAAAAGAATATATCTATGCCAGAAACATCTTCCTCTACTCAAGGATCGCCTTTTTCAACTAGGCGGAAGTCATTGAGTGTTTCAGAATGTAGCAAACGGTTATCAGGCTGTAGTGAATTACCAGGTTTATTACATCATTCACAAAGTAGAAAATCCGTTGATATTATACAAAAACCAGAGACTGAATTTACACCTTTCTATCATCAACATATTTCTGAAAATCCTGTATATATTTATTCTAATTACAACTTCAGAAATGTGAAAAATGAGCTTTACGTTATTACGTTTCCACATGATAATCAATTTAATATAACAGATATTTCTGATGAGCTTAACGGTGAGTCTAAACCACCAGGTTTGCGATTTCCATCAGGAGGTATTCTTGGCAATCATCTTGTTATTTTTGGAACCTATTTAACAAATACAACGCAATCTTACAGCATTTGGTGCATTGATTTAAATAGTTTAACATGGTCAAAGATTGATCCTGGACCATTGCTGAACGAGGGCTCTTGGAATAAGGGAGTTATAGATTATGACAAAAATTGTTTACTTATTTTTGGAAATAAAGAACGTAACCTGGTGGAGGATTACAATAGCCGAAGAATTAATTTTGATCATATAATTTTAATAGAGCTTGAAGCTTTTGGTGTTTATAGAGTAACTATTCCTGAATTGTCTCCTATGGCACAAGAATTGGGACTAATGATGCTGGAAAATCCATCTTTTTCTGATATGGAAATATTAACTCAAGATAATATCGTTATACCATGTTCTACAAAGATTTTATCTACAAGATGGCCTCGGTTCCATGGTTTCCTTAAAGCTAGTCTTAAAAAAGATAGTACTGAATGCCCAGCATTTGATTTTTTAACTAAAAACCAAAGAAGTTCTTTGGCAGTATACAGTAACATAACACAGGTAAGCAGTGGTGGATCATCATCAACACGGTTTTTTAATCGGTCTCGTACTCTTTATATTCCTCATCCATATTCTGTTGTTCATCAATTTCTTCGGTTTTTATATACCTATTCTTTAGAACCTGCTATGTTAAATGACATTACTGCATTGTTTGCTTTACTCTCTCTTTCTAAAAGTTTTGGGCCTGATCTGGAGGTAAAGGATTTAAGTCTTTATATTTTTTATGCTCTTCAGAAATGTTTAACTCCAGAAACGGCTTCTCGTATCTATGAAATGGCTATTTTATATGGACATAGAGGCTTACAAATTCGAGCATTAAGGATAATGTCTACAATAAAAAAAGAGGAAAATAAAAATAACTAAAACATCAATTCTTGATATCTTAAATATACTTCAAAGTTTCTAGTACATTTTTTCTGGTTAAATGTATATATTAATGGTACATAATTCATTAGCTTTAGAATAGACCTAATTATTTATATTCATTTTTTTAAATTGCATATTTCTTTTAATATTCATATACTTTTATCTTGTATAGTTTTCAAATATCATTATCTTTAACATATGTTACATTTATAATTATATTTATTTTAAAAATATTTATTAAAAAATAAAATTGATTGATGTTTCAAAGAATCCTATAAAATACCTTCGTATTTCAGTTAATTTTTTGATTTTATAAATGAGTTTTTGTCAAAAGCAAAAAAGATGGATTGTTGCAACATATTGGGTAAATTATACATCTATATTACAGTTTTCTTTATTAATTGGATCAGTTTTTTGTTCTTTTAGCTATTCCTATATGGTGGAAAACTACAGAAATTTATCGGGCAAAACTACCACTTAAATTAATGGATAAATGGGCAAAAGGACAAGTGAATGACATATATACAGTTATGTTTTATTATTTTTAACTATTTATATTAGATGTGCAATATTCAATTTGATATTCCTGTCATTATTGATATTACTCATAATTCTAATAATATTAAAATGATTGAAAAATTAAAACAAATAATATCAACTAAACAAGAAAAAAATATAATAAAATTACATATCAAGAGTATAGATAATATTTTTGTATTTTTTATATTAAAATATAACAGAAAAACATTTAAATATAGACAAATCGCATTATGTTGTCAAATTACATGAAAAAAAAAATATAAAATCAGTATCTATGAATATATATCGTAATAGGACCCTCTTTATTGATTATCATCCTCATATTTTTCCAAAATTACCAAAGATTATTTCAGAAACTTTATTGGATATATTTTCATTACAAGAAAAATATATAAATTTTTATTTAAAAGCGACAGAATCTCGACACAAATCATTAGAATTAGATAACAATACATATACAAAAGTAGTAAAATATTCTTCAACCTTCGATATTGTTTTTAGTCTTGTAAATGGTGATGAAAAAAATGTGGTATCATTTTGGGATATCAAAAAAGCTGTTTATTGTATATGAAATCTTTAAATTTATCTACTTGTTTTCTAATATAGGAAGTATATTTTAGACCATTATTAAGACAACTTTCTGCTCTTTCCGAATTTAATGTAGAATCTCAAATTCATTTTTGTTCAGAATTAACATTTAATCCTTATAAATCAAAACAAGGAAATATGTTTCAAATTTCTATAGACCAATTTCCAGAGTTTGTCAATTTTGCGGAATGGAATTTAGGTAAATTTAAGCATGATATTCCAAACTAAATATAACTTTATAAGAAACTACTTTTTCATCACATAAAATAATTAATTTTTTAGTTTATGTTCCCCCACGTAATATTCAACCTCTTTTTCTTAAAGATTCACATGATAATCTAATCACTACAAATTCGTTTTTAGTTCCACAGTGGGGAAGCATTATTATTCACAATCAAAACCACACAGATATTGACATTTCGCATCTTAACATTACACAACTGCAGCCAATATTTCATATATTTATCTCTAACTTTTTATCTCTTCTTGGTACACCTTCTCTACCTTCATATATTAGCATTGAACCTTTGCCTGTTTTAAATGCATGGAGATTAGATGGTCTTTATAGGCAACGCATTACTGAAAATATTATTTCTGCTTCTGAGACGTTAGGAAGTCTTGCTAGATTGGTACAACGAATTCATAATATGGTTATTCCTGATCAAGTACAACAAGACGTATCAAAAACAATCGATTATTTAAAAAAAGTAATATTATCTTTTCTTCTATATAAACCCAATCTAAAATTAATAGACTTGCCAAAGTTTAAATGATTCCAAATTTTCAAATGCGTTGAATTATTCAAGAATTGCTGTCAATTCTGCGGAAAAAGCTTTCTTCGATCCATCTATGGTAAGCATGCTTTATTTCCCCGATGAGCACAAATACGGCGTATATTTGCCTTTATTTGGACCTTTGTTTTTTCCTTTAGTGATTCCTCTCCTTCGAGAATTTTCTAACTTCCTTAAAAGTTGGAAAACAAAGAGAAATGAAAAAAAAGAACCAAGACACACAGAATAATCATCCTTTACCAAGTGACAATATTACATCATACAATAATACAGTACTTTCTTCGATACTAGTTACCCATCAAAGACTAATTCGTCATACTCTACAAGCTTGCTTCGCTATAAGACTTTTTTCCTCTTTAATTTAGGCGTTTCTTCCGATTCTTTTGTACCGTCAACCATTGATTCTGTTTGCATAAATATACCAATCATTTCCTCGCTATATGCAAAACCCTCCCTTGCCCACTGTGCAATTGTACTGTCTTCACCATTATACATAATTGCATTCGCAAATAATAATAGAATCTCCCGATGAAATTGTTTTGATGTTTTAATCTTCCCATCACGAATCTTGTTTCTAATCGACTTCATATCTGTTGGAAAATAGATCAAATTCGAATATCCAGGTGCATCTTTGTTTGAAACTGGCCCCATAAATACTGCACCATGTTTGTGTTGCGACAAACTCATCCATAAAGGCATAATCATGCTTTGAAACCGTTTTAACGATGCTGTTTCCGAGACACCTGTTTTATGCACATTGTTGCTCTGTGGGTCCGACGACCATGTCTCTGTCTGTTCCTTTTTGCTTGCCCCACGCACATTTTTCTTAATTCCATGTTTTTTCCCGCTTTTTGTCCCATCTGACGGATTATCCCGCTTCTCTGGCACTACTTTCGCTTCTTTTTCACAAACCAAGCGCTGGTCTTTCCGGGTTTCTTCAGAAGACACATCTATGCTTGTTTCTAGTGCTTCTACTGCCTCTGGCCGGCTTTTCCGCTGGATTTTGACCGATAAAACAGGTGCTGAGTGCGTTTCTACCTCTTTTTCACGCAAAACCGGCTCCAACAACGCCTCCGGCTTTTCTTCCAATACCTCCACTCCTTCTGCTGTATGTTTCTCCTCTAATGCCTCCCTGTCCGACGTCTCCTGTGCATCTGCCGCTTCTGAGCCTTCTATTTCCCCTGAAACGTCTATTTCTGCTTCTGCTGTCCTGGATGGCTCTATTTCTTCACAATCCGGGCATTTTCCTGCCTGAATACTGCTGATTTCATCGACTATACGTGCAAATGCTTCTTCTTCTTGCCGGATCTCTGCCTTAAGCTCCTCAATCCGTGCTGCATGCAAGATACGGCACAGCTCCCGTATAGGTGCTGATACTGGCTTCAATTAGACATTTTCCCCCGCATATAATACACAAAACAACGCATACATGGCACTTCTGGACCCAATACTGGCCTGAAATATCAGTATTTCCTTCATTTATCCACAATATATACTCTCGTTTCAACTTGTGCTGTCGTAGTAGTGCCTCATACTGTGTCTCAAGCTCCTGCAAAAGGTTATTTCTGTGAATATCTATCAATATTGTAATGTTTTACTGATGCTGCTGCTGCTGGCCGCTGCAGCAGTGGATGTTGGTCCAGATGGCTCTGAATTACAGAGAAATCGCTGTCTCCATACCGCAGGACAAGCTGTGCAAGTAGCAGCGATGCAGTTCCGTTCGATTGTGCGGCGCTCATTGTGCTTTTATATTGTCGGACGGAGTATATCGAGAAAAGATAAAAGCGGACAATGCGTGTATTGGCGCATATACACGCAGTGTATACGCAATGTATGCGCGCAGTATGCACCGTATGCACGCATATATGGGCATATACACGCATACACACTGCATACAGTGCGCCGTAAGCACCAGTGCATACTGCAACATATACAATGTAGCATGCACTGTGCATATACTGCGAATATATATATACACAGCACACAAAGCATAGTGTATACATAGTATATATAGCATATATAGTGTATATAGCATATATAGTGTATATAAATGTATATAATATAGCAGACATAGCATACACAATGTGTAGCATACATAGTGTATATAGCATATACAGTGATATGGATGTGTAGCATAGACAGTATATATAGTGTATATAGTGCATACAGTGTAGTGTATATAGTATGTACAGTATATATACTGTCTATGCTGTACACGCTGTATATGCAGCATATGCTATCTATGCTATATATTATATATACTATATATACTATATATACTATATATACTGTATACGCTATATATACTATCTATGCTATACGTTATATACACGTATACACAGTATACACAGCATATAGAGCATACACAGTGTATACTGTATACGCAATATATGTTATGCTGTGCACAGCACGTTGTATGCTATGCTATATATGTATGCTATACATGCACCGATAGCATTTTACATGCAAATACACCGTATATACATATGTATACGTGTATACGTGTATACTGTGTATGCACACACTGTAAGTGTATACGTCCCGGGAGTAGCGGTGTCAAACACATGCACCGCCACTCCGAACACTCCACACAAGAAGAGCACCCAACAAAGCGTCTGCGTGCAGATTTGCAGAGCAATACAGAGAACGACTTATCTCTTCTGCCTTTTGACTTCTTTGATGCTCCTGAGAGTGCTGCTGCGCCGTCCTGTGATACACCGCCGGCATCACCGCCTTCGTCGCCCTCGAAATGGGCCAAAGAACGCGTTTTCGATGACTCGTGCGACCAGTCCGCATACGATTTACGCGCTGAGCACCTTGCAGAGCGTGTAAAGCAAGCAAAAGACGCAGCAGAGGCCAAATCCCGCGCATATACTCCGCAAACACCCACAGAAACACATATATATGCGCCAGAAAACGCGGTTTCCGACGCCGAAACCACCGCGTCGGAGACGGACGACGACTGGCGCTGTAGGAGGAACACACGGGTGTCCGAAAGGCAATGAGCTGCTGTGTATACTGTACGCACAGTACGTGTTCTGTGCGGTCTGCAGTTTCGCGCATATATAGCGGTATACGCGCGCATATACCCGGGGGATCAGCGCATATACACAGGTGTATAGGCGGCAGTGGCAGCAGCAGGAGAAACGCCCAAGTGGTGGGCGCATTTTGAGCTCGGCGTGGCACTTGCACTGTATACATGGCCGGTGCTTGCAACGGCAGTTGCAGCAGAGTGGGGCGGTCCGGACAGTGCAGCAAAGCGTGAGTGGATTGGAGGAGTGGTTGCAGACATGGTTGAAGGTTAGATACACAGTCGCCTAAGTTCACACCGCATGCTATGCACAGTATATGCTATGCACTGTACTATGTATATATGTATGCTGTGTATGCGACAGTGCAGTGCATGCACAGCATGCAACGCATAGAGTGCGCATATATGACGCATATATAGCGCATACACTGTGCATACAGCGTACTGCACATATGCCGCACATACTGTCTACATATATTTTCAGTGTATACATTATACATAGTGTATACATAGTGTATACAGCTCACACATACACGCATTATATATATAGTGTACATGCATTATATGCATATCTGCTGACCATATGCTATACGTGTTGTATATATGTTATATATGCTATATACACTGACTATGCATTATATGCATTATATGCATTATATGCATTGTATGCATTGTATGCATTGTATGCTGTATATGTAGAGCGTGTGCTGTGTATACACAAAGTATACACGGTATATACATAATATATACACATATGCACACTTGCACAGCAATATAGTGTCTGCATGTTATATGCATAGTATACACGTGTGATGTTCAGGATGGATATGTAGCGTGTAGCATACACTGTATATGTACAATATATACAGTATGCGTAGTGTATGCACTGTATATACACATTGTATGTACAATATGTACATTATATACACTATATATCCACACTATACACACTATACACACTATACACACTATACAGTATACGCTATATATATACCATATGCATAGTATACATTATGTACACTGTATACACTATACACGCGGTGCACTTTGTATGAGCAGCATATGGAGCTGTTTCGGGCTCAGATTAATATATATTAGGCGATGCAGCAACAACAGAAGATCAATTGGAACTTTTACTTTTGCAGATAATGGAGGACGAGTTCTCGGTTATCATTGATGATGGCTCAGCAGCAGCAGTTGCAGCACAAATTATACAGCTGCGTCGTACATGTGAAGCAGGAGACACACAACACGTTATACAGTGGTATGAGCGGTGGCAGAGACAGCCAACAGTGGCACAAGTACCGCCAGCCAATGAGAGTGATTCGGGAGATGATTGCACAAATTAATATTAAATACACCATTAAAGGGTGTTTTATGTATATTTTTAATGAGGCTCTTAAACAGACTTTAAAGGACTGAAAACGACTCTAAAGACACTAAAAATGCTTTACAGCTGCTCTATAGATAATGTTTTAGTCTTTAGTTTGATTTTTAGTAATGTTTAAAAAATTACATACATGTTTGTCAATATTTTTACATATAGTGGTGTCGAAAAGCTATGAAAAAATGCAAACAAATAATAAATATACATGAATGAAGGTTGATTTCATAAGATGTCTATTTCTGCATACCTGTCTTTATTAAGTGTAATGAAAGATTATGTATTATCAAGGAATTATCAAGGGGTTATCAGGAAATTATCTAGTAATTATAGAGGATCTTTCGGGGGATAGTTTGTTTAAAGGTGACTGGTTCAATGTTGGGAATGAAGGAGCATTGGGTTTGCGTCCATGAACAACAATTTTCCCAGGAAGTTCTTCGACAAGCCAGCCATCAGCATTTAGTAAATGAAGTATAGCAGGCCGAAGTTTTGGGCGGCCGTTTTTGCTATGAGTGCCTGCACCAGTAACAACTTCAACAGGTTTACGTGCGTTTCTATGGAGTGCTTGTTGGTGATGCCACCATTGTGCAATATGTTCTTTGACAAATAATTTAGCTTCAAGAATTGTCAATCCATGTAGATCAATTGAATAAAGATGGCTATACATGTTAAACGACAAAACATTTTAGAGTTAGAAGACTTACATGGGCTCCATTGTACACATTTTAGCTCTTAGAGTCCACAGTTTAACTTTAGCATCATATTCTCGGCCCTAAAAATGAGTAAAAAAACAAAAAAATGTATGGTTTTAAAAAAGTACCTTTTTTGAATAATGAGTGACAATGTCTGCATAAAATCGATGTGTTTTTGCTTTTTTGTAGGCCTTGGCTGCCTCTTTAAAAGCATGATTTCTTTTAAAAACAAAAATTGATACATTTTCTTCACATTCTTCTGAGTTATACTTCATAAATATTCTATCATCAAAAACAATGCCTGGATAAAGAGTATAATTATCAGTGCATGATGGAGATGCGTCATAGAAATGAGAAACAGTATTTGGGTTTGATTCATGTGACTTTGAAACAGATGCGTGTATTGAATTGCCAAAATTTTCTGGGTGAATAGCTAAAATAATATGTCTTGCTTTTGAAACATCGTTGTTTGCAGAAAGCAGAATTCGTTCATACATGTACTCCTCAAGAAATGGGAACTGGCTTTTCAGTTGATCTAGATTACTCATGTAATCCGGTTGCAACATAACAAATGATTTATTCATCCGCTCTATCATGCTATCACTTGATAACAAAGTATATATGGATTTCGGCAAAGACATAGAGCATTGGTGATAAATAGATACTGCTTGTTTTTTGGAAATCTCAAATATGTTGGCCAGCCATTCAATATCGGGAACGATACTGCCCCATGTCGAGCTTGAATGTTCTAAACGTGGATACTCGGGCATTGTATTATATTGATCCCATTGATTTAATGGAATATTCTGCATTTTTTTATTTTTTTTTTGTTTTTTTGTCTTTAAAATCTGGGAAGATATTCCAAAAAATAAATCATTTAGGAAATCCTGATCATCTTCATTCATATTGTTCAATATTTCATCTACTGCTTTTTCTAATACATTTTCATGTTTGCAAAGAATATGTTGTAAATGATCTTGATGTTGTTGAGGAAAGATCATTTTTAAAAAAGATAATGAATCCTCATGATTTATATTTTCTTGATGTTCCAAAATATCAAGTTTATCTTGAGATATATTATTTTGATTATATTCCATACTTATATTTTCATGATTATTTATAGTGCCATATTAACTGTTGAATTATACAAAGATAATTAATAACCGAGTTTATTCTTAATAAAAAACAATATATATGTATTTATCATTTCTATAATTCATTCATGCTTAATGAAATAAACTTTTATAGTTTTTGTAATTTTTTTTTGTTTTTAGTCGTCTTCGATATCGCTAAGTTTGAATTATATATAGATAATATAAAATAAGATACAAAACTTTAGTATTCTAATTCATAAAAATGAGGCTTTATATACAAGAAAAATCACTTTATGAGTATAAAAATTCCGAAAAAGTTTTTAAAAAAATATCATAATTTTTAAAAATTCACAATCATTTATATTATCTATTCTTATCAATATCATTAACACTATCAAGAATCTTAAAAATGACAAAAATATTTATTTACATTGACTCATAAATTTCATTTTTGTATTTTTTAAATATTTTAAATAAATACAATATAAATATAATATATATTTCTTTTATTACAGAGTATAATTTAGTAAAAATATATTTTTTTAATTTTCAACAAATTAGATGATTTAAAAAACAATAATCTCTTTTAAAGAATTTAAATATAAATATATTATTATACTAAAAATATATTAAAAAAAAATATAAAATATTTATTTTAAAAACATAAAACAAAATTTAATTTCTATAAAAAATAAAAACAATTCATAATTAAAATATAATTTAAACAAAAATTAGAATAATATGAACAAAATACGTCATTACGACAATCCCTTAACAAAAATATCAAATACAATAAAAATATGCAATAAATTAAAGATTCATCATAAATATTTTTAAAATACAAAGTATAATAAAATTTAAAAAAATGCTTTTAATAAATTTTTAATATAAAGCATACGTCGTTTTAACTGAATGATTTTTATTTACTCTTCAGAAATAAGTTTCGTCACTTTTCCAATAGCCACAGTAACACCTTCATTACGAAGAATAAATCGTCCAAGTTGGCTATGTCTTTCATATGTTTCAATACATATCGGTGATGCAACGTCCAATAAAGCTACAATCTTCATACCTTTTGTTGCAAATGGGGGTGGTTTTTTGCTTCGTCTGTTTGTTACTTTATCAAGTTTATAAAGCAATTTCTAAATATATTCATTTAATTTAATTAATCCATAGAAAGTATAATATTTACCAAAAATGTCACATCTTGAACAACTGTATGAATATGAATAATACACGAATAGCCCGAAGTAAGCAAATTTTTGACCTCTAAAATAGCTATTTGAGCTTCAAATATTTTAGCAGTATGCACTGGATTACTAATTGATGATAAAATACAGCCCGACATAACATCATCTTCTTCTATTCCTCTTATTCGAAGTTTGACCTGATCACCACAACGAGCTATCTGTATTTCTTCCATTTCATTATATAATGCAGTTACTTCAATAATATTCTAAAATTTGTTAAGAATAATGTTTTTCAACATATATAAATACTTTATTTGGCATAAGAATAAGACTCGATCCTTTTTTAACATAACCACTTTCAATCTTCCCTTCAATAACTAAACCCATATCCTAGTGAAGATTAATAAAATATAACAAATATTTAAAGCTAAACTCTATATTTTGCTTGAATCGGAATCATTAATGGAGCTTTTATTTTTCGTTCGAAAGTATCCATTTGATCCAAATATTCAAGGAGAGAAGGCCCATCATACCAAGGACATATCTTCTTATCAACACGGTCTTTAATATTTATACCAGCAAATGCAGAAATTGGCATAAATACAAAATCTAAACAGTTCAGAATCATCTAACAAAAAAATAATTTCTACTTGTTTTTGGATTATATCCTAATTCCTTTTTCAAAAATCTTAAAAGCTTATTTGTACATTCATCATATCTTAAAACATTTTAGAAAAATATCAACTATGTAACTGTTTAACCTTTCTTTTGACCATTCTACAGTAGGATCGTCCATTTTATTAATCACAACGATAAGATTAGTAATACCCTGCGTTTTCGCAAGCATAGCATGTTCTCTTGTTTGACCGCCTTTTTCAAATCCAGTTTCGTACTCTCCTTTTCGTGCAGAAATAACAAGTACACCTACATCTGCTTGAGATGCACCCTCTATCATATTTGGTACATAAGATTTATGACCAGGAGCATCAAGGACTTAAAAAATTAATGCAAAAATAAATAATCATAAATAAAATACTTGTATATCGACGTTTTTCCGTTTCAAAATATGCCCTGCCTACTTCAACAGTTTTCCCTTTAGACCGCTCTTCTTTAGTAGAATCTAACGCCCACGACAAATACCTTTTTTATTAAAAATACGTTTAAACATCCTTTATTTTCATACCAACTCTCTCGACCTATATCCTTTGCATCTTTTTCATATTTCTCCATCGTTCTCTTATCCACCATTCCTGTCATATAAAGGATATTCCCTCTAATGCCTTTAGCCTAATGAAATAACATATTTCACAACTACCCAAGTGTTGATTTTCCTGCATCAACATGACCAATAAAAACAACATTCACATGCTCTTTTCCATACATGTCCTGTATGATTTCATCATCAATGTCATCTTGAAATTGGTCCATAGCATCAAGATTTCTACGTTCATCATCTGTAGACACTGGAACACGACTTTTTTCTTGATTCAGACCAGAAGACAATGTATCCACACCAGAAACCGAATACAAACTTTCATTAGCCTCAACAACAGGCTCTTCACTCTTCTTGGATGACGTTTTCATTACACTAGATGGCTTTGTAGGCTCCCCAATCTTAATCACTTTTGCAGGTGATGTATTACAGAATTTATCAACGGAATACTTTTCTATTTCAGCTATTTCAGTATTCAAAAAAAAAACAATATTAACAAAAATATACCAAAATATGGGTCATGAACATATGTCTGCATAGACTGCATATGATTTTCTGGCGGACAAAACATATAACCGGGAACCGTATGTGCTTGGGCATTATATTCCTGACCAATGTAACCATAAGACATATCATTAAATCCATAATTCATTCTTTGATCTAAAAAAGCTTAAAAACATAACATATGAAGAAATAAAGCTTTTAAAACCCATTGGTTGTTGCAAATATGTAGAACTAGGTCGAAACTCTTTTGCTTCAGCAGACATGCTTATTTTTTCCATTTTTTGAGATAAAGAGCTTTCTTCATCAATGTTATTCTCCCATGTATCGTCTAAAGCAGTGTTCTTTCTCCCAGAAACATTAATTAAATCATTTTTGTCATTTAACATCTTGTGAGACTAATACCTAATTTTTGCTCAAAAAAACAGTTTTAAAAAAGACACAGGAAAAACAAACTCAATTGAATAAAAAAAAACTATTTCCAGCAAGTTTTTATGCTTTTTTATCTAAAGATAAACAAGAATTTGATCACAGAAAAATTTTGAGGTGATAACAATCGTAACCAATGTTAACGTCATAATAAACGCTATCAATAGAAAATGACAATAAAGTGATAAAAACAAGGAAAAACAAAGGATTTTCAATTTAAAAGATTAATTTAATATTTAAAAGCAATTTGTAGTTTTTTTCTGCTAAAAAAACGCAAAAAATGGATGATTTTCTTGCAAAGTTTGACTTAAAAATATATATCAATATACAATTTAATTAATTAAAAAAAAGGGTTTCTATTGCAGCAGCAACATTTGCAATACGTAGTGGAGTTAGTATTGCAGGTGGTATTGCACTGCGTCAGGTTTCCAGATATATTAAAGACATGCCATCTCAAGCTCAGCGTCAAGCACTGGATAATCTTAGAAAACAGCTTGAACAGAAAATCCGAGTGGATAAACTCTCTATTATATTATTAAACTAATGAATATATCAGATTGTTACGCCAGCAATTGATTTGATTGAGATTATGTATATATTTTCTGACAAATAAAATCAATATTGAATAAAATAGATCTGCTCGAGGAAATACAAGTCTTGGGAGCACCGTTCACCTTACAAATTCACTACGTCGAGATATCAATGCATTTGCAAGGCGTGTAAGTGATGCAGCTGATGAACAAGAAATATCAAAACATATTAACAAAAATAATATGGGGACTATTATGGAAGACATGAAAAACCTCCTTTCAAGAATTGAAGATGTAAAAAATTCAAAGAGTGTGTTGTTTTTGATTCATTTTAGGCGGTTCCTCTTATATCTCTTGCATTAACAACATCGGGTGCAAATATTTCCTCTTCGTTACCAAATACAGTTTCACCGTCTCGATTATTACAAGCATCTTCGTTTCTAACATCAGCAGATACTTTGTTCGCAAAGACACCATCTATTAAATTTCAGCAAGTTGGACCTATTTTTATATTAAAACTTTACACTATTTTTTCAGGAAGCGCAAGAGTTGCACACATGATTTCAGCCAGTGATATTACATGGAAAGAAGAACATGCTAAATGCCATGTATCTGTTGTTCGTGTTGAATTGAGTGATTCTGAGGAATCAAAGAACAATTCAGCACGTGAAAGGATGAATGAATATGCTTATGAATTACAAGTAATTGAAGATTTAAATGATGGAAGATACCATGATGAATTAGAGGAACAAAAGATAAAAAAAAATAAAGATGGAAGCATATACGGTTCCAGAAGAAACATACCGATCCATTTGGTTTCAAGGCTTTTTTTCAATGCATCTGGAAAACTTCTTAATATCGAAGAAGCAAAAACTCCTGTTCTTGTTTTAAAACTCAATCATGCGCTTTCTCCCCCAAGAAAACTATTAGAATCCATTAAGTATGATAATACAGAAAATGATGAAGTTTATGAAAACATTGATGAAGAATCATTTTATGATAAAATTAATAATCCTGAAAATATTGAATGGATTGCATTTGAAATTTGGAATGATTATACAAGTGATAATGATGAAAGTTATAGTGATACCAATAGTGATACCAGTAATGCTAATGAAAACTTAAATGAAAATTATAACCATGATAATTATGAAAATCTGAATAACAAAAATAACCATAATAAAAAATCATTAAAGGATGGATCTATATTTCCTGAGAAAAAAACATCAGAAAAAGCTACAGCTAATGAAATTTCGTCTTTAAAACAAGAACAAATAAATGAATTTTCAGAAGCATTGAAAGCACTAAATATTAACTCAGAAAACACGAATGAAATTCTAGGATTGCATAATAATTCTAGCACTAATCTAGCCACTTTATCTCTTCTTGAATATATTATTAGATTAACTGCATTACAAACATGCGAACAAACATCATTACTTTCTGTAACTGATGAAAGAATTTCATTGTTTTTAAGAGATGATAATCATAGTTCTAGGACAAGAGAAAGGAAAGGGACCATGGAATATGGACAAACACCATTTAGTTCACCATCATCAGTGAAACTTGAAAAAGATGGAATAAAATCTCAAGAAAATCGCAAACTTAATAGACGCGATTTATTACTTGACAACCGGAATTCTCCGAGAAGTCCTCTTACCTTAAATTAAAGCATAGAATTGCTTATAAAATCTCTATATTTAGAACTAATCTAAATATTGCATATAAAAAAGTAATTAACAATTATAAAAGTTCTATACTAAAACTATCTTTAATATACTATACAGTATAAAGCAATTTAATATAACAATATTACGGTTAAATCTGATTATAAAATAGCCTAAAAATTTAATATAAATAACATAACACATACATATTTGTTTATATTTAAAAATTGATACTAATATCGATAATATAACAGTTAATCTACAAAATGCAACTACATAATATTATGTCTAAACATGCTAAAAATATAACTTATGTGAATAAAATTCCATATACCTTTTGAAATAAATAGCTATAAATTATGCAAACTACTCCTATTCCCATATTTTAAACAAAAAAAAAAAAAACCAAATTTAACCGTAAAAATGTTCCTTTATATAAAAAATCATAAAATAAATAATAAGTATTATTATAGTAAAATCATATAATTCAGTATATTTAATCATCACCCTTTAATAATAAAGAATTAGATTATTATTTAAATTCCACGTGTATATTTAAAAATATTAAGGTTCAGTAATATCTATAAAACATCAGATTGTTTCAAAAAACTTTTTATTAAATACGTGTATTTATTCCGGATACCATATAACAGCATTTCCTCTGAGGAATAATGTACCCATCAAGTAACTGTTTCTCCGGAAGTACGTTTTGCAAAGTATTGTGAACAATATTATTACCGTGAGTATAGCAATTTGTACATTGACATGCAGAAGTACACGTACACTTAGATCCTGGCCTAGAACAATCAAATTCGTAATACGTTTCTGGTATTTCAAGATTCTGAGAATCACTTATGATCGTTTGAAATTTCATAAATGATTCAGGAATATTAATATTATTATTCTGTGTTTTAGAATGCTGAATATAATCAAAGAACACAGGCATAGATGATGAATGAAAATTTTCCTTTATTTCTGAAGGTATGTATGAATAATTAGATATTGTATCAAGATCTGCATATGCTGATTTATTATAAGTTTGATAAAAATCAATATTGCTTGGAGTAGAAAAACCATTAGGACTGTTTTGTCCTATAACCTGAGGATATATATAATTATTAGAATATTGAGAATTGTAATAAGAGAGCATTTCTGAAGAAAAATCAGAACTAGGTTCAGAACTAAGATCTGGACTAAAATCGGAACTCTGAGTACAAACTTTTGAATCAGAATTACATGTTTTATTCGTAACTGCTCCAATCCCATACTTCAAACTATCTGCATTGTTTAACATCTGAAAATTACTGGGAAAATGTAATTGTTTAGGTTCACTTAATCCATTAAAATTTAATTCAGATACATTTGTCTGAAAATCTTTTATAAATGCTCCGTTATTTTGAACTGCTTCATGCATTTCTTTATTTTCAATTGTTTCCAATACTGTTTTTTGGTCTAATACGTTAATTATCAATTATTTTTAACAAATTAAATAATAATACTTTTTTTAAAAGCCTTAAAAATCAGTTTCTGAAAATCAGGCGACTCATTTGCTTTCTCTACATACTCCTTACAGAAACATTTTGTACGAAAAGGTCTTTTTATACGTGTCGACAATGTAGATAGGCATTGTGATACCGGTCTACCTTTACGTTTAATCTCAAAAAGTTGCCTATCTTTATGATCACATAATGAAGAACGATGCCCCCTAATACAACTAGAGCTATAGAAGCTGATAAGCTATAATTTGATCTTTTTTAAAAGAACACAAACCACGCGTATTTAATATTGTTAATATAAACCATAATAAACAAAAATTAAATCTATTTTCACGTAAAAAAATAAAGAAAATAAGAAATATTACGTATTCAATATGTTTAAAGGTAGTTTTTTCCTTTTAAAATACAATTATTATAATATTTTTAATAATAAGTTTTTTTAGCAGTTCAAATACATTGATCTCGATATTTTTAAGAAATCTGATTTTATAAAATAGACTAATATTATATAAAATAAGCAAATTTTTAAAATATCAAGTTTTTTGATTACTCAACTAATTTTTTAGTTTTATCTATTAATTTCATTTGATAATTAACTTTTTTATATAGGAAAAGATAGATTTAAAAAGTATAGAAACAAAACAAATTTGCCTACTTTTCAAAATAAACCCTTTATTAAGTCTTATTTTGCCTATTTTTAATTAAGTTTTATACATTTGTTTGAAAAATGTTGGTAAAACATATTTATTATAAATTATATTTGCATTTTAAATAAAAACACAAAAAAACAATACAATTAATTTCATGAAAAGAGGCAAAATAAATATCTTTTAATATATATAAGAACAAGCTTTTAACCTCTGAAAAATAATTTTCTGAAAGATTTTTTTATAATAAAAACATTATAATAAAAATATATTTAAATCCATTTCAAAAATCAAATATTGAGCAATAACAGGTTATTTAAGGATACATAAATAATTGAAAAACAAATATATATATTGGGCAAATTTATATATTTTTCTTTAAACTATCGACATCTAAATTTCCAACAAAACTACACAATAAAATATTCACAGAAAGGAATTTAAAGAAAAAATTAAGAATAAATACGTAGAAAATAAGCAAAAATCTTCTTTTTTATTATATTTAAAGTTTTATACATTTTTCTTTTAAAAAAAACACTTTAAGGAAAACAACTAAAAAAATAGTGAGGATAATAAAGATAAAAAACTTATTTTTGGAGTTTTCTTATAATTTTTGTCTTTATTTTCATTTTTTTCTCTTTTCTTGGAATTCAATCATCTATTTTATTTTTTAAGCTATCTATTTAATAACAATAAATCCATTCTAAAAACATAATGATTATATACTTTTATGTAATAACGATTCTTCAGAGTTTTTGCTAATATAGGGCTTTGACTAATATATTTTCTAGGAATATTTCAATGTTTAATAATTACAATCATATTGCATTTCATGGTACACCTGATGATCATTTCAAAGAAAATTATCAAAATAAAATACATCATAATATTAATTACGGCAACTATGAGAAAGAAAGGCGCTATTTAAATCAACATAATTCAAATAACATGTTTAAAAAAAGACACAGTCATACAAATTTTCCAATTTCATCTAATTTGCAAGGAAAAGAAACACCTTTTTCATCTTTAAATGCAAAAAAAAATCCAATATCATCAAGTCTTAATCAGGAATTCAGAGATTTACGAGCTTTACAAAAAATGTCTATGGAAACATCCCCTGATCTAGAATTACCATTTACTTCAATTATATCTATTGCTTCAAATATTTATGAAAAGAATAATATTTCAGAAGATTCTTTTTTAAAGTATATTTCTAAAAGTATTTTGCACTTAATTAATTATATTAGTCCTACTCAACTACATCTTAATATTATACCAGAAAAACATGAATATATAAAATACAAATATCAAAAACCTAAAATTCCTTATAGGATTCCAAATGCTAAAGCTAAGAGTATTAATAATCATAATAATTTTTTTGTCCAAAAACATGCTTTTTCAAAACCTGTAGTTTTTAAAGAATTTAATATTGAAAGCTCTCACATGAATTTTTTCAACTCAGAAAACGAGTTTCAAAAGTCTATTTCACAAACTCAAATACCATATATATTTGAAAATTATAAACATGCATCAATTTATCAACCCAAACAAACATTTAAAAGATCAATTGATACCGAGGGACAAATGTCATTTCAAAACAATGATTATACAGTTGAATCACTCAATAAACATTTACAAAATACTTCAATATCCTCACAAGAAGTTAATATGAATAAATCTATATTTTTTGATTCTAAGATTCTAGAAGAAACTCAAAATTATACAGAACCTATAAATACCACAAATGAACTCTTACATTATAAAAATGATAAAGTATTCTTTCCTAGTCTAACGCAAAACAGATATAATAATTTTGATTTATTAAAACATGAAAAAAGCGACATTATACTATCTCATCCAACAAAACATTGTAAAAACAATAATTTACCTCCTATTCCACATAGGGAATCTTTTAGGGGTTCCGAGTTAAATCATTATAATAGTATACCTTTATCATCAAATAATAAAAGACAGTATCACAGCTTATCTAATATTCCTTTGTCTACAAAGGACTACAAAATAAACAATAACTATAAATATATTACCGATCTTTCTAATTCAGGGACTACAGTACATGATCAACTTAATTTTTCTAGGAAATCACCGTGGGAAATGTTTTTCAATTATGAATATGATACAAATTATTTTAATAAAGATGAAAAATCAGAGGAAAATAAAATCAAAAATAGAAACACTGACAGTTTAGATGTGGTTAAAGTTAATGAAATTTCTTCTGAATATTTCAATATTATTAGAAATCATAAACCAGAATACAGTTTTTTATCCTTAAAATATGACTTTATAAAAAAAGAAAACATTAAAAACATACTTTCATCTATTTCTAATTATAAGAAAAAGCTTTTAGATAAAAAGGCTTACTTTTGTCAAATTTCAAAATACTTTTTTGCAAAATATTTAAAAGGTGAAAAATACACGAATGAGTATTATTCAAATTCTTTTCAATTCGAATCATTATATTTTACTCGATTTCCTATACAACTTGAACGTTTTATATATCATCTTGCTCGTCTTAAACTCTCAGAATCCCACCGACCTCTTTATCAACATGTTCTTTTAACAAATTTTATATATTATTACTTATCTCTACTTAAAAAGGATCAAATTATTCAACAATCTAAAAATAAGTTACATAAGAACGTTTCTTTGTTCTCTAAATACAATATTATTCCTGAAACTATACAAAATCAAATTGAAAGAAATACAAGATTTCCGATAAAAAAAACATTTGAAAACAATAATTATAACGTAATTTTTTAACATTTCAATTATTAAATTCTAAATTATATAGGAAAAAAAGACAAACGATAGAATAAATCTAAAATGTAAAATACACATTCCTTACCTCATTGATTCTTTGAACCCAACAATATTTGATTACAACGACCTTAATATACCATTTGCATATGACGACTATGATGAATTCAGCAATATTCACTCAATTTTACATGAAAACAATGATCTCTATTATAATCAATCAAATTTTAAAAACGTATTAAATTCAGACATATTAGATTCAGATATATTAAGACCAGAGATACCTATAATAGAAAATGTACATGATATATTATATATATAAATAATAATCATATGAAAAACATAATTAAAACTTTTTTTTAAAAATATACTATTTTACAATTTAAGATCATCTTTTATAAACATCAAATAATGTTTTGTTTAATTGTATTTAAATTCTGATGGCTTACGATATATTTAATTTAAATATTAAGGTTTTCTAAAAAACAAATGTGCACCAACAGAAATAACAAGAGCTCCAAATGCACTTGTTGCTAGCAAAAAAGGTATATTCAAAGGTTCTTTTTCTTTGTTTTTTTTCCTATTTTCCTAAATATGATAATACATTTTCTTTATACAAACCTAGGTATAGCAAAATATGGAGTCTGTGCAGCTTCGACTAACTAAAATAATTAGCCCTTTTCTTATATTTATAACTATAATATACTTGAACAAATAAATCAGATGTTGACATCCATGGTATACTAACATGAATAGGAGAACGAAGACATTGGATTTGCGTATATTGATCTGGTTGAATATCACATCTCTATTATGATATAAGAACAAAAAACTATTATAAAATAAAATACCTGCTGTTGACGATCAAGATCAGCCTTCGTAGCAGCATAAACACACGGAATAGAATTTATTTCAGGGTATTTTTCCTTCAAAATTTAGCTACATTCATGATTAATGAGGACTAAACCTGTAGTTTTAACAAATAACCAAAGCTTTCAGGATCAGATGAATCATAAGTCAAACATAATACATCACAAGCATCTAATTTTTTTGGATTACTTAAAACAGCATGTTCATTATCCGTTAATTCCTCAAGCTTGTATACTTAAGTTTTTATCTATCAAATTTATCATCCTCACCACAAGATATCGTTGAATACTTTGGATTTCAACGCTATTTACAACTGTTCTATGGTTTTTTGTAGGAGTATATTTCGGATTGTATGGGATATTTATAAAAGAATCTAGCAAGCAACTTTTTCCTGATTTCCTTTTGCCAACAACATAACATAAAAATACATTTCTATCTACCTTAACTGATTTTTTCCCTCTTTTACGTGCTTTTGTTATATATAATGCATCCATTGTCCCTTCTTTTCCAATTGATTCGAAACCTAAATATGCAAGATAAGCAAGTGTTGTTGAATAATCCAAAAGTGTTGTCATGCTCCACTGTGCAAGCCATCCATTATAAGTAACATAACCCATCTCATTTCGAACTGTAGACTCTGGAAATGATGAAAGAAGCCACAACTTTGGTAATCCAGGTGTAGGCGCAAATAAAGCACATAATTCGTCTGAATTTAATGCGCCATCATTATCTTTATCCATTAATGAAAAATAATCGACCAAAAAACGATATCCTAAAGGACTAAGCTCCACACTTTGGTTAGATCCTACTTCAAATCTTTTTTAATTAGTCAATAATCTCAATGACAATATGCAATTACTTAGGATTAAGAAAATCATCTTTTAAACTTAAGCTATCCGTATATTTAAAAGACCTTAAAATTTGCCAGGTTGTCTCATGTCTTCCTTTAACAGCAAATATTTTGTTCAATAACAAAAACCCAATTTCAGTTAAACCATTATCCCTTACTGCATCAAGAGATAATTTTGAAACAGAAAATTTAATATCATCAAAATCGGAAGGCGCCATTGGTTTTTCAAAACATCTTCTTTGTAATAAATCTAATTCTACATCATTTAATATACCGTTATGATCTTTATCGGATAAAACTAAATCTTCATAAGAACTATAGTTACTATTGCAAGTATAAGTTTACAAAATATCCTCTTCAAAGCAACTACTGCAGCCGGTTTCAGCTCCTACAAAGATTAAAAATCCAATATAAACAAAAAACGTCAACACCTGTTCCTTTGCATTAAAAAGAGGAGCTATAGGATGTGTAACAGCTCGTTGACACAAATAAAACACCTTCATAATTAAATATAAACATTCAAACTAAAAAATCTAAAGAAACCTCATTTACATTACGGTGAGCCTTTCCACTTGATCTAAAACAATTATTATATAAATACAAAAAGACTTGCTAACCTAATACAACTTTCAACTTCCTAACATAAAATAAGTTAACTGAACATTAAAAATAAAACAAAAATAACCTTGAATTCTTTCATAATTGGAAGCATTTCCTCCTCAATAATTAGTGATCCATCTGCTTCTAAATTATCACATTTATTGGCACAAAGTACAACAGGCAGCTAAATAAATCAATTTTAAATAAAACTACCACTTGAAGTACATTAACACCAAGAGATCTAAAAAATGGAAGCCAAAATAAAGAAACACGCTCTCCACTATAGCTGTCGGCGTAAACCAAGCAAATTACATTAGCTTTGCGTAGCTCTTTAATAAGCATTGGACGATCTGCAGGATCAGAAGACGTATCAACAATAATTGTGTTCATATTGCTGTACATATCTGGAACACTAACAGGTGGTACAACGTGTATCAAGTCAGCCAAAATTCTATTATAATTGTAATCTTATCTTTTGAATATTAGAGACAAATGTTTCCTGCAAGATATAAGATTAAAAAAAGAACTGTTTTTGCACAAAAACCTTAACAAGTGATGTAATTAAACTTGATTTTCCTACATGATCATCGCCTACTACGACAATTCTTATATCTGTCATAAATCTAATTTTTCAACCAATTTCAATGCAAATAAACACTTTTTTTTGAGTAATTCAGGCAGAAATAAGTTTTCTTTTTGTATATTGTGTTTATAAAGTAAAAATACTTAAAAACTTTGTTCAAAATATCAAATTTTCTTTTTTTAAAAAACTTATTAACATATCGATATTCATTTATTATCACAAATTCAGCGGAATATATATTAAAAAACAAAAAACACTGAAATTTTCTAATAAATAAGCGTATAAACCATAAATTCTAGAAAATTGTTATTTTTACTGTTTTTAGAGTTATTTTTTTGAAATAAGACGGTTTAATATACTTAAAACAAAGTTAAATATCATTAAACACTTTAAGCATGAAAAACAACTAGAAAACAGATTAAATATACTAAGAATAAATATAAATAAATATATACATTTTGAAGAAATTTAGTATTAAGAGGCTTTACATTGTAATCAGTGGTTGAGAATTTATATATTTTTTAATTTTTGTCAAAAGAAATATAATAATGGAGACTGAAGACTTGTCATATGAACAAAAAAAAGAATTTTCACTAGAAGAAGGTGTATACAGGCTTAGAAAACAGTTTCTTTTACAAACAGATTCTTATCCAGCAGAAAAATCAAACACAAACCCTTTATCAATCAATATGGAGCCTATGCCTAGTAATATGGAAGTAAACATAATAACAGTAGAAAGTGATGATTTCCAGCCATCTCCATTGAAATTTTCATTGCCATACAAATCAGAATCTACTCAGCACGAATCACCATTGAAGGACCAAACAGTTAAATCTACATCAGAAAACACAGATAGTAAAGATACAATGGAATCTCATTCAGAAAAAAAAGATGTGTCTGATGACGATTTTTTATCCGAAAATCTATTTCATGACTTAGCATCTTTTACACAAAACACTGATGTCGAAGAACTTCTACCTAACCCATCCTATATGCAAAATTCAAACATTTTGAGAAAAATCAAAAAACCTAAAAATAGCATAATAAAAAAAAACTCGTCGTTCATCTCGCAAATAATTTTACATGATAACTTAGCAAAATTTTTAACTTCTAAAATATCTAAGGCTATATATATTTTTTCAACAGTAGAAAAAGAATTTAGTTGGATTACTATATCCCCTCAAACTCAGGTATTTATAGGGATAACAAAATATATGTCTTAAAATTATCAGGAAGAGCTTCTCTCGAAAATTATTTTTACCAAAGGATATATTACATGTCATGATGTAAACCAGTTTACATCTAACACTGATCATATTGATGTTGTTTTTGGTTTTTCATCTTCAGATATCATTTGGTTTGATCCAACCAGTATAAGATATACTCGATTAAATAAACATGTAATCTTAAAGATTTTAATAACATTGATTGACATATTTATTTAGGGAGTCATCAATCCATCATCTGTAAACTGTATTAAATGGATACCTGGCTCTAAAAACCTTTTTATGGCAGCTCATAATAATGGAGCGCTAGTTATATATCATAAAGAAAGAGAGAAATTCAATTTTATACCAAAAGATGATAGTTCTACAAATACATCTGATTCTATTAAATTTAAAATACATGTATCATTATTAAATTCTAAAAACCAGAAATGTAATCCAGTTTCATATTGGGAATTACCTAATCAATCTCCAACTTGTATATTACAGAATAATTTTACATATCTGTCTAATATTTTATAGCTTTTTCATTTTCTCCACTCTCTTGTCATGTTGCTGTAGTGTTTTCAGATGGCACATTAAAAATAATAGATTATAAAAATGAAAGGTAGATTATTTTACATAAACCTTTAATATTCATGATTACAGGCTTTTAGATATTTATCATAGCTGGTTTGGTGGATTGATATGCGTCTGTTGGTCTTATGATGAACAATATATATTAGTAGGTTTTATAACCTGTAATATATTACTTATTGTTTCTATAGACAGGTGGAGAAGATGATTTAATAACTATATGGTCATTTTCGAATAAAACAATTGTTGCTCGTTGCCAAGGACATCATTCCTGGGTAACAGGTGTTGCATTCGATCCATGGAAATGTAGCAAGAATTACTACAGATTTGGTAGCGTTGGTGCAGACTGTCAACTATTATTATGGGATTTCAATGTAGAGGCTTTAAATTTGCCTAAAAGTGTAGGTTTTACTTATTTACTTATTTTTTAACGTACAATTTAATTAGATGAAAAACGATTCATTTCTTCAAAATAACGTTTCCTCTTCTAAAACACTTTCTAAAAATCATAATATAGAAAAAAATAATGAAAATAAACAATTCGAACCAGTTGACCATCCTTCAATACCACATGCATCAGTATCAATCCTTTCTCCTATTACGGTTAGTATAATACTACAAAAATATCAATATTTATCTATTTAGTCTGAGGTACTACATAATCAATGGCTAAATGGAATAAAATTTTTCAAAAAATCTATTATTGTTTCAGGGAAAAAAGGTCATTTTTATATTATAAATTTAACATTATTCATTTTTCCTAGATCATATTCAAATTTGGGATCGACCATAATGTTTATATATATTTTAAAATACCATTATATTCTAATACGTGAATACATAACAATTATTCCAATATATTTCATAATATTTCTATTCTATTTTTTATTTTTTTTCTTGTATGAAAAACATGTTTTTCATATTATCTAAATCTATATTAATAATATATTAAAATAGAATATTCATATCTTATTATTTAAATAAATGTAATCAAATAATCAATAAAACACAATATGTACATTAATTTACAAATCATTATCCTATTTATTTCACCTTTTTATTATACAAAAACATAATTTAAACTACACTATTCATGATATCATTTACATTTTTTGTTTCCTTATAATATATTTATCACAAAAAAATAAAATCATAGATTTTTCTAAATATGTCATTGAATTTTTAAAATATAATATCCAAGTTTTTATTATCAATATTTAAAAAAGCAAATACGTAAAGATGATCATTTAAACAAAAAGTAGGAAACTATCAAGAAAAAAACGAAATCTAGTTTATTATTGAAGAATTTTATCAGAAAAAAAAAGAATACAGACTTTTTTTTCAACAAAAATATTCATTTACACGTTCACATAACATCTAAATCTTTTTGTGCAAGAAAAAAGCATAGAAAATGAACATTTCAGGAAGAATGCCACATGTAATATCTCTTCTTGATATAAGGTTTCTATAATTCTTAGAAATGTGGTTTTTTTAGACATATTTATAATAAAAATATAGACTTCAAACACCAATTCCATATATTATTATTTTACGTGGTAATGAGACAGAAGCAGAAGATTTTATCTTAAAAGGGAGTGTTGTATTTTCATTGAATGACTCTATTACTGTTAAATCCATTATTTTCCGTTTTTATGGTGTTAATAAAGTCAAGTATTTAACAGATTTATAAATATTTTTGATTTTAAAAACAATATTAGATGGACAGAGGTAGTCATGTCATCAGCAAAAACACCAATAGAACGAAATCAGAAACAAAAATCTCTTGTTTTTGAAAAAGAAATATCCTTTCTTCCATTTCAAGGAACAAAAACAATTGGAAAAGGTATTTTATTGGAAAAATAGTATATTTTCTGTTTACATAACTAGGAAATTATGAATATCCATTTGAAATCGTTATTCCAGGAAGTATGATAGTGTTAAAGTAGAATACATTCTTATTTATATCTATAGATATTCATGAGTCCATTGAACCTTATCAATATGATGATTCAATGGGCTATCTTATTTATAAAATAAAAGTTACCATAGAAAGGCCTGGGTTTTTATCAAATATAGTTCATAAAAAGGTATTATTTTAAAAATATTTATTTAAATAGTTAACAAAATTAAGCATATTCGTATTATACGTACAATACCTCTTTCATTTATAGATTTTATTCATACAATGGTATATTACACAGAAAAATTATACATTAAAATTATCTCATTGTAATATAGTTTGTTGAAGACACATGGCTAAATAAAATAGAATATAATATCAATATTCCTACAAAAATATACGAATTCGGAGGATTAATTCCTGTTAACATGAGATTTATTCCATTAATAAAAAATCTTAAACTTGCAAAGATAAGCTTTTTTTTAAAAGAATATATTACTTTAAGAATCATATCCGGATATTATGGCATGCCATCCAAATATGATACTACTCGTCAAATTTCAAGTTTTAAAATTAAAAATTTACCAGAAAATGTAAGTGAATGGAAATTAGAGGAAACTATAAAAATACCAAATTCTCTATCTTCGTGTATTCAAAATTGCGATGTCAAACATATTAAAGTGAGACATAAGTATATCTAATTTTTATATAATATATTTCTTCTAATATTTATAGATTAAAAGTTATCATTACACTTATTAATCCTGATGGCCATATTTCTGAGGTAACGTTAAACATATAAAAAACACAAACACTAATTTTTTACTTAGCTTCGAGCTTCTTTACCTATTGTACTCCTAATTTCACCTGCTTTATTTACTAATATCGACGACTACGCTTATCCATTGTCTTTAGGACTTCAACTTCCAAGCTATAATAACCATATTTATGACCCTGTCTGGGACGGCATATCTTCTATCCATACATATCCGATGTTGAATTCTCAAACAGCTATGCCCCTTCATTCAACAAACGATTCTGCTGGTCCATCAAATCTCTACACTTCTGATTCATTAACAATCTTAAATGCCAATTCAAATAGACATCAGACTTCTGAAGAATCAGATAATACCATACAAAATCAAGAAAACGAAAATAACAGTCTCAGCTATTCTTCAGGTCAACATTTTACAGCATCTACCACACCAGATACAACATCTCCAGACACTTCAATTCATCATGCACAATCACAACAACGAGAAGATTCTGAATATCATGAGACAACCATAACAATACCTTCTATATCAAATAGACAACCTCTCGATATTACTAGAAACCCAACTGCTCAATCAACCAGCCAAGCAAGGGATAATAGTTTCATTGAAAATCTTTCTCGAGTTCCGCCATATCACATAGCAAATCGACCTATTTCTACAACAATAACTCCAATCAGTAAATCTCTCCCTACATATGAAGCATCTATATGTCTTTCATTACAGAATATAAACGAAACGTTAACTTCACAATGTCCTGAACAAACTCTACGTCAACGTCTAGACCCTTTGAAACATCATACTAATCGATTTTTCAAGATCTTCTTTATTCAACATCATGTATAATTATTAACTCCTGGGAAAAATAACCAAAAAACTTGAAAAAATAAAAATCAGAAAAACTCAACTACAAAGAATATTTAAACAAAATAATATATAACTGCCAATATATTTTTAATTTAATCAAGAAATAATGTTATACTGAAAACATTAATATATATATTCTAAAATATTAGTCTATAATCTAAGGTATATTTTTAAAAGCAAAGACATAATACAATGGCAGAATTTACAACTACTTTAGTTATCATTTTTTTATAATATTATAATATTAATTGGAACAAGTATGACCTAAGAATTACTAGTATTGTGACCATCGAAGTACTATTGGGACACTCAATCAAATATGAAAACTTCTAGCTGTATAACTTGGTTTAATTCATATTCAGGCATGAAAATTAGAAGCTTTGCTAGGTGTAGCAATTTCTATACACATTTTATTATTAAACGCACTTTTTATGGTCAATCAACACATGTAACACATCCACATTTGATTGGACCGAACGACTGTAGAAAATATTAAACAATTTAATACATAACTCACACTTTCAGTGACACCTGGAATCAGCGTAACCGAATATGCTTGTCGCCGTGCCAAACTTGCTTCATCTTTACCAGCTAATAGTCTAGTTGTGTTAATTGGTGCTTGTTTGAAATATAAAACTGTGTCATCTTTGTAAGATCTATTATTTATAAGCAATATAAAACTGCTATAACGAGTCTTATACCATCTAACTAGTTTATAGCTATTTTTTTCATCAATCTCCCAATTTTTTCTATTTAACAGGTATGTTTCTTCTACTTACTATTTTCTTATTTATTTGCAGGTGTTAATGAACCATGGACTATATTTGTTATGGGTAACATCTTTTTTCTATAATATTTTTCTTCTAACTAATAACAGAACGTGACAACAGTGCTTCTGGGTTCCAATCATATTTATTTATTCGGGATAAGGATCCAGCAATTGAGCGTTGGGAAGGATTACGTACTGGCGTTGAAGCAGCTAAGACTCTTTTTTCTATAGATAATGTCCAAGCACCTTTTTTTTATATTTAAAATTTACTCATGCTATTCAGGTATATGATTTTCAAGAAGCTGATCATATATTAGGCCAACGTATGCAACATGCATCACAAATCTATGTTGACTATCCATTGAGACCAAGTATTGCACCAGGGAAAATAGACCCTAAAATCTCCAGTATATTAAATAAATGTTGTGAACGTCTTGAATCATATTCAACTCTGTCAATTGCACCTTGGATTCACCAACTGAGAGAAATTAAAAGCCCGGCCGAATTAAAGCTAATGAAGCATGCAGCATGCAGTTCTGCAGCAGCTTTTAATATTGCAATGCAAATACCAGTAACAACTGAAAGACTATTATGGGCTAAATTACTATATGAATTTAAGATAAGAGATTGTGAAGAAGCATATGTTCCAGTAATTGCAGGAGGCAAAGTAGTGTCTATAGTATGAACGAGTATTTGTTGATATGACTCAGAATGCGTTAATAATTCATTATACAATGAATAATATGCAATTACGGTAAATAAAAATAATAAGACATCCATTAGCTAATTTGTGAAGAGAGGGGGATCTCGTTCTTGTAGATGCAGGTGGCGTAAGTTTTTTGAAGATTAAAACAGCTTTTAGACAACTTTTTAGGAATATGGAAATTATGTAACAGATATTACTCGAACATGGCCAGTTAATGGTGTTTTTTCTGCTGCACAAAAGGATCTATACCAAGCTGTATTAAATGTACAAAAAGCGTGTATCCAGTTATGTTCAGAAAAACATCGTATATCATTAAACATGATACACCAGCATAGTGTACAATTATTAAAGGAAGAATTAAAATGTTTGGGGTTCCATGTTTCATATTCGGTATATATACTCCATATTCACCTTTTTCTTTCTTATCAGCATAAGGATCTTGATCACATTTTATATCCTCATCACATAGGACATCAAATAGGCATCTTATTCATTATGTAAAAAATATATTAACAATCTACTTAGGACTAGAGGTACACGACTGCTCAGAATTGCTTAGAGGAAAACCTTTGAAGGAAAATCAAACGGTTGTCTTTGCATACTTATGAAAAATATCTGCTAATCTTCGAAGATTACAATAGAGCCTGGGATATATGTGCCAGACCTTCCTCAATTTCCAAAACACTTCAGAGGCATTGGCATTCGGATCGAAGACAGTATACTAGTAGGCAAAAAAGAACCTGTTATACTAAGCAAAAACGCAGTAAAAGAAATTTCAGATATCGAAGAAATGTGTAATAGACACACATAAAAACTAAAGTATATTTAGCATCTACCAATAAAGGCATTCAACTTTGTCTTCGATATTATGTATTCTTGCTTTCTGGCTTTTTTCTGGTTTTAATTTATTATTGTTTAAGTCGAATACGACTCTCACTTATTTCAAACTCCAACCCCAGTTCAGTAATTATTTCATTATTCTCCACCCTGATAGGCTTCAGTTCTCTCAAAATGCGTTTGTTTTCCTCATTATTTTCAAGGACATTTCTCAGACAAAATATCGCGTATTCTCTCAAATCTTACAATGTTAGTCAGAACATACAACAAACACCATACATGGATTTTCCTCGTCAATATTACACTGAGACGCTATCAACCCCACTCCATTTACCTCTCGTATCCTGTCCTGCACCCTCTTATCTTTATAACACAACATTGACAGAAGCTGCACAATATCTCTCTTGAAATACGGAAATCTCATTCTATTAAGGCTATTCTCTTCATTTCCTGGCTCTTTTATACATTTTCTACTTTTTACTCCTACAACATCCAAAACCCTCAGAAGCTCTATCAGTCGATATCAGCCACAGGACACTCTATTCCGGACACATACCAATTAAGTTTTGCACCACGTTGTTCTTGAGAAGCATTTCTTTTACTTCGCCTATGGATACACAAAGAACACACGAAATCAGTATTTCGGCAGCCTTTGCTGTATTTTTTACACCATCCATCACCCGCTGTGCATCCGCTGCCTGAATATGTCTCTTCAGCACATCGATCGTCTGCAGACACATCTCGCCTAGCAACCGTGCAAGAAACTCATCCATACTCGTCGGCAAACACGTGTTTCCATGGAAACGCAGATATGTGTTGACCAATTTCAGAAACACCAGCTGGCACTCTGCAACACCGGTCTCTCTGTTTCCTATAGCACTTTGTGTGCTGTTTCCCGCCCTTTCTCCCGCTTTTTCTGTATTTTTTGTGTTCTCTGTATTCCCTGTATTTTCCTCGTCTGCCTCTCTCTCGATGCTCTGAAAAACGTCTGCTGTCCACCCGCGCTCTATCAACTCAAAAAAAAAAACCTGTCTGCCTTTGTAAGCACTTATCGTCACCTCTTATTCTATACAGACAGCTCCTCGAAATTCTCCCCCTTTTCATACATTTTTTCTGCACACAACACCAACACCCTCAGCATTTGTCTCCCCACTTTGCCAACCATAATATCACTAATATCGTCGCTATATTCTCAGTGCTCTGCTCCGCCTATATTATATACATACAATGCACCGTCATTTGTCCTAAGAAATGCGCTCAAAAGCGCCAAAAATGCACTTGTTTCATCGCCTCCCATTGAACACAGTGCTCTGCACGTATAAGTTGTGTATAAAGATGCACACGGTCAATATGTACCGCAGTGAGCGTATATCTAAAACACGGCCTAATGCCCTGAAAAAGAGGCTTTTTCTTGCTGTGCGCGCAGAAACGCGCGCATATAGCCTACGGAGTTGCAGAATAACGCGTTTTCTACACGCTTTTCCAGCATTATGCGCCCCAAACAGCCTTTTCTCACACTCTCTCTGCACTAAAACAGCCTCCTCAATATCCAGCCGTAGATGCCCATATGCGCCAAGTACGCTGTATATTGCGTCGGCAGCAAGATCAAGTGCATACAAAGTGCGGCAGAAGCATTGCCAGGAACTGCCAGTAGGCAAAACAGCGTCATCTGGGTCATTTTGCACGCATATATCCCGAGAAAACTCAGCACAACGGCCGCTAAAGGACACAGACTGGCTTTTACGGCCAGCTATTGGCTGCTCGGCAGACATAGAATAAGCGGGAAACCGCGTCGGAGTCTAGTATGTGCATATAACACGCATAGAATACGCATAGAATGCGCATATAATGGGTAAAATGCAAGAAAAAGGGCATAAAAGGCATAAAAACGCGAAAACGCGAAAACACGTACAAACAGCCAAGAAAACAGATGGGGCAGCATATCGGTGAGGGAACCGGGGCAACGGCGGCAACGTCAGAAAAAAACGAGCAGGAAGGTGAGTATTTGTTTTTGAAAAAGAAGGAGCTAAAAGGACAGAAAAGAGAAGAAAAAGAAGATATTTTCAAGGAGAAACTAAGGAAAAAGAGAATGGACGTTTGAGGGGATTTTTTTCGTTTTTAAACGGGAGAAAACGAGGATATTTTGAAGGAGAAAAGAGATAGTGAAAAAAAAGCAGAAATAAGGGAGAAAAAAAGAAAGTTAAAGGGTAAAAAGGCAGTACGTGATAGTACATGAAGTCCTGAGACAGTTTGAGTAGTTGGAATGGAGTCATTGCGGCGTTCGAGGCGGACAAACAAAGGACACCGGCGACAGATGTTTGAGGAAAGAGAAATCCCAATGAATGAGCGTGTGCGGTGTAGATGTGGAAAAGATGATGGAGGGATAATGGTACAGTGTGAGGGATGCACGACGTGGCAGCATATTGTGTGTATGGGATTTGAAAACGAGGAAAATCTTCCAGAGACATATTTTGTATGTTGAGCACAAAAAAGGAAAAAGATAAAGGCTTACGTATATATGTAGTGTGATGTGTGCCGCCCAGAGCTGTATCAGGGGCTTCAGAAGGCACAGAAGATGAAAAATGTAGGAAAAAAGACGAAGAACCGTGTGCAAAGCAAGAAAGAACATGATTTAGCAAAAACAACAGAAAAAAGGAGTATGGGAGATATAGAAGAGGAGATACTGTGTGAAAAAGAAAATAAAGAGTTGACGGAAGAGGTGGTGGAGAAAGGAGGACTGGGTTCGGTAACAGAAAGCGAAAACAGGGATGTAAAGCAGGAAACGCCGTCGCCGGCGTCAACATCAGACTCAGATTATCATTTTCAGGAAGATCATGTAATTTTTTAGAAGGGAAGGAGTGTTTAGTGACGTATTTTCTAGGACATTCCCCCGGCAAAAATGTCGCGTGTATCGTTTGAGCAATCGTATATAAAAGCATTACAAAATCGAAAGCTTCCGCAGGCGTTGAAGCATGTAAAAAAGGCTGATACCCCGTTGGCGAGGCAAACAACAAACCAAGTACCAATCGAAGATCCTGTTGAAAAACTCGAGGAATTAAAGGATGCAACAAGAAAACATGTAGCACAATCGTTTTCAACTATTTTTGTAACAGCCATTACAACTCTTCTTGAAGAAGGGAGTCTTGTTTTGGATCATGATGAAACACCAGAGAAAGCAGGAGAGCGCCTTGCACTTACTATTGAATATAGTATGTTTAAAGATTTTTCTATTGAAGAAAAAGGAAAATATATCCTAACTCCAAAATATAAAGAAAGATTTCGTACACTTCATTTCAATCTAAAAGATGATAAAAACCCTCAGCTTCGAACTCGTGTTGTTTCAGGGGAAATTATTCCACAAGATTTAGTTCATATGACTAGTGAAGAAATGGCTAGTTCAGAGATACAACTGTTGGCAGAATCCGTAAGAGCGCAGAGTACTAAGAATTCAGTTCTAAAACAAACGGAAGCTCCAAGAATCCGTCGAACTCATAAAGGCGAAGAAATCATAGGAGATCAAGAAATAAGTGGCCTTCCTATACAGCAGAAAATCGAAACATTAATTCCTTTTTCTTTAAAGTCTAAAAGTGAAATAGAAGAAGTTCCAAAAGAATCTCCTATTTTATCTCAACAACTCAATTCTACTCATGGGAAAACAACAGTACCAAAAATAAATGAATCTGATTCAGACAAAAACAAGGCTCAAGATGATGAAAGAAATTTGGTATCTAACCAGTCTTTCGATATTCAGAATGTATGGAGTAATATCAAATCCCAAAAGGCATCTTATATATCCGAAAAGTATCCCGTTCATGCTCAGGATGCTGCTGAAATAGATTTTGACCCAGATATTGATAGAATGATTGATGATGATAATAATAGTACAAACACTCCTCCTTACTCACCATCTTATAATGCCGTTGAGACAAATATTATTCATCCCATCTGGTCAGGAAGACTTTTTATGGCCTCGGTCGCAGAGTTTAATGCTATAGCTATACATGTAGCAGGCCCCTCTATTTCTCCAGCACGACCGTGGAGTGAAATCCTTCAAGACAAAATTGTCGTAGATGGGAGAATATCAGTGGATAAATCAACGGAATATCTTTGTCAACAAAAACTTTCTTCGACTAAACATTTAATTGTCATTTCATTTAAACCGCAAAATAAAGAAATGCAGCATGGATTTGAAAAACTTTATCATTACTTTTATTCTCGAAAACGTTATGGAGTTTTGAAACCTACAACATCTGCGGTAAAAGATGCTTATATTATACCTCTTTCTCCAACAGATCAATTACCAGAATTTATTCAACTCATGGATGAAACACATATTTCTGAAAAAAAAAGAACAGAAAAATATATTCTTGGTGTATTCATTGTAAATAAAATATCCAATACTGTTCCTCTAGTTAACAAAACATCTCATACCTCTCAGGGTGTTAATGAATGGAAAGAATTAAATAGTGTGCCAATTATGCATCAAGCAGCGAATATACCAACGTCTTCAATATCACATTTACCCACTGTTCCTCTTTTGGGAGAATTAAACCTTCCAAATAACATATCACTTTCTAGTGCAGATATAGCAATTCTTCTGTCTGTATTAAATGCGAATCCAGAAATTTTGTCTAATCCAGAACTTGCATCTAATTCAAAACTTCTACAACAACTAGTTATTCAACATCAAAACCAACAAAACCAAATAAATACAGCACATCCATCAAATTCTCGACCTATGGCCTCTAGATGGGATAAAAAATGGTAAATAGTATTTATTTTAAAAATAATAGCATATTTTCTTCGTAAATACATTTTCATAATACAACATTGTATGATACTGAGTTTAATTTAGACAATATATATTGGGTATTATGTTTAGTATATTTGATCTGTTTATAAAAACCTTAACATATTTAATTTTAAATTTATGATTTATAAGAAAGTCACTTTCTAAATATATTTTTAATCTTAAATGTTAAAACACGTAATCTTAATAATTTATGTCCAGTCTTTTCTGCTTCTTCAAGAGAAACAAATTTTCTAATTAATAAATTGAAGACACCACCAAATAACATTGCAATCACAGTACTTGTTAAAACAATTACATTATAAGGCATGCTAAAATCAGGAGTAGGAAATGTTAATAAAAGACTAGTTGTTCGAATCACTGCAATATGTTCAATATAATCAGTTGATTCAGCAGGAAAAACTGTAAAAATAGAGGGCCTATTAAAACAATTAATAATAAAAACACTTATAACAAAACCATATACTTACGCAATATTAAAACCTCTATTTGGATCAGGAGGATATTCTGCATATCTTAAAAGCATCTTTTCAAATTCCCATACTATTTCAACGGAAGAATTTCTAGGGATACGTATATGTGCTTCAAAATATGAACCACGCTTTCTATCTATGGATGGTCGAAAATATATTTTTTCAAAATCTAAAGAACGTTTTGCATTAGGAAATAGAAGGTATGCACTTAAAGTATGAATAAACGGCTTCATAAACCAAGGAAGTGTTTCCAAATATACAACTTGAAAATCTGTTGATTGAGGATTCGAAATAATAACGCTTATTTGATTTTTTCGTGTTACAGTACGTTCTATAAAAAGAGGTACATCTGCAGCTTGTATAAAAGTATTAGATACATGTGATTTCATTTTTATATCAAAGTCAGATGCTTTAAGTAATTAGTAAATAAAAAATATTAAAATAAAATTTACATGTTATAATGTATTTTGAAAGAATCGCATTTTTTTCAACTAAAACAGTATCAGGTTTAGGAGATATCATCCTTTCATCAGAATGAGAAACCGTAATAGATTCTACAGGCAAAAAATCTAAATAACATGACCCCAAAATTGGCCGTCCAAACACTTTCGATATAGACCATTCTATATCTGAAAGATCATCTAAAGGAAAACATGCATCATCTTTTATATAAGGCCTTTTTTTGTCGCATATCAAATCCTCAAGTGGTATTGGTGTAGGAATAGGGGAATCTTCACTAATAATCAATCAAAAATAACAATTAAACTATTCTTTACCATCTCTACGACTTGCACGATCAATATCCAAAACCATGTCAATACCTTGAATAAGTCTTGATATTTTATTACTATTTTCATTGCAAACATGAGTAACATCCAAAAACATAGAATACCATTGTGCATCAAAAAGTCGATAACTATCCAACAATGTAGAAATCCCAGCACGGCCTTTGCAAGGCAATAGTTTTAAAAAAGGAGTCAAGTTTTCAGTACACACTGTTTCTTGAGGCAAAGTTCCATACAGAAAGTATCCTTCTGTATTTGGCCAATTCATCTTTATATAGTTCTTATTTTTAACAAAACTTAAAATAGGTATAATAGTTTTTGTAGTATCCATAAGATTAATAGAAGCACAAAAAAGCCCTGAAAGAGCATTTGTAAGAATAAGCCACCTCTCTTCAACTCTAATAAACCATCAGTACTCATAAAATTACATATAAATCATACTCTTTCATCGTATCACCCTCAATATACGCCCAAAGCTCAATCCCATTACCACCTGTCACATCACCATCATCAGGAGACATTCCCCAGTTATAATAGTTCCATTTTCCACGTGTCATCCGAAGTTGAAACTCATATGTATGTGATTCTTCCATAATATATCTAAGTGAACGTGGAAGCTTAAAATCCAACAAAGAAGCATCAGAAACTGCAGATTCCGCACCATCAAATAAAGAAATCTTTTCACAGCTAGAAGAAGTATTAAATCTAAAAGATGCAAGTAAATGATTGAAAGAAAAAGGCTTCAAAAACAAATGCTCTTGATAAAATGGATTTGGCTCTTTCAATGCTCGAATTTTTGCGCTGAAAAAAAGAAATATATATAAAAATATCAAAAGAAAACGATAAAACATGATTTGAACAGTCTTTTTCTGCACATTTATCAGTAGTTTTTATTTATTATTTTTTTGACGTTACCTTGTACGTTAATCGTACGCTGATCGTATGATATTCTTAACATCTTTCTTTAAATATAAATTAAAACTAACAAAATACATAGAAAAAAAATCAATTATGACAGCAAAAAGCTTTATTATTAAATCTGCAATAGGTATTTTAGTTATTCTTGTTTTCACGTTATTTTTTCACCATTCGAGGCCTCAGATCAAAGTACCTTTTACTCCCACAGAAAATGATATTTTTGATGTTGAAAATCCATTTTTTCTGAAAAATGAGACATCAGTAAAATGCTACATAATAGGAGAATGTAGTAAATGCCCAGATTTACTGACAGTATGTTTTTTTTCCAATAAAAAGGTCTAATAAATAATAGACATCGCCATGTAATAAAGATCCTCGATATCGCCTAAATATACATTGTACATATGACAAGATACCAGAAAATATATCAGATATACCTATTCTTCCTTCCTGGGTTGCGTGTATTCCATCAGCAACGCATGAAACTGTACATTTTTTTATGGTGCAAGTAGGATATCATTTTTCAGAAATAAATAACAATAATTGATTTATCAAGGCATTTCTTGTGGTAACAAGTGCTTTGTCTATATTCGTTATTATGTGGAGACGAAATTTTTCACAGGAATGATTTATGTATTTTTAAAGGACTGTAAAAAAGTATATCTCGTTTTTAAAATATTGTTTTAATATTTTGCAGACAAAAACATAAAATATTTGTAAGAGTAGTGTAAAAAATAGATGATTCACAAAACAGTGTATGTTTTATGCATTTTTATCTATAAAAAACTCTAAAAAGTCTACTATAAACAAAAAATTTAAAAGACTTATCAGAAAACTATTAAAAACGTCACACGAAGATAGAAATCTCTTCTTTTATCTAAATAATTACACAAAAATAATATATGTATACTAAAACATGTACTCACGGGTACAATCTAGTCTAAAATTTTTTTAAACATGTGAACATTGTATGAAAATGAGACAAATTGACACATAAACAATCATATATTAAATACATGTTAAATAAGCTTAGCTTAATCATTCATAAAATCCAAATATTCAATTAACAAATGAATATTTTTAAAATAAACTTAATTGTTTTTGAATTCAAAAAGTATTTTCATTAACAAGAATTGCTATATTTAAGTATAAAAAAAATTTTAAATATTGTATCAATCAACATCATTAATGAGGAACAGATAATAGAAATTTTGTACATGCTTAAGATTACGACAAATGAAAAGAACCTTGCCCCTCTTTGATTGCCAGGAAAAGTTTTGATTTCATGATCTTTTTTGTTGTATAATCAGGTAACTTAAGATAATTTACACATGCCATTACACTTGGTAAATAATCATTAGGTGTAAGTGGTGGCTCATGTGTCTTACACACAACGGTGAGAGGAGGATTTAAACTTTTAAAACCTAAATATTATTAATTCTAATTCCTTAGCATTATTTTCACTACATACCTCCAATAGGTAGTTTAGGACTTCCTGTAATAAATTGCAAAAATTGACGGCGTTCCATATCATTCATATTAGCTAATATATCAAGAAAGTTTTGAATTGATCTGCTATCCATATTGTATCCATGATCGGCTTTTATAGAGTCAATAAGTGCTAAAAGGAATTAATAGACTTTAATAAACCATAAAATATATTACTTTCAATAGACCAATCTTCTTTGCCCTGACCAAAAAGCATTGAAAGTTCTTCTGGAGTAAATAAAGCAAGTGAAGAATAAGGAAGAACAGAAGAAAACCCATCACGAAATGCGTTTATTTGTTCTCTTACTCCTTTGCCAATTGTAAAGTCAATTATAAGATCAATATATTCACCGATAGTATAAATAGTTACTATTTTCTCGTCACCATTAGTTATTAAATGAACATCAGGAAACCCAGGAAGCGTGAAATTTAATGAAAACTCATCAATAGACATACCCTGCACCTTGATATCTTTTAAAAGCTGTTCTTTTTCGTTTTCACAGATATCTTTATTTAGTATTTTCTTTTTCGCTATCTCAAACTGCAATAAAAAACGCAACGACTTTGCCAAATTTTCATCTATTTCTGAAATAGACTCAATAGATAGTCTAACATCATTGACATCAGATGCAATTCGAAAAAACATGGGATTAATCGAAATATCTATAATTCTAGAATCCAGTATAGACCTTGCAATAAATTTCCCCATAACTTTGAAGAGACTAATTTTTTTTCTACAAACATTAATTAAATCAAAAATCATTTATATATTACTTTTCAATATCTGAATCTTTAAAATCACAGTTTAATGGCATAGGAAAAAGTCCGTTAGGCGAAAATACAAAATCATTCCCAGATAAATCATCAACATTTCTCCAAAGACCAAGAGATTTTCGTGTGAATTCGTGAGATGCAATAGAATAAAATTCTAAAGTAGGAGCTAAACCAGTTCCAACCTCGTCAAAGTACTCGATCTCTAACAAAAATGAAGAAGTTCCATATAAATCCATTATTTTTATAGTAGATTCCATGATATGATCACGAGATATTCGAATCTTTTGACGTTGCAATCTTCCAAAAACTAATCTAGAATCATCTCTTGAATTTTGATGAGACTCATCTCTTCCATTAGTATTTTGCCATTTAGCAATTGATCTTAAATATCCAAAAAAAGTTGACTGTAAAAAAAGATACCTAGTTTCAAATGGAAATAAGAATAAAAATAAACGAGGGAATTCCCGAACCCATAGAGGAAAACACAAACTAAAACAGTTAGAATATAGACATAATAATAAACTAAATACCTAGTAACGATCAAGGGTTCCTCTAACTGACGATTTATTTTTGCAGTAAGTTTTGGATTAACAAAGTCACTTGGTGGTAACGCCATATTTATAAAATTAGAAAGTTCATTAAAATCTAAAATATTTCGAATATTAGTATTTAAAAGATACAACACTCGCAAAAGCTTAAGTATAAGAATGGTATTGGCATTATATGAAGAAAAATCATGTGTTTCAAACTCAATACTTGTATTTTTTATGGATTCTTCTAAATTTTTTCAATATTAATATAATATAAATAAAATATTTACCTTCATAAATTTCATGATTTTCTGATTTCAAAACCTTTTTAAACTTTATTGGGTATATGAAAGACCATACATCAGATGATTCACGACCATTTTGTTTATTATAACGGTGAATGGCAGAATAAATTGTTGAATCAGGGTTAATCGGTTTTCCATCCATCTCAAATATAATATTCCAATCCTCTTTCATTTGTAAAGCAGAAGAATAACTCATATGTTTTTTATCAGTAAAAGTAAATGGCTTTGACACATTCTTTTCTAATTGAATTTTTGTTTGATCCTTACTTTTCACTTTTATATCCACTTTGCTATCATTAGAAGGCTCTATACCTATTTGCGAGTCATTATCTGTTACTGATGATTTTTCACTTTTGAATCCATCTATAATCTAGAATTGTTAAAAAACTAAAACCCAACGAAAAAATTTACTTGAAATAATTGAGATGTATCTGCAGAATCAGACCCAGAATAATCATTCGAATATTCAAGCATTTCATCATCAGAGATATCACTCTTAGAATTTTTAACCTTATGTGTTTGAAAATCAGACTTTGTTTGTTCCAATAAGTTTGCTCTTGTACTACGTTTTCGCTTTTCTATAACAAATGACTGCCCTTTAATCCTATGCATCTTTTTATCTTTATTTAATGGCGTTTGACTTGATGTAGCAGCAACTGTAATACTAGATGTTACTGGAGTGCTCGGTGTTTTAGAACTATTAGACCGTGAAACACTAAATCGTTGAGACGATATTAACCGTGGACGTAAATATTCATCAAGAGTTCTAAATGTTGCAACAGAATAAATAGATACAATAAAATTTTTATAAGCCCTAGGCACATTAGAGCCTTCTTCAGCAGTAAGTTTTAATTTCAGTTGTTTAGAAAGCATAGTCAAAGGATGCTTCCGAAAATCTATAATCCTTAATCACTATTTGAAAATCACAGTAATATAATTACCTTCATGAGAACCTCCATGAACAGTTACTACTTCAAAATCTTCATTGCGACTAAGAGATTCATGAAGCTTTTGTATTAAAACAAAAAAAGGAGAGTCAGAAGCATGCTCGGGGTCCAAGTTTGTATTATGAGTATTAGTTAAAAAACTTCGAAGAAATGCTTTTCGAGCAGACTGTTTAACTTCAGCTATAACGAAATTAATATGTTGATTTTAATATAATATAAATATATTCACCATTAGGATCATTTAGTGACTCAAGAAGGGATAGAAGAAGTCCAGAACGCAAAATTTCATAACTTGTAATAGTAGAATTATTAGGAGTAAAATACTTTGATAGTTTTCTATAAGTACTTCGAATTTTTATATGATTTTTAATCCTTTTAGCAAGAAACGCCAATTTAGACATAATATCAGAAGCCTCTTCACATATAAGTAATCTATCTTCACATTTTTCATAGACAGAAATAAATGATTTTGCTCTTTTTACTAGAATCATAAAAAAATCTGAAACAGACATTCTACTAAAAATTGATGAAGTATGAAATGACAATGTTTTATTGGAATTAATATATTTCTACTTAACTATTAAAAAAAAAGAAAGAAATTAAATGAAATTAACCAAATTAACATCATCGAGATAAAAATCAGAAATTTCGTATATTGACTGTATAATGCCTTCTCGAACAAACATCTCAAGATATATTCTAGAAAGACGCCGTAATAAAAGCTCAGATAGTTGTAATGCTCCTAAAATAAGAGAAGGATATTCATGTTGAGAAAGAACTGCTGCTAAAAAAAAAGAAAACTGAGAATGCTAGTTTCACATTAGTTTATAAAAAATATACATATGTAGCATAAAATTACTTTTATAGATTCATATAAAACATTTTCTTTTAGATTAATAACTATTTTCAAAAGTATAATCATAACTTTCTGACGAACATTGATGTTTGTTGCACTATGGTAAATATCAACAAGAATAGGTGTGAGAACTCTAGAAAAATGTTTCATTTCTTCTTGACAATCTTCTAAAAGTCGCAAACGTCGTTCATCTAACATTTTATATTTTGCTAATTTTGAAGGTGAAATTTGTAATTGAGAATTCTCGCCAACACAAACATTAAACACCTCATCTATTGCAATCAATTTTAGTTAAAATAGAAATAACAATAATTTAAAATACCATCTCTAGGAAGATTAGGTAAAAGTTCGCACATTAAATTTAGTGTTTCATAAATATGTTCCCTTGGCCTATGAATAAGAATATATAAAGTATTTGTAACATTTTCTTCTGAAACATCAATATCATCGTTTGGAAATTTTCCAATAAGAATATAATAAATAGTTTCAACTACTTTGAGTTTAAGTATAGAAATAGAAAGATTAGGCGAAGATTTAGCAGCAATAGCCAAAACACGTAAAAATTGAGTATAAGTAGATAAAGAAATTGCATTAGTAGATGTATTTGAGAGAACTGACATAATTATCTGTAAAATGTCATTCGACAATAATTGTTCAAGCTTATCAGGGTAATGCCGAAAACTCTCTACTATACGCGTAACACATAAACATGCTTGCTCCAACACTTTTCTATCATTGTTTCTAATAATATTTTGTAGCATAGTCATAACATCACGTGCTATAGCAAAACAATCAGAAGGTATATTTTTACAACAGTTTGCAGCAGTAATAATAGCAGTCCTTTGTACATTTGTAGAAAAAAAATCAAAATAAGTAAGACATGCTGTTAGCCCACCGTCTCTTACTATAGCAGTAGGATGTTCAGTTGAAATTTTTTCAAGAGTCTAAAAAAATAAGAACAAAAACAGAATAAAAAAACACAATTACACTAAGAGCTTGCTCAGCAAGATCAATGTACTGTATTTCTAATAACTTTTGACATAATATAGGAATTGCTCCACCATAAACAACATTAGAGATTGAAGAAGGCAATACTTCCATTAGATTTGTAAGACATCGACAAGCAAGAAGCACAGTTTCTGGATTTTGTTCAGAAAATTCAGAACCACTTGCCTGCATTATAGCAAGAAGCTCTTTTATAAACAAATCAGGAGAAAAATAACTACTAAGAATATCTTCTGTAGATACAATCAATAACTCAGATAATCCCTGAAGAGCAATAAGTTGAGTAGAGGGATCATCCTTTTGTCTTAAACTATTAAGAATATTCTTGAATCGTGAAGCAACACCCGAGAATACACCTGTTAAAGCAGTGTGTAATGAATCAGGAAGACTTCCATAATCAAAAAGTTCTAATGCATCTTCACCAAATGCATGAGAATAATGATTATCACTTTCATTATAATATTCATCCTCATAATGCTCATCTGTTTCATCAAACTCTTCATTATATACATGTTCTACAGTTGACTTATGATGACTGTAGCGGTTAATATTTTTGAAGAACCAAAAAAGGATTTTGTATCCAACCTTTTTTCTGCAACTTCTGCATATGATTCTGAAGCACAGTCACCACTTGCATGTCTTACCAAGTTTTTTTGCACCAATTTTTGGTCAACATGCGAATCATCAATATAAGCTGAAAAATCATCTAAAAACTATTAACAAAAAAACAAAAACTATTTTCTAAATAAAAACCAGATGATCCCCCCTTCATTCTAACATGTATTTTTCTTGAACTTTCTGGTGTAGATTCATGTGACGATTTTTTCTGTCTAAAACAAAAAATTATTAAAAATACAAAAAAAAAAAAGAACTCTAAATCCTCACCCTGACTTTTCAACACCTTCTTCCTCTCCCATGATCCATACAACTTCACTTTTCTCAACGTTGTCTGACAACGACTCTTTTATGCGTTTTTTACGCAATGAGCCCACGTTTTTTGAAGAATACAGTCTATGTTTTGTTTTTCTAAGCAGAAAATCACCCGTATTAACTGCTGATGCTCCACAATTCGTCCTACTAGGCCTTTCAACCCACTTATCAATTTCTCTATTTTCAAAATTTACCGTAAAAAAAAGCAAAAAAAAAACACTTATACATACCTATGCAATTCTTCCTTCAAATATATACAATTCCACGTATTTTTGTTTGTTTTTCTCCTCTTTTTTTTTAAGAAAATACTCATCAACACAGAGCCTCCATTTTTTGATGGTTGATGGCTGTGATGGGGTCGATGAGTAGAGACATCAAGGATTCATCAAAAAAAGACCTCATTAACTAGAATATTTAAAACTTGGCATTTTTATTATGCAAAGAATATGAAAAAATCTATTTTTTTGATTGAACTTTTTTTTTTTGTATTTTTCCCTAAAAATTCTTACTTGTATAAAAACCATGTTTCAAAACTATTGTTTAAACGACATTTGTAGAATCTGAATCTTATAGAAAACGTACTTCTAAAAAGAGCTATTATTCTTGTATACATTGTATACGCCATGTATATGAAGTATTGTTTTTATAGCTTACTCTTGCTCCGGGTTAGTTGCCTAGGCAACCCTATCTATTAGTGCATTTGCAGTTCTTTTAGATAAGCAATATATAAAAAATTATCTAAATCTAAGTATAAATAAGCATTTAATTAGACAAATAATGTTTAAATAGTATTATATACTAAGAATATATTAAGAATAAGCAGCATTATTGTGAGATTTGGATTTAAATTTTTGTTTAAAGTGGTTTTAGAGATGAATAGAAAAAAATAATGAGATAAAGACAAAAAATCCTTAAAAACTCTGAAAATGCAAGAAATTCTACTAAAACACTATATTAAGTATATAAAGCAGATATATATAGTGTTTTTTTGCAATAAATAAAGAAAACAGTATTAAAACAAATGGACAATATACAAAATGCATTAAGACGCATGTAAAATAGATACAATAAGCAATTTTGATGAAAAAAGAAGATCAAATATTGGAAAATTGAATAAGAAAACATTTATTTATAGCACATATACAATACTATTTTTATTTGTAATAAATGACTATTCTATATTCAACAGCTTCATCATACAGTATAAAAATTAAAATCTATATAAACAAAATTAATAGTTTTAAATTGGAAAAAAACTTTTAAATTTGATATATAATATGCATTAGATAATTTGGATGCTTGTATATTTTTATTATGATAGTACAACTTGAGTCATATGAAGATGGAAAAACAGGAAATCTTTTATAAAGCTTATGCTTAATGGCAAGTATAGTATTTATAAAAAATATATGACGATATGTGCCTTTTTCAACAACTGAATGATAGAGAGCTAGATTAACGATTATTTGCCAGAATTTACATAAACATAGTGAAACAATACATAATAAAACGACTATAGATGAACGAAAGAAAAATGTTATTAATTAGATTTTTGAAAAATGATAATTGTAAAAAGTAAATTGAAAACTGTTTTTATAGAAAATATTCATTTAAGGTAATATTTTGCAAATTTTAAAAATTATATAAACATAATTTATATATAATTGGTATCAGAAAACTTAAAAACAATAACAACAATGAGATATACGTAGAAAATTAATAGACTAAACTAAGCCATATTTGGATTATCAGATATAATGACTAAAGCATAGTCATTGTGGATTAGGAAGTGCTTATAGACATTTATAACGCATAAAAAAGCATTTTGTTATTGGATTCATAAAATTATTTTTTGCATAAGTTTTCAAATAATCATTTAGGATATATAATTTGAACTTATGAACTCAACACTGTCTTCAAACCAACTGTTATTCATGTTTCTATCTGTTATTAGCAAAAGTTTATAACAAGAGTACTGAAATAAACTATCCTTTGTTCATTTTAGTGTCATTTTTAATACTTATTACTAGGTATTTGTATTATAAAATCTCGATAGCCATTTTTTATTATTATCTTAACAATATTCAAATTTATAGCTCGATATCTTCATCATTATCTTTTAAAGACATGTGAAAATATCTAGTCCACTGCAAACAAGACATTGCATGTTTAAAAGTTTTTAGTTTATTATAAAACAATTTAATAAGGCATAATTTATAAATACTAGTTCAGGGAATTACTTATAACTAATATACAATAGATATAGAATAGAGAAACATATTTATATTGAAAAAAATAATATTAAGAGCTTATTTCTTAAAACTATTTTAGATATTAAAGACAAATTGATATTTAAAAATTAGAAAAAAAAGTTTTATAATATCTTTTATCAAACAAAAGCACATGCAAGATATATTTTGGATAATATTTACAAACCATAAATTATTTAAGCATAATTTAATATTAATTTAAAATCCCTTTTATGCTATACAATTTAACCGCTTTAAGATATCTATTTTAAATTTCGTTTCAATAATGACATTTTGATCAAAAATTATTCCTAATGTTGGCAGCCCAATAATATTTGTATTAAATTCAACAAGAGGAACCGTGAATTTAGTATGTCCTTTAATCGTTTTTAAAGAATATAGTATAGTCTTTTTATACTCTGTGTTAACAGCATTTACCTTTATAAACAATGGTTTTATGTCATATTCTGCTAAAGGCCTTACTGTAAATTGCTTAACTGTATCATTTTTTGAAAGAATTCTAATCCACCAACGACCATCCCATAATATCCATGTATCTTGTGGATTTAAAAAACTAGTCGGCTGAATAGATACAATAGAATCCACTTTTTCTGCTTTTGAATAGGGTTGACGTGTTAGTCGTATAAATAATGTTTCAAAACACCATGTTGCATGTATTAAAACACCACCAACTGTATATTGTTTTATTTTTTCTAAATTCTTTATAAATAAATTAACAATTATTCTTTGTACTACTGTTATCCTTTGTCTAGGTAAGGGTGAGATCAAAGAGATAAGGTGTGCCATCCATTTTGACAGAGTAGACACTTTTTCCTCACAAATATCTTTACTACATCTAACTTCTAGTGATCCAGTCGCTTCAAAAAAAGTGATATGCATTTTAGATAACAATAATTTTACCCTTTTTATTGTCTGCATTCTTTTCTTAGTCATTATCTGTGCAATATTTAACATATTAGATGGTTTAAGGGCATCAGGTAACTGATTTGGATCCTGAAACAGTTTTCGAACAACATTTCTCCTAGAAAGATACATATCAATATTCGTTGGATCTTCAAACCATTGAATATTGTTACTTTGACAAATATCTTAAACAATTATAGCAGTTCATTAAACATTTTTACATACTTTTTAAAACTATTTTAGGAATATCTAGAAAAGGACGGCATAGAAACACATTTTCTGCGTACATAATTTTTCCTATCATAGGATTCAGTGCAAGTTTTTGCATTCCAGCAAGTCCATCTGGTCCGCTTTTCTCAATAAATCTCATAAATACTGTTTCAGCTTGATCATCTGAATGGTGACCTAAAAAAAGCACACGTATATCACTCTCTAAGCATGCACGTGTCAAAAGAGTATAACGTTGCTCGCGTGCTGCATTTTCTATTGATTTTATAGGAATTTTCTCCTTTGGCCATTTCATAGACAATATTTTATGTTGGAAACCTCAAAAAACATAAACAGATATACAGAAGCACACGTAATTACCCATTCCAGAGACTATACGGTGAACAGCTTCTGCTTCTTCTCTACTTTTCTCTCTCAATTCATGATCAACCGTAAAAACGCACATTTTTTCCCTAAAGTGCTGGAATAAGACACAAATAGCCATACTGTCACATCCACCAGATACAGCTGCTCCTAAAAACCTATTTAAGCACCCTAAAACATTATTTTGTGTATTTTTTCTACCCCATTTAAATCTAGATAACTGCCAAAAAGGCAGCAAAATCGATTTCAAAGACAATTTGAATAACAAAAAAACCCTTTTTCATCAATTAAAATATGTTTAAATAAAAGCATTTTTCTTTATACTTTTTCTTATCTTTTTAATACAATATTCATGGTTTTTTGATATATTAATATCTTATCAAGTAGTACGATAGACGATAATATATAGCGATGCACCAGTTAGCAGAAGCAGCAGTTGTAAGTTTGAAATATTTATAAAAAATACATAAAAATTGTGAAAAATTCAGTCTAATATAGATAGGCAGGCAGTATAGCAGGGTTAGTAGTTGATATTTCTTTGTTTCCGCTTGATACGCTTAAAACATGGCGACAACAGAAAAATTATTTTTATGGTTTTTTTTCAGGAAAAAAGTGGGATTATTTGAGCAAAAACAGGTACAATGTGCAAAAATCATGCTATTATAGTCATTCCTTGCGTTCTTTGTACCGTGGATTAGCTGGAATGGCTGTAGGAAGCATGCCATCGTGTGAGTAAAACTTAGACAGTTAACGCCTAGCCAGAGAAAAATAAAATGAAATTTAAATGAAATTCAAAGAAAATATGAAAAAGAACACTGAATATGCTAAACTGGCGTTTTCTGGAACTTATAAGATGCAAAAATCAGCTAATGAACGACAATAGCACTTGTCTTTTTTATGGTTTATGAGACAGCTCATTCAATAATACACAATAATATCCACACGAAAATCAATGAATCCCTTTGTGAAAAAATGAATAACTTTCCAGAAAAATCATTCAGTCAATCTTTGAATAATCGATCAAAAGATTATTCTGAAAGCAGATTTTTAATATTTTATTCTACAATAGCAGCATGTTTAGGAGAGCTTGCTGCTTGCTTAGTGAGATTTCCTACAGAGCTTGTTAAACAGCGTACTCAGGCTGGTCAACATCGTTCTTCGTGGGAAGCATTGTGTCATATTTTGCGTGGACAATCTAGCGGATTTTGCCGGAGCTATGCAAGTATAGTGATCAGAGATATATCATTTTCAGCTTTCCAGTTTCCTTTATGGGAAGTTCTAAAACAGAAAATGAGAAACATATATGATTCAAACAATGAAACAGTACTCTCAGATGCAGCATCAAAAAGCAAATCATGGCTTTCCAATACATATGCTCAATCAACAATTAGCGGTTCGATTGCAGGAGGAGTTTCAGCAGCGCTAACAACACCTTTGGATGTTGTTAAAACACGAATTATGCTCAATGAGACGGTATAAGTCTTATTATCTACTTTTAAAACTTAAACATTAATAGAAACATGGCTGGGTTCAATGTATATGTCAAATCATCAAGAAAGAAGGCGTACACGCACTATTTAAAGGAGTTACTTTCCGTGTTGCATGGATAAGTTTAGGCGGCGCACTTTTCCTCGGAACATATGACGGAGTACGCTATTTGATTCACAATCTGTCAAACTAAATAAAGTACTAATGCTAGCCAAAAACACTTAATAGGCTTCCTCGTATTTATTGTTTTTCTTAAATGCTAGGTTAAGTTTTTATATAAGACTTCATGATTCAAACATAATTTTATTATGATTTCCAAGGATTTCTCGCTGTTAAAATTGTCTGTTGACATATTGTTTGTTTCCTTGTAAACTTTCGAAGTAATGAATCAATTTTTGTCTCATCTGTTGCAAGTCCACGTATAAAAGGTAAAATGTCAGGCAAATTCCATTTAGGTTGAGCAAGAAACAATTCTTGAAATCGTATAGCAGGGTCTATAGATAATTCATTAGCAGGAAAATATTGAATAGTTGATGATCCAGTTAAAAGATATTCTCCCTGTAAAGATTAATTCAGTTAGAGTTAATACGATATAAATTCTAGACAAATATGAATTAGAACATACTTGGAGCAATGATAGATCAGCATATTCAGAAAAAGGAGACGGAATAGTAGACTTCCAGTCACGAATAAATTCATCTAGCAAAACGGAACTTCCCTTGGAAATTTTTAATTCATAGTCATTCAATAAGAATATTACTTTGCATTTAGCCAACATTTGAATACCAATCCATTGGGCAATAGAAGAACCATCAATAGAATATGCTAAATAATATAAGCTCTGTATCAAAAACAATAAAGAGACAACATTCTGTTTGAGTATGAGAAAATCGGCGTAAAACCAATTCTACTACATCAGCTGGCTCTTCTGAGTCAATATAAGTCATAAGGAGATCGAATTTCAATTCATCTAGAGACATATTTTCAACTTCTGCATGTGCTAAGATCAATTGAAGTACACGAAGAACATAATTGAAACTCAGCCGTCTCAAATGACCTAAAAACCAATGGTTAGATAAATAAACATCTCGAAGTATCAAACCATTAATTACCAAGCACATAGAATGAATAAGTGCATAATGAATTTCCTCATCACTTGCAGGTATTCTTCGTTTAATTTGACTGAGCGTATAAAGCGGAACGGTCTATGTCTAATCAACACAGGCTTCTATAATCTAAAAAAATTACATCAGGAACATGTAGATCATATCCATCGTAAACAGGTGCTAAGTGATTAAAATTGATATGAACTGTGGCTTCAGTAATTTCAATATAAGACCTGGCATCTTTCAATAAAGAAAATCCATCATCTTCTTTTTGAAAAAGAAGCAAAGAATTAGTCTGGGTAACATTACGCAAAGAATACGTTTTTGAAGGTGAACAAAGCACTGTGCTTTTACGGCTATGATCTGCTTTAAGAGTCAAACTATATAAAAAAACGATAAATGTTAAGTGTTTTCAGCACAAAATAACGTTACCAAGGCTTTTTTTCAGACGTTAAAAACCCCATAAGCTCTTCCGGAAACTCCATAAATATAATTTTTTCTCCAGATTCCTGATCTTCATCTTTCATATATCTTAATTCTATATTTTCTAACATATTTTTTTCTACAGATGCCATTTTATTAAACTTTTATCCAGGAAAAAGAAACAAAAACAAATACATATTAAATATTGAAAATTTCTTATGTTTGTTCTGTATTTTTAAATAATTTCATTCATAATCAATATCTTAATTTTTTAATATTTCAAAGTTAATGTCTCCGAAGCGATTCGCGATAAACCAACCTCAAAATTGTTCTATATATATTGATTTTCTTGATTTTTAGAGGATTCCAGGAATATATTTCTATAAAAAGCACTATTGTTTAAGGTTTTATATGATTTTACTTTTTTTTTTTGGTTAAAAATAGCAACTTAAAGAATAATTCTATGAAACAATTATGTCTTCAACAAAATATAAAAATAGACAAAAATTAATGCATAATACCCGGAAAATAAAAAAAAATAACACCAAAACATCAGATGAAAGCTCAAGTGATGCTACATGTAATTTTCCATTGTCTAATTCGCCTGTTTTTCGACGAGATATGACATATCAAGAAATGCTCAAAACAGATCCTTTTTTTCGAAAAAGTAAAGTTTAAAATGAAATAAATGCATATTCTTAGTTTTTACAGATCAAATACACTATGTTTCAGATGATTCAGTGCTTGGTTTCTTAATTATTTCAGTTGCAGTAGACAAATTCAACATAATTCATTCTCATGTTTTTACGTGTTGTGGACCTCTTTCACTTCCTCTTATAACTCCCAAAGATCAAGATGTTCTTCGTATTGTTGTTTCACATCTTCCTTATAACTGCAGATCACAATCTTTCCAAGTCATTGCAATGGTTATATTGCAATATTTTATTTTCATACCATTACATGTCAAGAAAGAAGTTTTAAGACAATATAATGTGTTTATAGAGAATTCAGATCAACAAAGAAGGATTGCATTTGATGAGATGCATGCAGGAGACATTGCTGGACATTGTCAACTTTTGAAACTTACAGATCTATCATCCATTCTATGTTCTATGCTAAAAAAACGAAAACTCGTGTCTTTTAACATGGATGTTATTTTCCCTGATGATTTAGGATGTAAGAGATAATTTTCTTTATAAAATTCTATTTAATTTTCGTTATAAAAGCTACACCATTATTTTCTAAACTTCAAGAAACAAAAGATGAGCATAAATTGGAAGATTCTTCTTTTAAAAAAATAGTTATGCCTAGGCCTGTAATAGATAACTATATAGTAGCATTTTCTTTCATATTTTGTATCATTTTAATAGTTTATAGGAACAGGAAAAAAAACGGATAAGCATTCTTGATGAAATCCTTCAAACAGAGCAAAATTATATTAATAGGTTACGCCATTTGATTCTCGATTATGTTTTACCACTTAGAACGCATGCCAAAACATCAAAAAATCCTCCTTTGGGACTATATGATGTTAATAGAATGTTTCCATTATCTCTTAATGATATTGTATCAGTGAATTCAGCCTTTTTACAAGATTTTGAAAAAGCAAAAACAGATCTTGAAAAAGCCAACTCATGTGTTACACATGTATGTTTTATTTACAAATGCCATTTTAACTAATTTTTCAAGTTTTCTCAATTTAAAAAGGTATATGCTAAATATTTAGAATTAAGTGTAGACTTTGAATCTATTCTAAGACATAACTTACGTAATCCTAAATTTAGAGACTTTGTAGACGTAAAAATATTCTTTAATAATTTTATATATCTTATCTAAAATCGTTTTAGAATCAAAAATATAAAACAGAGCGGAATATTAGTATTAGGGAACTTATAATGGAACCAGTTCAACGAATCCCTCGTTATTCTTTATTTCTAGAAAGTTAGTATTTTATTAATGTTTTTTCATGAATAAAAATATTAATATTTCTAGATATTATTTCAAATACACATCCAGAAAGTCCAGCATTAGTTCCATTTCAAAAAGCGTTATCAATTGTTAAGGATATTGCACAAATGAAAATTATGGAAGCTGAAGAAAGGTCAAAATTATTTCGAAAGTTAATGGGGCATGTTTCAGGATTTCCTCCAGAACTTATATCAAATTCTCGTTATTTTATTACTGCTATAGATGCTATAGAGATTTTACCACCATATATAAACTCATCAAGTAAAATATATTGTACATTGTTATTATTTTCAGACTGTTTGGCAATATTGAAAAAATCATCGCATATTTCTATTGTAGAAGAGCTTATATCTAATGTTAGCGAGATTTCATTATCTAGGTCTCAATCTAAACAAAGTTTATTCAAGTTCGCAACTTCAACTTCTAGAAAAGATATATTATTTCAAGGATGGGCTAGTACAAATGATCTTGAACTAGAAATTGATGAGGATAGCGATACAGATATTTGGATAATTGCATCTACACCTATTAAATCTTATGTAGGAAATGAAGCTTGGGGAAGCTTTTCTGAACATAAAATCTCTGTAACATCTGAATCGAAACATTGTATAATAAATTTTATTGAAAAATTCTATAAAACAAAGGCTAAAAATAAAATTTCTGAAAATTTTATTTCAGAAATCGAAAAAAATAATATTAATATTATATGCAATGTTTTTAAAGCATCTGAATACAAAAAGGAACCAAAAAAAGTAAGATATAATTGTTGTATTAGATTATCGTTTAATAAATAAAGTCGGAAATCGCTATTCAATACACCCATCAAAGTTTTGCTAATAGTGTTAATAAAAAAAATTCGGAAATGGATATTTCAGGATTATTTTTAATAGAAGCATCGTCAGAAATATATAGGTACTTCATCATATATAAAAATAAAATAATGTTTTTATATAATTTTTAGGCTAGACTTTTATACCCCTCTTTCTTGGAAAATATCACCACGAAAATTTCAATATCTAGATACCCTTTTAGAAGATTTATTTGAAAAAGGTTAGTTGTATATAAATTGTATTTTGGTTTTTAATTTTTAGCAATTTTATTTCAAAATTTTTTAAAATTTTCAGAATCTCCTAAAAACGTTTCAATTCTTATATCGAAGTATAAATTCTTTTTATCATGTCTTCTTAGCGTAAGCTTAGAATCAAATTCTTTAAAAACGAACTTTCCAGCAATTTCATATTCTAATTTTTCTAATAAATCCATAAACTCAACTTCAGGAAACAAATATTCACCTCCGAAAAACTTAACAACATCGTTTCTAATTAATAGTCCTACATCCAAGACTTTTATAAAAAAGGATTCATTTTCACAATTCAATTCTTTAATAAAGTCTGATAATGAAAATAACATATCAAAGATTGGAAATAACAATTCAATATCATCGATAGAAATAATTAAAGATAAAAATATATTTCGTGGTATCGAGACGTTTGTTTATACTCTTTGTTGTATTGAAGGTATTTATAAAGATATTTTAATTAGTTTAATGTATAAAAGACTTTGATTCAATGTCTACATTAATGTATTCAGAGTCTGAACTTAAAGATTCTATTGATCTCTCAAATGAAATTGGTATTATATAATATTGATATAATGTTAATTTTTATATATTATTAGCAAAAAATCCTCAAAAAGATTATGCGGTTTTAGGTTCTCCTTTAAAAATAGGTTATGCAGCTTTTAAACATTATATAAAAACACATGTTTCTAAAAAAATTGGACCAGTTTTACCATATGAATATATTAAGTCTTGTTTAAATATAATTGGTATGTTATTTTTCTTTAATATAGCAATTTTATTTATAATTATAGAAGGGTTTGATTCTATTGATGAAAAGATACATAAAATTCATAATATTTCTCTGGATTTACCATACGAAAGTCATGCTGTTCTATGTTTAGTCATATATCTTACTTTACAGTATGTTGATGTTCTATAAAATACTTCATTTTTACATGAATAGTGTTTTGAATAAAGCTTATAAAGAAAAATGTTTAAAGATTTTATTACTAATGATTTCAGAATGTCTTGTATCTGTATATGATGTACCTGCTTTTATTCCTGTTTTGAAGCTCATGGCACGTAACTTTTCTCAAATATTTTATGAATTTGCGAAAACCAATTTTTCTACTTTAACAAATAAAATGGCATCCATTCTTACTAAGGACTTCAATCAATCAGAAATTGTGCCATCATTTACTAATTCGTATTATGATAAACCATTTATTTTTCCAGATACGTCCATTTCATCTTCTGATGCTGTTGATTATGAAAAACCTTCTTTATTACCACTTAAAAATTCATTATCTTTGAATTCTACTCAAAGAGATACGTCTAAGGATACTTTTTATAATACAACTTCAAATTTGTCTATTAATACAGTTATTCCACAGTCAACACATTCAGAAATGACTAAATCGTTATCACATTTAGAAGATGTTAATCCATTTACTGCTTTGAATACTGATCAGCATTTAAAGACTTTATTTTTAAATCCAAAGGAAAAATATTATGATGCGTCCGATAATATTAAAAAAAAAGAGAATTTTTCTATGGTATCTAATAACTTCAAAACAAATTTAACTGAAGAGGATTTTAATGAATCAAATAATATGGTATTATTATAAATAATTTGTTTTTATCTATAATAATATGAAATATAGAACGATATACCCCGGTTTGACAAACATTTAATAGTTAAATCTTTTTCTGAAAATACTAAATCTAATGATATTTCCAAAGTTATTCTTTCTAGTGATTCTTTTAATAATAAGTCAAATTGTTTAAAAAAACCATCTTTAGAGACATTTTCATCTTTAGAATCAAAAATATTATTTCCACATGATAATTACATAGTATTTAAAGATTCAAAATCAGAATATGAGAAAGTTGATCCAAAAGAAAATTGTGTTCATTTTTACGATAAATCTTTTAAAAATCAAAGTTACCGTAGAAGTTCTGATAAAAAAATTAATAACAGTAGTATCACTCAAAGTTCACGAATACCACAGTTCAGATAAAACGGACATAGACTTTGTTTATAAATTTATAATTAATGTAATTATTTATTTCATATTCAAATACAAAAATAAAAATCTAATATAGCTAGACCAAATATTTGACGAAAATATAAATATTTCTTATAAGGTAACTTTAGAAAATACTTTAATTTTTTTTTTAAATTATATAAGTTTTAAAATTAAGTTTTAAAAAATTACTTTTTCACATTAATTAGGGGAAATACAAGTTTATGAGCAAAATTAAGTAAATCATGAGGCCATGCATTACATTTTTTTGTGCATTTTATTTATGTTTTATTTAAATTATTGTTATATACTTTATATACACTTATATTTAGAAGAAACAATTTGGTTTAAATCGATTTAATTATATATCTTACATATTTTTTGTCTTTATATTGTTTAAAACCTATTGAATATTATAAATTAAATTAATTATATTCATTTTATTTAGATATATAAATATGCTTAAAATAATTATCGAAAGTGTTTAAAATTTTTATCTACAATATTACTCTTTTAAAGTAAAAAATTACACAGGAAAAGCTAATAAAACAATTATTTTATTATTAAACAGTATAGTTGCACTAATTCATTATTATTTCAAGTAAAAACAATATATAAAAAGGACGATTCTCTTCAAAAATATCAAAGTTTAACTTTTTTATTAAAAATAATTATTTTATATATTAAAACAGTTCTTTCTTTCTTTAAATACATATATTTAGGTTCTTATGTTTATAATAAGACACTGTTTTTTCATTTTTTCTTTTTTATGAATTTAAAAAAGTAATTTTAATATCTAATACTTAACTATATGATGGATCCTCTTTATGAACCTATTTTCTTTGAAAAGAACTCTAATTCTTCAAAGTTGTCTTCTAAAAAACTGGATCATGAAAGCAATCTTGCTTTAGATATGTTAAAACAAGGGTTACCTGATGAATTAGCTGAATCCTTATATATAAACAAAGTTAAAAACAAACCTTTATTAATTCATCCAACAAATAAGCATATAAATAATATACAGGAAAATGACCCTCGAGAATCTAGAAGATTTAATTATTTATCAAAGTTACATAATAAAGGTCGTAAAAAAAAACCAAAACCTCTTAGTTCTAGAGAAAAAAGAGCAATAGGAATATATGATATTTCAAAAGATTCTTGCAAGTATAATACACATCTAAAATATTCAAAAATGTATTATTAAAATAATTTAGATACAATATTTGGATCCCTTTATATAATCTTTGGAAAGAATACATTAAAGAGATTATTGGATCAGACCATGTATTCTCCATATCTCAAAAACTTTTAAAAGCAGATATGCATGGTGCTAACATCAAAGTTGTCCGGTCAAAATGTCCTTCAAGAGTGGGTATTGAAGGAATATGTATCAAAGAAACAAAAAAAACGTTTGTTTTAATTACTAATAAAAACCAACAAAAAGGTATAATTTATATAAATATAAAATAACTTATAATATTTGTAGTTGTACCTAAGGAAAATTCAGTATTTAGTATTCAAGTAGAACAAATACTTGATCACACAAAATCAAATGCATCACAGATTGAAGAAAATAAACATATAATGGTATTTGAAATTATAGGATCACATTTTATATGCAGGGCTGCAGAAAGAGTTGGGAAAAAAATTAAATCTAAACCATGTTTAGAATTATAAAATTAATTTACAATTATCTGAAATATTTTTAAATACTATTATTTATAACCAATGTAAATATATTCTAAAATATAAAACAAATGCTTTTAAATTATTAAATACAAAATTTTCAAAATATTTTATTTATTTATATGAATAAGCTTTCTTTTACATTCATCTATAACCCTTTGAGCATTTATTAGCATTAATTGTAATCTTTCAGCACATTTTGTGACATTTTCTTTTATATCCTCTAAATATTTTTCGTATTTTAATGAATCTTTTCCAATATTCTCTGGAATTGGTATAATATTTGCACCTAATGGATAATCTGTGCTCAACAATTCTACTATAGATATGACATTTGGTCGAGCTTTAGATAACATATTACTATTATTTTCATATGGTAAATTTGATACTGATTGTACACTCATTGCCCTAAATATTTTTATATTAAAAAATATATTTAAAATAACAGAACTAACTTATCGGGGTTTACTGAATAAACTGGATTTGAAAAGCATTTATTTTGCTGACAGCCTACTTTTTGATCCAAAAATAGGTTAGAAAACATTCCGTTTTCATGGGTTTCATTAGAATTTATTGTACTATTTGAATACGCCATTGAATTAAATGATGAAAAAGGGTTGGATTTTTGACAGTCTGGTTCATAAATATTTTGATTTCTGTTTCCAATTTTATCTTGCATTTCTGCTAAAGATCCTGAAGTGCCGGTAGTAGTATGAGATAAAGTTACAAACGGTCTGTTGCTTAATTCTAGTAATGATGAAGTAATATTCTCAATATTTTGATCAACTGCATCTGGTTTAGTTGGTATATGATTTCTTCTTCGTCTTTTAATCGAATTTTTTTTCATACTAATTGGTCTATGAACAGAATGGAGTTTATAATATAAACCTACATAATTAAAAATACTTATTTCATAGATAAAACTTACCACATGCATTACATATAGTGTTTCCAGAGTTATCCCTTCTCCATAAAGGAGTTGTTGCTGTACCACAGTTTTGACAAGTAACAACATGCATGTTATAATTGTCCAATGTTAAGTTAAAATTGTCAGATTTTTGTTCACCATTTTCTGACCCAGAAACAGCAAACTTCGTTGTTTTAGCTATTCTGTTGTTGAAAACAGGACATCCATCACAACTTTGTGAACCGCCTGCACCATTACATTGACCATTACCCGTACATGTTCCGCCATTTACTTTTAATAAAATAGCTGCTTTTTTACGCATACGATGAGAAACAGATGAAATCATAACTTTCTTTAAACGAATAGGTCTTGACATATTTTTTGTCTTTGAATAAAGCCCACAAGCATTACATACATATTGTCCCATAGATGTTCGCCTCCAAAGAGGCGTATAAGATATTCCACAATTGCTACAATAAACACCTCTAGAAAGCTATAAAATCCTGAGCATATTCCCGTGTACTCCTTTAAAAAACTTACTTTTTTTGATCCATCTTGATCATTAACTATATTATTTTCAGGAAATGTTTCTGATGTTATGTGATGCAAAAGTTGTTCATCTAAAGATGAGAGGTCTTTATTAATAGAATTACAAGAAATTGCGTTCATTTTTAATGTGTTTTAGTCCTTTTTTTCCAAAATTTTTCCAATTAAATATTGATACCAAAAAACCTCAAAAATAGGGCTAAAAATACCGTTTTTTTTCCCTGTTTTTTATAGAAACTACTTACATAAATATCCTTATATGTTTATTCGTATATTTCTGCTAAATATACACTTTATTCCTTTATTCTTCTCAAACAGTTTTTTTCAAAAAGATATTTAATATTTGACGTTTCTAATCGTGATAAATCGGAAATTACACTATAATGATTAGTAATCAATTTGGTTTGAAAAAAAAGATTATAAAAATACAAAAAAAAGATTCCAGGACACAAACAAGATATTTCTTGAAAATAGTGCTCTATTGACATGCTGTTTTACAAGCAAAAAATCCTTCATATATAGTTACTATGACAACCTGTTGCCATAACAACCTATTGTCAGAGTTGTTATGACGACGTGTCACGTGAAACCTGCTAAATACATCAACGTAAACAAAAAATTTGGAGAGAAAAAAGCCTATTTTTTTTTAGAAAAAATGACAAGCAATTACATATTTCCTACACTAAAACCTCCTGAAATCCTTCAGTGCATGACAGGTATTTTTTTCGGAAAATTTCTATGAAAATTTGAAAAATTTAACGTTAATAAGAACTGGGAATCCCATTTTCTGAAGAAGACCTGAGCAAACCGAATACACAAAGAATGAAACTTGTTTATGAAGCCTTTTCTGACATATTAATGGGTATTACCTGGGAAAACTATGATAATGCTGTTCGTGCATGTCATGATGAGTTAGAACATTCTGTGCGTTTATAAAAACACTTAATTTTTTGCCGACAATTTTTAGGAAATATACATGGATTCTTTGAGTCTTATTATATTTTACCAAAAACTGTTTGTTCTTGTGCAAATTTGTTAAAGATCTATATTTATAGTATATAGAGTAAGACTGATGACAGAAGTTGGTATTGATGACTTTTCAATCCGTGATCTAGTGAAGCCAGAATCAGCACGTGTTAAAAAGATACTTTCTGCAGTGATTAATTTTGCCAAATTTAGAGAAGAACGTATGCCTGTTTTTGAAACACATGCACAGAAAGCGGTATATATGAAGCATGATGATTCATAATACTAAATTTTTTAGGATTCTTATATCTCTAGACACCAAGATCTTGTTTTTCAGAACCAAGATTTGTCAGAACAACTTAAAAAATTAAAAATAAAACAAGAAGACGAAGTATCACTAATTAAAAAGTCGAAAGAAATCAATGTTGCACTTACAAATGATCTCCGAGAATTAAAAAAAATACAGACTAGCCTTACAAATGAAATTGATGTTTTAAAAAGAGAAAAGGCAGAAATTGCTGAACGTTTGGTACTAAATAATCCTCATTTTTTCAATGCTTAACTGTAAAAGACAAACAATCAGTTTATCACAGTTAACACTAAGCAAGAGTGTATGAAGCTTCGATCTAGAATTGTGCATTCTCCAGAAAAATTAAAACAGCTTATTTCAGATATGGGAACATCATTAGCTTCAGAAAAAAACTCTATAGCATCATTAGAAAGAAAGTCAAGAGAACTTCAAAATAAAATAGATGCAATTGGAATTGTTGAACAGGTTTTTTCCATTAAAAACTTTTGATAGTTCTTACTTAGTATAGGATATACTAAATTGTATAAAATTAATGGAAGAATGTGAAGTTGAAATTGCTCGGGTAGAAGAAGCATCTCGTAAAGTTGCTAAACACCAGGAAATGGTAGATCAAAAAGAGTTGGAAGTACATGAAGTAGAGATTAAAGATCAGGTATTTTTAATAAAAATTTATTTATTGCTTTTAATATATAATAGCAATTAAATCGGCAATTAGCAAATGCTGAAGATAAGCTTGCTAGAATTCAACGGTCTGCAGAAGCCAAGCGTGAAGCCGCTCAAAAAAAGATGGAAGAAATACGAAAAGAGTACAACATTATAACAGTCGAAAGAGCAGAAAGAGCCCATGAAATGGACAGAAAAAGAGCAATGATTGAATCAACAGAAAAAAAGATATCTGAATTACGTTCTCATATTGAATCGGAGGTAAACGCTGTTCAAAGAGAATATTCAAAACTTAAAAGTCATATCGAATTATATATGGATGAAATGAGTCGGTGTATGGAAATAGCTGCCACTTCATAATTATATATCATTTGAAATATTAGACAAAATCGATATAATATCTCAAACTTATTCCAGTATTGTTTGTTTAGTTAAGTTGTGTATGCTCAATATCACTTATTTCTCCATTTTCTATATTCTTCCAAGATACTTTATAACATTTTCCACAGTATTTCCAAATACCATATCGTCTTCCCTGTTCATCTAATCCTGCAATTTCCCAAAATGCACTTATCCATCTTTCAAGAACAGTTGCAACCGTAATTTGCTTAATTACCGAACAAACGGAAATTCCAGATATTTTTACACTGCTATTAAGAAGTTGGATCGGTGACAATATAGAAAGAGAATCACAAAATATAAGATTTTTATTTCCAGAAGCCTCAATGGCTAACGCTATTGTTTTAGAAATACCTTGTGCTGAAAATTCACCCGATGCTTCATGAATTTTTAAAAAAGGCCAAATTGCCAATATATTTTCTGACGAGTAATCAGACGAATAATGATAATCTGATAAGATAGCCCGAAGACCTCGTAGAGATGGAACATAAATAATATCAATATTATCTGCTGCTAATATCCAAGAACCAGTTGAAAACTCATCATTTATCCAAAAAGATTCTTCTGTTTTTATAGATGTTTTAAGTTCCTCTTTTTCATTCATATCTTCCCATGTTCTCTGCTTGTTTGCAGTATATGAAAATATTATTTCATGAATAAACTTTTCTCTTTTATATCCACATAAAATAAGCATTGATTTCTTTTTTCCTTCTTTAATATTAAAATTTTCTGATGCTAAAATGGATCTTTCTCGTCCAAGAATAATAGAAATAAGTACTGATACACATGAGCTTTGAATATAAAGCGGTGCTGTAAAATCTAGATCAGAAGCTCCTATTACATCTGGTTTTCCTTTTGGAAGAAGAAAATTTACAGGAAATTTCATAAATTTTTATAAATTTTTATAAATTTTTATAAATTTTTGTTTTTCTTGGATTCAGAAGTTAACAAAATCTTAAGAGTTAAGATATAAGCGATAAAAAGATATATAGAAAGTACAGAAAAAATAAAATTAAATAAAAAACAAATATTTGAATCTAAATACAAATATTAAGCAATTAAAAAATAAAGGAGCCAGCCTGTAATGAAAGAGTGTATAGATAACAAGAGAATAAATTGAAGCAATTAAAGGGAAGTTTTATAATGTCGAATCGACTAAACAAATACGCATTCCATCATATGCAGGTGCAACCCAAGTATCTTTAAGGATGCCACTTTGAGCTTCTTGAATAAGTCGTTTTTCTAAAACATCGTGTGGTATTGAATGATCAAACCCTATAAGAAAGATTTTTTTAGGCAAATCAGGACTCAAACGACATACGAAATCAAGTGCCTATGTAGGAGGTTTTAGCTATATTTGAAAAAAAAAAAACAGGAATTACTTGAGAAATTGAAAAATGAGATAAATGAGGTCGTTCTCTTAGTGAATCCTAAAAATCGTTATTATAGATTGTAAAAACAGAACTAATATTTTACATACCAAAACTAAAAATTCAGTCCCCCTAATAATATTAACCGTTTCATCAGGAATGTCATTTGCATCAGAAATATAAGATAAATTATCTATACGATATCCAAGAATATAAAACGGAAGTTTTATACCGTGTTCGTTTTGAAACATACCATGCTGAACCCTAAGTGGATATATAGTTATATTTCCACAGGATTCAACGGTAAAAGGGTGGATCGGACTTATAATATGAAATTGAAAAGATGGAACATCTCCTCCGCCAGTTGCTTTTTCAGAATATACGCAATATGGAAACCTATACTGTTAATATAAATTTCGAAAGGAATGTCATACATAGTAGAAATAGCATTCATTGTTTCTGATGTAAGATAAATATCAATGTAGTCTTGAATTAACCCTCCTAATGTCCATCCTAAAAGACAATTAAATACACATTTTGGTGTATAAAGGTTTTTATTAACCTCTTAAATCATCTAAACCGTTAACGGCACTATTTTTATTAATCATTTATCATTGTTTATTTTTGAATAATACTCTGCATGTGCCTTATGAATTAGCATGAATTTATACCGAAAGAAGGATTTACATGAGTAATTAACAATGCGTCAATTTTTCTTAAAGAATATCGAGGAAAATATTCCAATGTTGCTTCTGCTAAGTGTCATGAAAAACACATTTTATCTGAAAACATCAAACCATGAAATGTTTTTCCACAATCAATAACAAGCGTTTTACGATTTCCACTATAATCTTTAATAAGGACTACAGCACCTGTATTCCTTCGGCGGTTTTTAGACTGAGAATATGTTGCATCGATACAAACAGAACAAGTCGGCGGGTTCTGTGTCAAACAATGAATAGATGGTACTGAACTTGACGTACCTAATATGTAAGTACAACTTATATAGCCTTAAAAGATTTTACATACCTGTTCCTAAAAAAATTAACTCTACTGCCCTACTCTGAGCCATAAAGAAAAATCACGATCGACGATGTCTTTTATAATAGTATAAAATTTTATCATATTTTATTAAAAAAAGTAATTGTTTCATTCCCCCAGTATCCAAAAATAATGTAATAAAGTTTATTATGATTTTAATTTTTAACAAAATGTTTTGAAAAACTCGTTCCAATTCATACAAATGCTTTTTTGTATAGTCCAAAAATATTTAAAACGTATATTATGAATAAATAAAAACCGTAAAAGTCCTCTTAAATACTATTAAATTCGAAAATTTATACTGAACCATGATATTAGCAAGTAAGGATATTTTATATGTTTTTTGAATAATCTATGGAATATAAGGCTTATATCTATAACTTGTACGTTGATATCAACATCCTTAGGAAGGTCTTTTTGTATTTTCAAAAGAAGTGTTCTGCATATGTTGATCATGAAGAGCTGATAAGTAATATAGTTCTGTAGAATTATTTATATTTTCATTTTCGTTAACAATATTTGACTGATAGGAATGTTTCTGAAAATTGTCATACACTGGTGTATTATATTCCTTAATAGAAGAATTATATGAAGATGTATGACTAAAATGTGTCATAGATTTTTCCATAAGAATTTCATAATCTTTTATGGCTCTAGTAAATCTTTCATTAAGAGATATAATATCATCTATCAAATTTAGACAAAAAATTTTCGAATATATCCAAAAACCTTTTTTTTGAGCATATTTCTTAATAAGTTTTACAAGTTTTGAACGAATCGTTAATGTTAAATGGTAAAGATTCTAAAATTTTATAAAATTTAAAAATACAACTTTTAAAATTACCTGAAACTGATCATTTTCTATAATATTATTATTTTCGATTGAGTCGACATTGCTTAATATTTCCAATAATTTCTCAATATTTTCTTCAAAAGACAAAACTTTTATTTCATCTTCCATTTCTTTTCTAAGTTCATCTGGAGTAGGCTCTAGAAGTTTTTCAACATAATTAGCAGGAAAAATCCCCACCATAGTGTCTAAAGATCCACGCCACCAGTCTTTGTATGTTGTTTCTAAAACAGTAATTATATTTCCTTTTCGGAATGACAATTCACCCGGTTCAGCTGCTTGAAAATCATACAAGGCTTTCACTTTAAATATGGGTGTTGGGAAAGAAGACTGCTTAGGTCTTGTAAAATGTTCTTCGTTATATTTTATGTTTTTTTGAGGACTTTTACATTCTACGGCTTTTTCTAAAGAAAGAGCCAATGCAAGTTGAAGTTCTTTTTCTTCTTTCTCTCTAAGCTCATCCATATCATCTTTTACTTCTATGTATGATAAATTTTATATAATTTATTCATAAAAAATTATCTACCTTTTTTGATATATTTATATTCGGATTTAAGTTGATCATATGTTTGCCTTATAACTCGAAAAAATGGATCAGATACAAAATCAACTGCCCATTGCTGAATCAACGACAATATACGCTCTTTGACCATAGAATGTGTATGCTATATATTTAGACATGAAAATACATAAAACATAGCATACTGAATCTTTAAATAGCTTTAAAAGCGTCTCTATAAATTCTTGAGACCCTATTTCTCGGTGCAAATCAGGTCCGCAATTTTTTACGAGTGCTTCTACCAACTATATCTTGTAAACCTTATTATTCATATAAATCTTGCATACACTTAAAGAATATAACTGAATATTTGTATTTTTGTATGAAAAACGTTTCTGAAGCACAAATATTACAGATTTACTAATATATATAAGCATTTTCAGCCTTCTAAAAACTCCTACATACATATCACCTCCATGATTCAAAAAGTCACACACATCCATAATATATGCCCAGTTTTCTTGTGTTAAATACTCATCTGTAGAACGATCTAATTCAACATGTTAGATATATATATTTTCTAGCTTTTTTATACAAATAAGATTCTCAATTGTCTCCATTTTTTGCCCCATATTTTAATAACCAAATTATACTATAAAATACTATAAAATAACTTAATATTTATCCAAAATATTATGAATATGTTTATAAAGGCCTCCTATGAATAAAATCTATATAAATATTAAGATTTATCTTATAACTATTATTAATATAACTGTACCAACTTTATACGGAGTTTTTAAATATAGATTTTAAGTGATCGATGACGTAGATTAAGGCTTAAAAACCAAAAAATCAACAAATTTTAAAGCAAGCTTGTATTAGCAAGAGAAAAGCATATATTATACAAATAAACAATCTTTTTAGTATAAAAGACGTGATTATGATTTTAAATGAAGTTTTTTTATTAGTAATAACATAATTTAGATAGAAAAGAGCAGTTTTTTACATTTGCCAAATAGTTATTAATTGGATATATTTTGAAAACAAACATATATATTTGAGGAATAAAGACATACAGTACATCAAATATATCTATAATCTTGTATTATAAATATAAAATTGGGAATTTTACATATATATTTTAGTATCAAGAGTATAAAAAATTGTGCTGATTATGATTTGTTATAAATTAATATTAAAAGGCCTATAAGATGATTTTGAAGTCAGAAATAAGAGGAATTTTTTTAAGACGTTATACAGGATCTGTATATAATTTATTTTTTGTTAAAAAACTCATATTGATGTAGATTTTTCAAAGGGCACCATTAGGTATCCGTTGTATGGGAACGGTAAGTTAGAAAAGACTTATTTTAGTCTTTTTTGAACTAAATTTGTTTCTATTTAGACATTAAAAACAAAACTTATGGATATTATTCCCCAAGAGCAGGAGAAAGTGCGAGAATTACGCATAAAACATGGAAAGAAATCATTAGGTGAAGTGACATTGGATCAAGTGTATGGTGGTATGCGTGGCATCAAAGTTCATACTTTTTTCCTCTTTATTTTCTCTTAATTTTTGACTAGGGCCTTGTATGGGAAGGATCTGTTTTAGATCCTGAAGAGGGTATACGTTTTCGTGGGTTAACTATTTCAGAATGTCAAGATAAGCTTCCGAAAGCACCTATGGGGAGTCAGCCATTACCTGAAGGTATATCATATATAAAACAATAAAAGAGTGTTTATTTTATGAATAGGGCTTTTTTGGTTGTTATTAACAGGTGAAATACCTACACATGAGCAAGTAAAAGAGATTTCAGAAGAATGGGCAGCTCGTTCTGACATTCCAGAATTTATTGAAGAGCTTATTGATCGATGCCCATCCAATTTACACCCAATGGCACAATTTTCTTTAGGTTATTTTTTAAAATCTTTTTTTTTTATTTACGTATTTTAGCTATTACTGCACTGGAGCAGGTTTCTTCTTTTAGTGCAGCGTATGCAAAAGGGATTAATAAAAAGGACTTTTGGCTATATTGTTTTGATGTAAACTTGCTCTTTTTTTATATTTAAATTTATACTGTTTTAAGGATTGCATGGATATTATTGCGAAACTTCCTAATATTGCTGGAAGAATTTATCGGAACATATATAAGGATGGAAAGGTTGCTTCCATTTGTAAATCCAAAGATTACAGTTGGAATTTATCTAACATTCTTGGATTCTCTGATAATGAAGAATTCAATGAGCTTCTTCGACTTTATCTTACAATTCATTCAGACCATGAGGGCGGAAACGTGAGTGCCCATACAACTCATTTGGTAGCAAGTGCTCTAAGTTCTCCAATGCTTTCATTTAGCGCTGGACTAAATGGTCTTGCTGGACCTCTTCATGGTCTCGCTAACCAGGAAGTTTTAAATTGGATTTTAGATATGAAAGAAAAGATTGGAGAAGATGTTACAAAAGAAAAGATTAAGCAATATTTATGGTCTACTCTTAATGCTGGAAAAGTTATTCCTGGATACGGTATATATTATTCATTATATTCTTTTTTCTTATATATTTTAGGTCATGCTGTTTTAAGAAAGACAGATCCCCGATATATGGTTCAACGTGAATTTGCTCTTAAATATTTGCCAGGTATCTACTTGTTAATTATTATTTATTTTTTTTAACCATTATAGATGATCCTATGTTTAAGCTCGTTTCTATGATATATGAGGTAGCACCTTCTGTTTTACTTGAACATGGGAAAACTAAAAACCCTTATCCGAATGTTGATGCACATTCTGGAATTTTATTAAGATATTATGGATTAGTTGAACAACAATTTTATACAGTGCTTTTTGGTGAGTCATTGGTTATTATTTCTTATTACTTAATACTTTTTAGGCATTTCTCGTGCACTTGGTGTACTTTCTCAGGTATTTTATTTTTAAAAGTAGTTTTTTTCTAATACATTCTTTTAGCTCGTTTGGGATCGTGCATTAGGTCTTCCTCTTGAACGCCCTAAATCATTTAGCACAAATGCATTTATTAAAATGTTTTCTAATTAATTTTTAAATTTTAATTTTTAAAATTTATTGTATTAAAAAAATAAGTTATACTTTTTTCTTGTTGAATTTTTTATAATGTTTTCATAATTTTCAATATTTTTAGACTTTTGATAGAAAAACATAATTTAATCTAGAAATTATTTGAGACTTAAAAATATAGTTTTAAAGCCAGCTGATTTTATATTTAAAATCTTGACTAATTAATTGATTTTAAACCAATACATTTATAGATAGGTTAATTTCTTGGTATTCGTAAAATATATGAATTAATATATTATAAATGTGTGTTTTGATTAAGATTTAAATTTAAAACAAACAATTTAAATAATGTTTTTAATATTCAAAAATATATTTTACAAACTTAATATCATACATATGCTATGATCGCTTTTAAGTATAGCATGTACAAAAACTAATATCATTTAATATTCATCTAAATATATAATTATGAAAAAATATTTTTACAAAAGAAAATAAATTAAAATTGATTCGTAAATTATATCTATTAAATTTCACAATTTATATTTGTCAAATTTCACAAATTATTTGTATTAATCCCCAATATATAATAATTTTTAATATTCAAGATTTTTTTAGATTAAAAATACCAAAAAATATTATTGTGGAGGTGAAATAATAGAATTAATTAGATCTATAGAATTCTCCTCTAATCCATTACATGAATTGGTCAATAGATTTTTGTTTTCCTGAATAGAAATATTTGTAGATGATAAATCTTCGCTCTTATTTTCTTGAGTTAAAATTTCTAAAGGCATATTATTTTTTTCATCATGTAATACATCATTAGGCTTTATTAAATTGGTATTAGAAGCAGAAATTTCATGTAAAGGTAAAGTTCTTAGAGGTGGTGCCAAAACCCATTTATATTCAACTTCATATAAATCACTAAAAATATTAGAAATTTGTTATAGATAATATTTATATAATACTGAGAAGAAATTTCAATTAAAATTATATTTTCATCAATACGATTTTCTCTTACAATTCCGGAAAATATATCACCTTTAGTATATTGTGCCTGTATAACATCACCAATTGTAACTTCTGTAGCAAACTTATGAATATGAGCATCGCTTTCAAGTTTTTCTAATTTAGGTCGCTTTGGTCGATGAAATTTACAACTAAAAAAAAACTGTTGACTTAAACCTGATTGAAATGTTTCTACTAAAACTCCTGCAGAAGCAGCACATGTTGCATGATAAGATCGAACACATTTTGCATAAGAACATTGAAAACACGCACCTTTTACTGAACGACAATACATACACCTCTGGATAAAATTAAACCATAATTTCATTAATAAAGTACTTACTAATCTAAAACGTGCTTTTTCTATCATATCTATCCCATGAACAATATCTTTTGATAACGTTGTATTATATACAATATACGTTTCGGGAATATATAATGCACAAATTTTATGAGATAAATTTCCACAATTTGTTGATATTAGTGGCTCTTCAATAGATTCATTAGGACAAAGAATACACTAAAGTATTATTAAAAAATAACTGATATAAAGAAGAAACATACGCAATTTATTTTCTTGTTATGGACTTTCTTATGCTTTTTTAATTCTTTTATTTTCATAGATACCTTTTTGTTGGCTTTACGTTTTTTGGAGCTTTCATATTTTTCTTCTGAAATATAGTTAAATAGAATAAATAATTTAGCTATATTTTTACTACCATGATTAGCAAACATATTCTCTATTGCATCATCTACATTGATATGAACAGAGTCCGGAATACATTTACATCTTTGTGCATTTCTGCCAATACTAAGCCAACTATGAGGAGCAAAATTTACACTTTCAGCACAATTATAACCAAGATTATATCCAGAATGGTAACCATATGGAAATGTTATTACAAATTCTCCTTGATGTTGTACAAGACGATTCACATAAATATTATTTTGTGCTAAAACAGAGGGCGATACACTAAACGTTTTGTGTCTTAAAAATTGAGAACATACTTTATAATCATTTGGAAAAATTCCTTTGTAAATTATATCAGTTTAACAATTAAATAATAGATAAGTAACTACTTCTCATAATATTTTCAAATCGAGAAGCATCTTTTTGACATATTGAATACCATTGTTTCGGTGCACCAAAATGAAGATAGTTTATAGAATATAAGTCCATATCCTATATACTAATTAAACCCGATAACGTATATTTAATAATTTACCTCTACATGCCAAAAAAAAGTAGCTTTCCACATTCCTAAATAAAGGTAAGAGGAATTGACACCTGGCAAAATTATGCCCATTTTATTTAAAATATTATCAAGATTAGCTACGTTCCATTCTTTAACAGATTCATCAAATAATGAACCTAAATTAAAACAATTAATGACAAAATAAAATGGTGCTTATTTCTTTACCAGGCATATCTGCTCCATACAATGGATTATTATAAGTTATTGTTTTCCAATAAATGCGCTCAAGTTCTTTACATCTTTCTATTGTATATTCTTCTGCATTTGTAATTTTATAATCAAAACCATTAAAATCATAATTATCAGTTTGGTTAATTTTATTCATATTTTTTAATAATACTGCTTTTTTATTTTTTTTCTTTGATGTTTGCAAGTCTTCAATTTTTGATTTTTCTTTTAACTCTTCCATATTATTATCAATATTCACTTGTTCCAAAGAATCATTAAACTCTGCATTATCTTTTTTAACAAAAACATCACAATGCATAGGCGTTATTAATTCATTTTCATTCTTAAGAGTACTTGATATTCCTTTTTTTATTTGTTCCTTTTCTGATAAACCATTAATTGGAATCTTATGAGACAATTCTAATGTAGATGAATGACTAGTTGAAACCATATTTTCTTTTTTTTTAGACTTATAATTACTGTATATCGTTTTTCTAATTTCACCTCTACGAGCAGGTGGAAGATGATCCGGGCTTTCGCATAGTTTTCTCCATTTAGGAAGATTATATGTTTGTCTTTTTTCAAGATTTGTTTGTCGAAAACAACCATTATTTCCGACAATATGTTGCTCAATAGGATTTCTTAAACGTATACTTTTTATTTTTTCTCTATAATCAGGAAGTTTTTCTAGCCTAAAATATATTTTATAAACTAATGAAGTCAAAAACAAGATTACCATTCATTTGGAGGAATAATCTTAACAATCCCTGTCGTCATGCCATAAGAATCAATAGATTTTACAAATCTTTTGAAACAATGGAATTGTTCCATTGTCTACATAATTATTATTATCTATTTTCAAATTCTTAAAAATAGGTTTATTTACCGGCTTAAAAACAGGGATTTTCCCATTATCATAGTAATGATCAGGAAATATGTCTTTAAGCACTTCTTCACTTTCATCTTCTATTTTTTCCTTCAAAAAAACCTTTTCATCTAAATTTTCTGCTTGATGATAGTTATCTATAACTTCTTTTTGCTATTTCAGTCAAAAATCGTTGAATTTTTTTAGTTTTTTTTTAAAAAAAACCTCTTCCATGAACTTCTTTAATAAAAATTATGAGTTCTATATAAATCTGTTACTTTTAACCGTATTTTTTTTGAGAAATTTATTAATTTAAAATTAGTCGATACTTGTCGAATCCGTGAAAATCCAGATATCATACGTTATCAGTATTTAAATATATTTAAATAATCAAATTTTAAAATTTTTCATAAAAAAATTATAAACTTAATGAAATTATTTTTATTTATTACAATTTTTTTCTAGAAGAAAAAAAAACTAAATATTTACCAATTAAATTAAAAAATAAAAGTAGCAATGAAAATGCATAAAAATAAACATTTTTGTTAAACTTAGATATTTTCCAGGAAAAATAGGCTTTTTTTCATATATAAAAGTACAAGAAATATTTGACTAAGCAACTTTTCGTTTGAAATATATAATAATTAAATATTAAAATTTAATTATACTATTTTTAAAAGTCATCTATGAAATGTACAAGTCCTATATGTTTTTTTTAATTTTTAAAAATATTCGTTTTACTACTTCTAAATATTTTACAATAAAACATAAATTTGAAAGAATCTTAAAAAACTTGATTTTAGGGTTAATGTGTTAGAAATTCTAAAGAATCATCGATGGAAAAATAGAATTTAAAAATGTTTCTATCTAATATTCTATCTTCTTTAAAATCCTTAAGATACTTCTATTAAAAAATATAAGCCATAGTTTTTTGTTTTTAAACAACTCCGCTGTATTTTTCCAACCAAATACAAAACATAACAAACTACAACGAATATTTAAATATCTTTGAATTCTTAATTCTTTGTCAATATTTGTTAAAAGCAAAAAGAAAAAACAGGTCATTCTGCTATAGCGTTTCCATCCCAACTCATAGCATCTCCCTCATCTGTATTCATCCCCAAATCAATCTCCAGAGTCCTTTGTCTCGAATGCCCAAATGGACTCATCATAATACCAATGCTTGATTCTACTAGCTGTCTTCTTTGGTTGCGAGACTGCTGAAAACTCTGAAAACTACCCTCAAATTCATCTGATTCCTGCTCAGAACTCACTGCTTCAGGAATAGCCGCATCTAAATCCACCTCATCAACATCTTCTAGTCCTCCTTCTCCAAGAGACGGGTCTTCCTGGTTGATTTCTTCATCTTCGTCTACATCTTCATTCATCGCCGATTCAAGCTCTTCCTGCTCATGAATCGTTTGCTGTATCCCTACTGGCCTTATCCATGTAGATCCAAATGATCTTATCACCCTTTTCTATTCTTTATAAGCTTTTTTTCCTTTTTTTTTTAAAAAAAAATACCTTGTTTTCATATTCTGCTTCATCAAGATCTAATTGAGATTTTCCACTTGGATTTCCTGATTCTACCAACAAATGGCACGGTTTATACCATAGAGAATGAAGATCTTGCGGCAAAAATGATGGCAAAACCAGAGGACCCATAGAGATTCATAGCAATGTTATCATGCTGTGCTCTGTGATTTTATCTACGGTATCACGTGACTTTCATGTGACTTAATACAGAGGAGACGAGAAAATATAATGGAGATGCCTACTGGGATGGGTTAAAAGAGTTTTTATGCGTCTAAAATATAGATATACATATATATTGTGCAATAATTGTATATTTTTTAATATTATGTGACCCGGGTATAGTAAATGTGTACTGAGAGATAAATACAAGTTAGATGAATGGATGGTGTTTAGTAGATGTATTGTAGAGATTTCTTAATGAAAACGGTTTTTTTTTCTTGCAGCCTTTTACGTCTTTAAAACAGAAGCTGTTTGCCGTGTTGCTATAGGCTTAACCGTGCACTTAGAAAAATTACGGTAACATTAACGTCTAAAAATCAAAAGGTGCAAAAACAAAGGGAAAAAGGAGTATTTTAGAGGAAAATGAATCCGGAATATGGTAAATAGAAGTACAAATATTGTATAAAAAGATCTTTTGACAGTTTTTGCTGTAGATTATTTATTTAAACTGTTATTAATTGGTGATTCGGGTGTTGGAAAAAGCTGCTTGTTGTTGCGTTTTGCAGATGATACATATACAGAGAGTTATATATCGACTATTGGAGTAGATTTTGTATGTTTTATTATTTTTCAAGTGAAAACAAAGGAATATTAATATTTGTAATGTAGAAAATCCGTACGATTGAGCTGAATGGAAAAACAGTGAAACTGCAAATTGTATGTTTACTAGTGGTATTTTTTCTGCTTGCAGTACTTATTTGTTTTTTCCTTTAGTGGGATACTGCTGGACAAGAACGTTTTCGGACTATTACATCATCCTATTATCGAGGAGCGCATGGGATTATTATTGTTTATGATGTGACAGATCAGGGTGAGCCTTTACAAAAACAACACTTATTGTGACGTGTGTAACTTTTTAATGTAGATACTTTTAATAATGTCAAACAATGGCTTCAAGAGATTGATCGTTATGCTTGTGAATCAGTAAACAAGCTTCTGGTTGGAAATAAGTCTGATATGTCCGATAAAAAGGTCATCGACTATACTACTGCAAAAGTACTCTTTTCTACTAAGCCGTCTGTTTTATTTCTAATTTCTCAAAGGAATATGCCGATGGGCTCGGCATCCCATTTCTTGAGACTTCCGCAAAATCTTCTGTTAATGTCGAACAGGCTTTCCTCCTCATGGCACAAGATATAAGGGTATTTATTTCTCCACGTTTCTTCATATTGTCGCTGATTTTTGTTCCTGTATAGGATCGTATCGGCGCAAACGTTACTACTTCCACCGAAAAACCTTCTATCAGAGTCGGTCACGGAAGTAATATGCAGCAAAATGCTTCTTCCTCTTGTTGCTGAATATACTTCATTCTGTTTGGAAAATCTTGCATATTTCGTTTCATAACTTGTTTTTCATCATTCTTATTTTATCAATGGTTTATGGACATTATTACTACTTTTACTGTTTTTATCAAATTACCATATCTCTTTCTTCCACTTCTACCCCTCCTCCATACATTCTAATTTCCTTGTTCTCCTTCTTATTTACTCCATTCTCTGTATTTTTATACGTTCCCTCTCCTTATACACTTCATTGAATATTCTCTCCTATCTATCGGAATTACAGTGGCTTATTTAAAAACCCAAGTAATGCTTGATTTTTCGTATAAATTACCAAATAATAAGAAACAAAAAGCAGTTATACAAGATGATGAAGATTCTTTGCTTGAAGCAGATTTAAATGCACGAAAATCAGATAAACGGAAGGTTTGTACTGAAGGTATGTGTATTTCTGTTTTTGAGCGATAAAATAAGGATTTATATTGACATATAGATAGGATATGACTCAGATTCATCAAATGAAGGGTTATATAGGGAGCCAGAAGGAGCAGGAACTGCAAATGCAGCAGATAATGGAGATATAGACATGTTTGAAGAAAATACACATATCCACCCGGAAAATGAAAAACTAGACGCAAACAATGGGCGTATATACCCAGAAGATAAGCCAAAAAAAGCACCAAGATTTATAGAATTGCATGAAATTGAAGGACAAGACTTTACATCCACGCAGGAGTTTATTGATATTCTTGATGAAGATGATGAAAATGATGATGACTTTGATCCAGAGTTAGGTGCAAGTGGACGCAAGAAAAATCCACCGAAAATTGAAGCATTTAATATGAAGACGGATTTTGAGGAAGGACGTTTTGATGAAGATGGGAATTATATAAGAAATGCACCAGATTTGAATTCTAAACATGATATATGGCTTGAAGGAATTAAACGATCTGATATTGTTAAAGCACGAGAAGCAATGGAGAAAAAAGAGCGAGAGCGGCAGCAGCAGGAAGTAGAAGAGGAATTGACACTGGAAAATATGTATGAAGAGTTATTAAAGCTTCTCGAGACGGGAGAAAGTGTTTTGGAGGCACTGCAGCGTCTGGGCGGGGGGATGACTCAAAAGAAACGATGGACGAGTAAAAATAAGAGGAATGTAATGCAAGAAGAAATAAATGAGGAAAAATGTAAAGAAATGGAAAAAAAGCATCAGGAAATTGAGAAGATTACAGAGCTGGCAAATAAATTGATGCAACGTGGACATAGTGAGATATATGATATGACACGTGAAACAATAGCACGTGAGTATCAAAAAGAAACAGGTAATGCATGGAAAAATCCGAGAAAAGAAGAGAAAGAGGACTCGAAGTATGAATACAGATGGGAAGGAAAAGACGAGGTGTATGGACCCTACGAAAGACATCAAATTAAAGATTGGCATAAGCAAGGGTTTTTTACAGAGCAAAAAATTGAAATACGGAAACAAGGAGACCAGGTCTTCCAAAGCTTGGAATATTTTGGGTTTTCATCTACAGCGTAATATGTTTAATGATTTTTATGATTAAATACAATGGATATATTGTTCAAAAAGTAAAAAATTACTAATTTTTTTTGGAAATGTTTAAATTCTAATGAGGAATTTAACAAAAATAATACATTGAGATAGTCATGCAAATGTTTTTAATAGTGCATTACACATATTTCATGTTTACGGGACTTAGATGTTCATTGGGCTAGTTTGATCTATTTCTCCAATAAAATCATTTTCTGATATATATTGCTGGGCATATTCTTCCAAATACTGAACGCTTCTCGCCTGGTCCAAAAATAATGTATAGCTTTTCTGGATGTCTTCGATATCTATCTGCAATGACTTTCTTTTTTGTGCTATAAAATGTGCAGTAGCAATCAAATGAATGCTATAACGGATTGAAGTCTCCTGTCCTATTTTTGTCAAAAGACTTAACGCATCTGGAGTAATTTCAACATCTTCTTCTTGGCATCTAACATTATATGAATCAATTACTACGGATAAACATTTTTTATACCTTATATGCAAGATTTGTCTAATTTCATCGGCTGTATACTGACGGGTTGAAATAATAAGCATCCTGTCAAGAAAATCCAAAGGAATACCATGAGGGCTCTTGTATTTTGTTCCCCGGATACGAGCAATGCCTCTGTTACTCGCCATAATAACAATGGGCGAAAGATCATCTTCTAAAGCCCTATTCAAAAAGGAAAAACATTCTATGTCAAGCATGTGAACTTCATCAATGAAAAGGACACCTGAACATATCTCGGCCTTTCCTTCTTCTTTCCATTCGTTTACTTTTGTATTTATTTGGTCTCGGACTTCCGACGGGATCTCACCTGTGTCTCCAGAAAATAATGCAAGAAACCCTTGAGATCTTGAATTGATCACATCTATTTCATGCAAAGAAACCATATGAACAACTTCTTTTCGCTTCTGAAGCTCTCCTTCTGGGCACTGGACAAATTTGGTGTCCGATCCCACTGCATCATAGTCTCTTGCTCTTGCAAATGAACACCCAAGCTTCGAAATCTTACCAGACGCTTTGTCAATCATAATAACATCCCCTGCAATTACTTTTTCCTTTGTAAGTGCATCAATCATCTTATTCCCCAAATCATACACTGTCTCCATATCCGTCGTCTTCATAATCATCTTTCCACGTTTGTTACCCTACCATTCATATTAAAACTCTTTTTTTATATTTTCTGCTCTGTTTTCTCTTACTCCCGTAATTGATCGGTCAATCTGGATTTCTACCACCTCTCCTTCAATAATTTCGGATTCTTCTTTAATTTTTACACCAATGCTTCTACGGAATGCCTGAACTAACGCCTCTGTCTTACTCATTTCCAGTGAAAAGATCTCTGATGCCGAAATCATCGTAAAAGGGACCTCTGATCCAAGACTTTGCGCCAGACCTCCTCATATAAGCTTTTTCTCAAAAATAACCGCAAAAAACACTAACCCATTGCTATAGCTGTCTTCCCCGTGCTAGGAGGACCTGAAATAAGGATGGCCCGCCCTGCAATTTTCCCTTCTTTGATCATCTGTAGCAAAACTCCTGCTGCTCTACGTGCACGCTCCTGTCCAACCATTCCATCAGCGGATGCCCGGGCTTCTAGGCAATCATCCAGGCCTATTCCTCGTATATGAGAGTGTTCTCCTACTCTTTCAAGCTTTTGAAGGACTTTTTCAGATGAAAGAGTCATATTTTGAATATTTTATATTTTTTGGAGGTTAAGAGGTGAAGAGAAGTCGAGATTAAGAAAACGTCAAGAAAAGGGAGAAGTTAAAAAGAAGTATAAAGAGATAAAAGGAATAGAAATAATGGAGAAAAAAAAGAATAAACAGGTTAGAAAAGACTAGATTAAGTAGTGTGTGTTTTTTCCGCTTTGAAATACGTGATGGATTTGTGGCAAACATGCCCAAATATGTTTTGTGGAAATGAGATGCAAATAGTCTTTGATCGGGGTTTGTGAGCACCAATTTAGACGTAGAAACATTTATCTGATGAAGCATTAGCAAGGGTTTCTACATTGGATCTTTTGACGCTTGATCCGATTGAAATTTCGAGGAAAACATCAATGACGGTGATGGAGGCAGAAGAATTGATATGTAGAGTTGTAGAAGGGTGTATTCCGAAAGTGCAGAAGTTTCTTTTAGAAGAAGAGAAACAGTTTTTGACGACGGGAGACCGAGTAATTGATGGAGTTCTTTCTGGAGGTATACCGTTGGGCCATGTTATAGAAATTGCGGGAGAAAGGTAGATCAGTGTGAGGAGGAGTATATATGTATGACAGAGCTATAGTGGAACAGGAAAATCTCAGTTCTGCATGCAGCTTTGCTTGACAGTCCAGTTGCCACGGGTGCTTGGTGGGCTTGAAAGAGGGGCAATCTATATTTCTACTGAAACAGGACTTTCTACAAAAAGGCTCTTTGAAATGGCTCAGGGACTAACAAACCGGCTTAAACAAGAATATCCAGATGTTGATCTATGCTTGGATGGGGTGGGTGATCGAGTATACTGTGCAACATGTGTTGATCTTGAAGAGCAAGATCATATTATTCATTTCCAGCTGCCAGTAGCGTTAGAACGATATAATGCTGGACTCGTTGTTTTGGACAATATAACTACTCATTACCGTGCAGAATATGATATTTCAAAAGTATACAGTCAAACAAAAACAACAAATAATACGGCAAAATCTGGTTTAGTTGATCTCGTGAATCGAAGCAGAGACTTAGTACGGTTAGGAGCCCATTTGAGGTCGCTTGCAAGCAAACATCACTGTGCTATTATTGTTATTAATCAAGTTTCTGACAAGATAACATATAGTACAGAGACACTTTTGGATCTCAATTATCAAGGTGCATGGTTTCAGGGCTGGAGTCATGGAGAATACCCATGCAAGGTACCATCTCTTGGCTTTGTATGGTCGAATAATATTCATTCTCGGATTTTATTGTTGCGTTCTACACTTTATGAGATTTCACATATGTCTCCATCTCGTGCACTGCGGATTGTGTTTTCACCATTCTGTGCACCAGCACAAATTGATATTGAAATTAGGTACGAGGGTATATTTTCAATTCAAACTGTTATGCAATAATTATATATTTATATATTTTTTTATAAACATTCTTTTGAATTTGGTAAATCCGTTTCGCTGAGAGACCGACATGTCGACGGTTTACAAATGTCATATAGGAAAAAAGGCAAAAAAACATGTTAAATTTAATTCTAAGCATATAAAAAACAATGGATATGATGCAGAAAATGAAGATGTTTCTAAAGAAGCAGATGATCTGTCAGGATTTAAAAAAATTCGGCAAAAAGTGCTTGTTTTATCATCTCGAGGAATTACTTTTAGGTAGAAAATGTTTTTTAACATATAAATATTCAATAATTTAATAGACAACGACATCTTATGAAAGATCTTGTAGACATGTTGCCTCATTCAAAAAAAGATACAAAATTTGATATGAAATCGAAACTTTATCATTTGAATGAAGTAGCTGAGCTTTACAACTGTAACAATATTATGTTTTTTGAAGCGCGTAAACACCAAGATCTTTATATTTGGATGACAAAAGTGCCTAATGGACCTACGGTTAAGTTTCATGTACAGAATGGTATATTTGTTATTTTAAAAAATAAATAATTTATTTTATGAAAAAGCTCATACGATGGATGATCTCCATCTTACCGGAAACTGCTTGAAAGGTTCACGTCCTATTCTTTCCTTTGATGCTGGCTTTGATATGGAGCCACATATGAAACTTGTAAAGGAATTATTTTCTCAGGTATGTGTTTTTGTATTTAAAGAATATTGGTTGATTTTGGCTTAGATTATGGGAGTTCCAAAAGGTTCTCGGAAGAGCAAGCCATTTATTGATCATGTTTTAACATTTTCTTATGCTGATCATAAAATATGGTTTAGAAATTATCAAGTACTTATTATTTATATTGACATGTTCGTATTGATTTATTGATTTTACAGATTGTCGAAAAAACACCTGGAAAAAAGGTTTCTTCATATTCAGATACAGATATATCACTTGTTGAAATTGGACCTCGATTTGTGTTAACTCTTATTTGTGTTTTGGAAGGCTCATTTGGAGGGCCCGTCATTTACGAAAATAAGGAATTTATGTAAGGAATTTCTGAAACATTATTTAGTTTCGCTTATTTGTCTTAGAACTCCTTCAAAAATGCGTTCATTTATAAGAAAAGAAAAATTAAATAAATATCATAATCGTCAAATTGCAATGGCAGAAAAGTCCATAAAGAAAAAGGAAAACGTATTACCAGTAAACCCTTTGAATAACAATGTTTTGTTTAAAGACTGAAATTGGTATTAAAGTATCTTATATATTAAGGTTTAATTATTTAATTTTATTGTTTTTAAACTTGATAAAGTATTTAAATGCCAAAAAATGACTTAAAATGATTAAAATAATTTAAGAATTATAATTACATTGTTACATTTTAGAAAATATCATGCAAAACTTTTTTTTGAAAATCAATTTGTTTCTGTTTCATCATGAATACCTCTAACTACTTCCATAGATTTTCGTAAAGTTACAAGATCAATAAATTTATATTGAACAAGGTTAAGGAGATGTTTCCAAAATTCATTAATTAAGTTTTCTGCTTGAAGAATATTTTTATGAGAATATACGAATCTCATTATTGAGTCAGGAAGATGACAACGTCCAATAGGTCTGCATAATTAAAAAAAAAATTATATAATAATTTATATACCTGTCGTTGATTATAAATCTATCCCAAAGTTTCATAAAAGCTTTTTCTGATACTGTTATATCCATAAAATCATCCAATATCTAAACTAATTAAACTATGATGGAATATGTAGTAAAGATTTTACATCCTCATGTCTCTGAATTAACCATGTTTCGTCAACATCGTCTTCGGATTCGGAAAGTATTTCTCCTGGAATGATTTTTCTTTTTGATACAGATCTGTAAAGATTATTTAAATTAGGTGTTACGAATCTTCGTCTAATCTTATTTTTAGAAGGCCAACGTAGCTGTGTATTTCGTTTAGGTTTTACGTTTATCGGTACTGATTCATTTTGCTCAACATCCATCCCAAGCATTATATTATGAAATAAAATTGATTTTCCATTATCCGATAAAATGTTCTCTACATCATGTTTAAATTTTACATGTCTAATCCATTGAAAAACTCTAAAATCTACTTTTTGTTCACTTATTCGTTTAAACGGATATTCACTTGCTAATTTTATCTCAAATTGTAAAAAATTAGACCGATTAACCTCAAGTTTGAAAGAAAAAAGCTCATGATTCATTAAGAAATGAAAATGAAGTCGTTGTCTTGTATGGAAATTCTTCCCTCGACACCATGGACATTGGAAATCTTCCCGCATGGAAATCCTCACAACTGTTTCATTATTCTCTTCTGCCTTGAAAATATATGAAATTTTAATTTTTTCATCAACATTTAAAGGCTGATGCTTCACCATAGGTTTTGACCTTAAAGATATTTTCGAATTCAGATCTAATTTCGTATCTTGAAAAATCTCGCCAATAAAGCACATATTCAAAACATAGTCTGTTTGTTGATGGTCCCCATTTCCATTGAAATACAATACATTGAAATTATTAGTTATTTTGTCACGTGGAATATTAAAAGTAACATAAAAAAAAGTGCCTTTTTTTATCTCCTCATGACCCAAAACATTCTGAAGCTCTTGAGAAATACTCTTTGATTCATTTATAACATCTCTAACACCCGACATAAAGGCAACATCATTGTCGCTAATACTGAAAATCAGCTGCCCTTTACAAACACGATTAATTGTGATACCGCCTTTTGTTTTTTTAAAAATTGAATACGGCATCTTGAAAGGCTCTTCTGCATGGAATTGCAAATTTTCCAGAGTGTCAATAATGCCGTTTCCATGAACTTTTTTCTGGTACAAACGTTGCCCGTCTAAACAAAATATAAAAAGTGTTGCATAAAATGAAAAAGACATAGAAAATCCCCACTTCTTCGCTCCCCCCGCTTCATAATGTTAATACCGTTTATTTAACATCATCAAATATACGTATTTTCAAATGGCTCATGTAAATTCTCCATATAGCAGCATTTTTCACATTAATTTCTTTTTCAAACACAAATGAGTCCAAATGCCTTCTTTTTTGTGTCTGAAACAATGATAATTCTTCCTGAGACGTACTCTTCTTATGCAAATAATTCAAATTTCGTGCAAGATAAAGAGGCTTATTTATTAGTTTTTTATGATGAGTTTTAAAATGCTGAAAACTTCTACCTGGCGATATTGATGCAGAAAAAAATATAGGGACGTATTTCCTTAGAGTTTAAGAGCTATTTCCATATGATTTATGCCATTTACCTGTGAATTGCCTCGCAAAAAGTGATGTTTCATCATCCATTATTTTTTTGTCGTTACTTTGACGTTAATCGTTGCACGATTCTCCAACGCTCAGATACTGTTTATCTAAAAATATATACTATACATTATACATATTATATATGTATTATATATATAATGTGTATAATGTATATGTAATATGCATATAATACGTATATAATGTACATATAGCACGCAAATAGTATATATATAACGTGTATATATACGCATATAATCGTGTATATCACTGCATGCTCTCAGTCCATATATACTGTATATAATACACATATAATACATATATATAATATGAATATATATTTGTATATATATACTGCAGATATATATTGCATATAATATACATTTTTCTTGTCAGTATTTGTCGATCTCCGGTTTTTGTGTATATATTCCAGCGTACTCCGGTGTATACATTTAGTTTTTGACGCATACATCTTGTAATTTCCACGCATATATTCAGTATTTCCGTGCATATATCTAGCGTTTAGACGCATAGTTTCTGTATTTTCACTTTTTACGCAGTTTTCCACCTCCCATGTCCAAACTATATCCACGTCGGACGCTCAAGGCAATTCTCAAAGCGCATACTCCACGCCGGCGACTTGCAAAGAATATTGATGTTTTGGTGTGTTCTGCCTGTTTTATTTTTGTTTTTGATACATAAAAGGTTTATCTCGACTATCTTTTATTTCTCAGTGCACTTGTCCGTGCTGCTACAATGCATGCACGACAAGCTGGCGAAAAGACTTTACGTGCACCATATATACAGAAAACTGCTCAGGTATGACTTTGTGTGCTTATATGCGCTAATCTGTGAGCAGCCAATTCTCGACAGATTTCGCGGGTAATCTTTAGCAAACAAAGCATTCACTATAATGTATATACTTTTATATTTTATACACACGTTATACATGCTTATACGTACTTATACACATTTATATATGTTATGTATGCATTATATATGCTATATGCATACACTATATATACACTATGTATACACTATCTATGCCTTTATGCCTTTGCATTCTATAAATGTTATACGTTATATATACACCCTTATGTACTCTGCACTCTGCATAATATGCTGTGCTATATGTGCTGTGCTATATATGCTACGTATATTATATATACTATGTGTATTATGTATACTACATATACTATGCGTACTATCTATACTGTCTATGCTATGTAACTATATACTCTATGTATGCTATACACTTATCTATGTTGTCCATGCTATATATACAGTATACACATTATACTCGTTATGTGATATACGCTGTACATGCACATTGTACGCATACGTATGCACGTATATATATACATACATATATATACATAGATACACTAATACACTAACACATAGATACACAAATATGCACAGATACATACACACATAGACGCATATCCATACATAGCTAGACATATCCATGTATACTCACGTATATCCTGTCTATGCTGTGCCTCGCTGTATAGAGATCTGCTGTTGCGCCAGAATATACACCAATGTGTATTGTGTATATAGTATATACAGTGTATGTACACTATACATACTGCATACACTTCACTGCATTGTATACACTATATACAGCATATACACTGTATATACTATACGCGCCGTATATACGATATATACTATATATACATTCTATGTATACTCTATCTGTATTCTATGCTCTGTATGCGTCATATATACGGACTGTATGTGCTATATATACACTGTATATACTGTATATACAGCATATGTCTGTTATATGTCTGTTATATGCATTATATATGTTATATATACACTATATACACTATATATGCGTTATACATGCACTATATACACCGCATACACTCTCTTCATTTATTTTCTCTACAACACACTCACTTCGCTAGCAAATATATATATTTCCGTTAACTCGCTTTTTTCCTCAGCTTCGCTCAAACTCGTGCAATGACGAGCGATGCAACAGAAAATGAGTATATTACAGCAGTTTACCGGCGATTACGTGCATATCTTAAAAAAAAGGTCAGTTCTTTGCGTTAAATCTGTATTACTACCATATTTCATCAGTATAATGTCTTTTGAGCGGCATTTCCCCGTGCTTTGTGTGTTTTTGAGCATTATTTTTCAAAATCTTTCAAAATCCATCAGTAATATTGATATCCCAATAGGCACGTTTAGATAGAACACAAGAGCAACAAGCAAGCGGTATACAGTTAAATGATGATCAACTTGCTCTAGTTCGTAATAAAGATCAAGTTCTTGCACCACTTAAAGAGCTTGAAGCACTTGCAGCACATTTTGCATCGCTTTCAGCAAAAGAACAAAAATTAAATGATAAAGTAAAAGATATTGAAGCTATTGATGGCTTAATAGAAGCCCAGGAAGCCCAGAAAATAGGGCAAAGCATGTTTTTAGAAGAAATAAAAAGCCCAGGGGTTCCAGAAGGATCTGGACAGTGTATTGGACAAGGAATTGGAAAAGAGTTGGTATGGATGTTAGTACGGTTTTTACGGCATGCAAGTATTACACGACATGTGCCAACTGGACAGGCAGCGTATGATGCAGCGGTAGAACGAGTACTGCAGCAAGTTTATGAAGCAGATTTAATGGCAGTGAATGTGGTGGAAAAGTTGTATATGGGAGTGGATGAATGTATTGACGAGAGTGAGACGGTGACGTGTGCGTTGGAGGAGTGGTGGGTGTGTGGCTGATGCGGGTAGATCGGCAGATGCGACAACAGATTGAGCTGCAAACGCAGCAATTACAACAGGAACACCAGGAACAGATGAATCCGGAAACGAAAGAGGCATTGATGCAAACGAAAGAGCAGCCAACACATTTACCATCGCATACCGTTGAATCGGCGCTGCAACACCATTTATTAGGGCCATCACACCCACCACAATCGTTGCAAGCCATGTCGATGGTACCAGCGACGTTAACGACTTTGGATAACAATACATATGGGATGGAGACACCTCAGGTGTCTTCTATGCAGCAAATGGCTTACGGTAAAACGACAGTTGGTGCGCCAGTATCAGCGATGAGTGCTACAGCAGCGATTACACCGGGAGCGGAAGGTGTTGGGTTGGTTGGCGGTGTTTCTATGGGCGTAAATGATAATAAATTACGAAGACCGTATGAGCGGATTAGTTTTTTAAACAAGAGTGAAATTGAGGGTGGTTTTGTCGGATAAATGACTGTGTGGTGTTTCTAATGTTTTTAGATATGCCGTTGAAGGATTCAATCGAGACGAATTATCCACAAGTTCCAATGGACACGTTAAAAAATGTGCTTTATAACCATTATCCGGTTGAGGGAGGAGTATTTTCGGCACCAATGCACTATGGAATGCCGGTTGCGCCGTCTTTATCCTCTGTATCGTGGGAGGAGTCGCATGCAATGAATCATCCTACAGCAGTACATTGGAGTCCGGAAAAACATACGCCATTAGTGAGTTTTGAGGTTCCACCAACAGAAAATACAGTCCGAATGGATGGACAGAATAGATCGGTCCCAAAGAACAAAGGTAGAGGTCGAGGACGTGGTCAGGGACATGGAGAAAATCGTTTGAGGGGTACTTTTTATGGTAGAAATAATGAACATCTTGGACGAGGGCGTCGGATCAAGGAAGGGTTTGAACACAAAGATCAAATGAATCTCGGTATATCTAAGAAGGATACATACGGCATTGAACAGAATTTTAGAAACGGATAAGTTGCTAATTTTGTGTTCAATAAGATGTTGTAAATATATGAATAAATAAAGGATATTTAACTGTTATTTTTGTATACAATACTGGAGTTTTGGTATTTAAAAAATATGTAGATAGTTATTAAATACAAGGGTTTCGGTTCTTCCTATCTAATCTTGAAAAAAGACATGGTATTTGTTTTATTTAGAAATATTAAAATGTTTTATAATGAAACATTTTTCAAATTATATAAACGGTCAACGATGAAACCAACGTCAATGGTTTAACAAAAAAAATAATTAATAAAAAGTAAAAAAAATGTTTAAAGCGTAGGAAAAAACATTTAAATTTAACAGGTTCATATTTTTTTCATTTCTTTTACTATTTGGATGCTTTTTTCCGTTAAAAATAATGGGAAATTCGGATCAAAATCAAAAAAAACATGAACGAGTTTTGTTTGATGAGATTGATTATGAAAATAAAGAAGGTATTTCTAAATTATATATGTAAATATGCTTTTTGATTCATATTTTTTTGCTTTAATAGCTTTAAACGCTGCTAAAAACTATGCAATTCGAGAAACATGGATTCGAGCGATGGAAATGCGATTAGTAAGAGAAGAACTTGACAAATGTTATAAAATAGAAGGTGTTAACCACTATGAGAATTGCCGTGAGCTCTCTGATCGCTATTGGAAAATGCTACGGCAGGACTATAAAGTAAAAGGATATTTGGCAGATGAACGAATGATCAAAGATCTTTAATCATTTTACAAGTATTAATTTTATATATTCTTTATGGAGATTTATCACTTCTTAAATTGTAACTTAGAAAATAACATCTGAGTACATTAAGATGTTAAGTTCTATAGATAAAAGTAAAATACTGTTATACTTGTATTGGTTGCGTTGATTCTCCATTAGTTGTATCCTGATCTCTGCGAACGTTTCTACTTCTAGGACCCTGGTATTTCCCGCGTAATCCACCTCTTCCTTTTCCACGTCCTTTTCCGTATTTTCTTGCTCCTGGTAATTGAAACTGCCCAAATGTTTCCATATTTTGATTTCTTTCTTGATCACGTCTTGCTCTACTATTTTCTTTTTCTTTATTTTCAATACGTTCTTTATTTTCGCAGGATATATTATCAAAGAAAGACCTCTTGCTGTCATAGTAACTCTCTTTATGACAAACAACTGGATTGTTTGTATCATTAGTTTCCCGATCGTTTGAGAGCTTTATTAACTCTTCTTTGTTGAATTTAGAATTCCAATGTGTAAAATCAAACTCTTCCTTTGGTATATTGATTACTTTTGACGGCTTACGAACATGCGTATGTCCATTATCACGTCGTTTTCCATAACGATGTGTTAAATGAGTGCCTGTATTTGATAATTGATTATTTTGTGATTCTAAAGATTTCAAAGCATTAGAATATGATGCTAAACTCAAAACTAAATTTACCTGTATCCAATTTTGATATCTTGTCTGTTATGTTCTGAATATCAGAAAATATTTCATTATTCATCGTAGAAACAGTAGATGTAGATTGAGCTTTAGGTGAACCAGCAAATGACGTTATATTTTTGTGATTTAGCATTCCGTTTTTCTTAGAACTTGTATCATGTGCAACTGAACTTCTTAATCGTGTTGGTAGAGGCATAGCAGGAGCTATAGATTCTTTTTTAGGTAATTTAGCTGACAAATGACTGGCATTGATTTCTACACTAGATTGTGTTGCTGGGAGAGAACATAACCGTGTATTCATTGCTGCAGAAGAAGTTTGAGATATCGGCATTTGCAAAGATTGATTAGAAGAATGATTCGGATTAATTGAATGTTCAGAAATATTGCTAACATTATCGTAATAAGATGCCATAGATGTTCCTGTCTGAAGACCTGAAGGCATATCGTATCCTTGATAAGAAGAATATCTTTGGGTATTTGGGTAATGTTCGTTAGAAAAAGAATATCCTTGACGTGATTGAAGTGACGGGGGTGCAGTTGTCTATATTTAGTAAATTTATATCTATAAAAAAACTACTTGGAAATATTTCTAGGTATTTCAGATCCCATATCTTCATTTTTTGTGTATAAATCTATATTTTTTACACCGAAGAACATGGTTCCTGTTTTCCGTCCGTTTCATAAAAAAACTTTCTGTCTATATTTTAACTATCAAAAGTACATACCCTAAGTATAGCAGGATCGTTTGGTATCTGAAGAACAGTTTTAGGTGGGGCCGGTTCATCAATTCTCAGGTCTTTAACATCTGAGCCACGAAAAACAATATATTCAAAAATATTGTCTGATGGTGGAATTTCTTCCTTCGGATTTCCTCTACGGCCTTCTGTTCCATAAGAACGAACATTCTGAAGTGATATTGTAGAGTCTTTTGAGTTAATACTATGAAGAATCCCTGTATATCTGTCAAAATAATTTTCGTCAGAACTCCTTTTTAAACTGGCTATTTTTCGCCGTTCAAACGACATTTTCTACTTACCGTATATCACTTCGGCTTATTAATGAGATTTTACTGTCTAAATATTCCATTTTCTCTCTAATATATATATTTTTTTAAATTTTTAATGTTAAGAAATGACAGAATTTAAACGTTGGACGATTCGAAAAAATTTACTAACGTTATATATAATAGATAAAAAGAATTTCTTTCTTTTGAGAAGAATAGAATATTTTTTTGTATTAAATGATAAGAAATGTTTCTTTTTTGAATAGGAAAAACAGTATTTAGTGAAAGAACGGTTCAATGACGTATATTTTTGGAGATAAACGAGAAATAGTAAAAAGAAAGATTTGTAAAAATGTCCATTGAAATAGACACAAAACAACTGGATAACGAGTATTTCAGACCTTCTTCACCTGATCTATCTTCTAAAAATGCTATAGAGCATGAAGAGCCATGTTCTTTACAGGTATATTCATTAATAGGCCTCAGTTTTTATAAATATATTTATACACAATTTGGGGCAATTTTATGTAAAAACAGTCTCTGATTTTTGTTTTTAGTATCATTTTGATAATTTTTTCATGTGTTATACTTTAAAAAACCAATTTATTAATTATTATCGCTATGGTCAGCGTCCAGATTGTTCATCAAAATGGAAAGATTTTGTTTGGTGTATACGCACAAAAAACAAAGCTTTTGATGAACAACAAAATATGCTAAGAGATAAAAGGCTTCAAAAACATGCTGCTCTTAAATTGGGCAGAAATAGTGAAGAAGTTTGGTCATTACGCACTTCACCTCTTAACTCTCTCTTTGATCGCACTGATACATCTTCTTGTTCTCCCACATCCTAACAATTATTTCATTTATATATTATATATTTTGTTTTTATGTTTTTATGTATAATTTTTACTTTATGTTTTTCTTTTTTCTTACTTTTTCTTTGGTCTTCAACGACGTGCAATCTTTAAAGATGGAGAATAACCAGCAATATGATTTTTTAATTTATGGAACGGGCATATCCGAGTCTATTCTTGCATGGAAAGTGTTTTCTTTATTATATTTATATTAATTATGTTTCAGTGCTCTTTCAACAGAAAATAAAGTACTTCATGTAGATTCTAACAAGTATTATGGAAGAGATTTAGCAAGTTTAAGTTGGGACGAGCTTAAGAAATGGGTGGAAGTATTAGGGTCAAGTATGTTACATTTTCTGTATTTTTTTAAGGTTTAATATAGTTAGTCCGAGGTAATTTGAAAGCAATTACAGAAATAATGTTTAATGATATAAGATTCTGTTTACAGAGATGCAGAACTGGTTATAAATGATGAAGAATCTATGGATACATCTAGATCGTATTCTTTTAGTCTTTCCCCGTTTCTTATTTATTCTAAGTCAAAGATAATTGATTTATTTATTCTTTATAAGCTTCAGCCATATCTCGTATTTAGGTCATATAATTCTATGTTTATCTATAACAAATCTGCTGAAAACGTCTTTTTTGAGGTCCCATACAACAAAGAGATGATAGCTTTTCGTGAAGATATTGATTTTATATGGAAACGCAGGATTATGCGTTTTATTGAATTTATCTCAGATACAACATCAGCAAAAAGTCAAGAAATATTAAATGGTAATAATTGTAATATTCTAAAGTTTGTGTTAATGGCTTTTAGGTCATGATGATGACTTAATTATTGATTTTCTTTCGTCTGAGCCTTTTGCTTTATCTCCGTTATACATTGATATGTTTACATATGGTATTGCACTTTCTAATACGCCTAATATTACCGTTAAAGAGGCACTTCCAAAGGTTAAACAATTTTTTTCATCTTTAGGGATTTACGTGGACTTTTCAATATTAAATTGTTCATATGGTGCAGGATCTGAAGCGGTTCAAGCATTTTCAAGAAAAGCTTCATTGAATAATGCTACGTATATTTTAGGGAAACAAATTACGTCTTATAGTATTAATAATGAGGAAGTATATCCATTAACTGTTATTTTGGATAACGATATGGAAATTAAGTGCAAAAAACTTATCACATCATGTCAGGTAGGAACTTATAAGCCAAATTCTTTACTAGATGATCAGTTGTGTGTTCGTTCTATATGTCTTATTAAAGGTGATTTATCTCGAACACTTCAAAATAACTGTACTGCACTGTTTTTTTTTCCTCCTCAATCTTTAAATTCAAATAAATATCCATTGCAAATGATGATACATGGAAACATTTCTGGTGATTGTCCTAGCGGTCAATGTAAGTTGATTGTATTTTATATATTGGAAATGGCGTTAATCATGATAGATGTTATATATACACGAACTTTAGGCAACATTTCTGAAGAAAAGGATTCTATTTTATCTGCTATTCAAATAATAATCCATTCTGCTTCTATAAATGTTGAGGAAGGTTAAAAATCCTTTTTTAAAAATCATTTTTTCATCGTCTAACATTACCAGTCCCTAAAATCCTTTTTACACTCTTCTATTCTCAATGCGCTGTTGAAATTGTTTCATCTGATTCTCAAAATATTATTCCTGTGCAAAATATATCTTTCGATATTGATTTTAATCAAGAAACTGACAATGCTAACCAAATTTACAAGCTTTTATTAAATAAAGATATCTTTTCTTCATAAATAGTGTCTGATACAACATCTATTTATTTATATTTATTCCTTTTTTTATTCGACTTATTTTTCAGCTATTTTTTTACTCTACGGAAAAATAATGTTTTTGTTTTGATTCTTCAAATTCTTAAAAAATAGATGTTTTTCTTTTTTGGCATTGTTTTTTCTTTTTTATATATTTTTTCTTTAGGTTTATAGAACTTGCTAGATGTGTAAGTAAAAATTGTCGATTTTCGAAAATTTAAAAGTAAAAAACCTGATAAATTATATTCAAAAAACTCAAAAATGAATCATCCTTATTGTTCATTAGGCCTTAGAAGAGGCAAAAGGTTGTTTCATTTTATGAGACAAAGAATCAATCAGCAAAGGCTTTATTCAACAAAAGAATTAAAATTTGGACAAGATGTACGATCTTCACTTTTGAACGGTGTTGAAGTATTAGCAAAAGGTTTCTACATGGTTATATATTATTTCTTGTATTTATAAAGGGGTATAGCTGTTTCTGTTACATTGGGACCGAAAGGACGGAATGTTCTTATTGAACAAAGTTTTGGAAGTCCTAAAATTACAAAAGATGGTGTAACTGTTGCAAAAAGTATTATTTTAAAAGATAAATTTGAAAATTTGGGTGCTCGGTAGTTATTTATTGCTTTGAAAATGTCTTTGATTGATATTATTAGTCTTGTTCAAGATGTAGCAAATAAGACAAATGAAACTGCAGGAGATGGAACAACAACTGCAACAGTTTTAGCTCGTGCAATTTTTTCAGAATCTGTTAAGAATGTTGCAGCGGGGTGTAACCCAATGGATCTTCGCCGTGGTGCACAAAAAGCGGTTGATGAAGTTGTAAAATTTTTACAGAAAAATAAACGAGATATTACAACCTCTGAAGAAATTGCTCAAGTGGCAACAATCTCTGCAAATGGTGATAAGCATATTGGCCGTCTGATTGCTAATGCAATGGAAAAAGTGATTTTTTGTTTTTTTTTGTCATATCTAATAATTTTAGGTTGGTAAAGAAGGTGTAATTACGGTAAAAGAAGGAAAAACAATTGATGATGAGCTTGAGATTACAGAAGGAATGCGTTTTGATAGGGGGTATATTTCACCATATTTTATTACGGATATTAAGACTCAAAAATGTGAATTCGAGAAACCATTGATTCTTCTTTCTGAAAAGAAAATATCTGCATTGCAGGACATTCTTCCATCTCTTGAAATAGCAGTGAATCAAAGGCGACCACTAGTTATTATAGCTGAAGATGTTGATGGTGAAGCTTTAGCAGCATGCATTTTAAACAAACTCCGTGGTCAACTTCAAATAGCAGCTGTCAAAGCACCCGGTTTTGGCGATAATAGAAAATCGATTTTAGGGGATATTGGTATTCTTACAGGAGGCCAAGTGTTTACTGATGAATTGGATATGAAGTTGGAACGAGTTACACCTGAATTATTAGGTTCTACTGGAAGCGTTACAATTACTAAAGAAGATATTATTTTATTGAATGGTGATGGTGAAAAAGATTTAATTTCTCAAAGATGTGAACAAATCAGACTTGCTATTAATGACCCTACTACTTCTGAATATGAAAAGGAAAAGCTTCAAGAACGTCTTGCTAAGCTTAGTGGAGGTGTTGCGGTTATTCGTGTTGGTGGTTCTAGTGAAATTGAAGTTGGTGAAAAAAAAGATCGATTTGTTGATGCAGTATGTACTATTTTATAACATTTAAGGTTTATATAACATTTTAGTTAAACGCAACCCGTGCTGCTGTTGAAGAAGGTATTTTACCTGGCGGTGGCACTGCTATTCTTAAGGCTGTTTCTATTTTGGATGCTATTGCTGAAAAAATGGATACATTTGATGAGAAACTAGGTGTAAAAACAATTCAAAATGCTATCCAGCAGCCAACACGGCTTATCGTGCAAAATACGGGAATTGCTGATGGTTCTGTTATTATTGACCGACTTACTAAAGAATATGGTGACCAATTTTTAATGGGTTATGATGCTGTTACTGGTAAAATCTGCAATATGGTTTCGGCTGGTGTGGTAAGTATATAATACTTATTTTAAATATATACAAAATTGTTCTACAGGTCGATCCTTTGAAAGTCGTAAAGACCGCTTTGGTTGATGCATTTAGTGTTGCTAGTCTTATGGCTACATCAGAATGTGCAATTGTAGATGCACCTGAACCCCCTAGCACCTCTGGAGGACCAGGTGGTATGGGAGGTATGGGCGGTATGGGAGGCATGGGAGGCATGGGAGGCATGGGCGGTTTCTAAATATATTATTGACAACAAAACCTATTGCCTATATAATAGCCATGTTCTCATTTTGGTATTTTTTGATTTTAATATATAATTTTTGTATTTTAAAATAAAAAATTTAAGTTTTAGTATTTGCATATGCTTGTTTAAAAATGTTATATAATGCATGGCAAGTATTACTGTCTAATTTTGTTGAAAGAAATGCCTTTAAGTCTTCCCAAAAAGATGTATCTAGCTTCAATAACTATTGACATGAATGCTGTATCTGATATTGTAAGAAATACTTACTTGAACTGTTTCGTTTTGTGTTGTAGTTGTTGGTTCAGTTATTTTACATGAGATTTGTGTCTTCTCTGCTGGTACCTTCTTTTCCATAATCATAAGTTGAAGCAGTGCTTTTGTTTGATTTGATTCTAATATGTCTGATACTAATTTTGTATCCATAAGCACTTTTCCCTTGTTCAAAAGCCGAATTTGAGATAAATCAACATTAAACGCATTTGAAACACTTTTTTTGATACAATATATCGTATCTGAGTGTCGAGCTTTAATATTAGTAGTTTTTTTAGGTCCTCTTAATGTTTTAATTGTAATATCAATCTGTTCTTCAATTCTAAGCTTTTTTACCAAAAAAAAAAAGAAATAGACCTGAATCTCTTTTTTCTACTTCATTTAAACCGTCCCATTGAGGAAGATTTATTTCTGGTAAATTTAACTGTATTTTTGTCAATTTTTTTTTTTCATTCAAAATTACCTCTTGAGGTACTATATCAAGGCGTGAAAGCGGTGCAATGAATTCTTCTGAAAATTTTACTGGTTTTTGCTCTAATTGCTGCAAAAAACTTCGTGCAAAACACTTTTCTGCTTCCATTTCTTGTTATTTTTTATTGTCGTACGATCTGCTCGTCTGCTTGATGTATCGTCAAATTATCTATTTTTTCTTTTTCATTTGTATATACGCAAATCTTGAAAAAATAGTTTTTATTGCTGCTCCTGAAACATATCAAAAACAATCTTTATCAGTTTTATCTATCTTATATACTTTGTCAAAATCATCTAGTTTACCTGCTCCTCCAACTTTATCTTCAGCACTTTTTCTTAATAACCCTCTTTCGTTACAGACACAATTAGGATTTAATGAAAATCAAACAGCTATAGTAACAACACATTGGTTTCATACACAATTACATATAGGTACTGTATATGAAATCCGTGTTTGTTGGCCTGCCAGTGTATGTTTTTTGTTGTTTTTGTTTTATTATTTAGTTTTTATCAGTCTCCTGCAAATATTGATATTGCTATTTTTCACGATGTAAAAAGTATAAAATCATCTGTTGCTACATTTTATATACAAATCACTTGTAAGGCTGCGTATTTTTCACTTGATCCCGCAGTGATGAATAAACATCTTCTTCCTCTCCATATTAGTAAGCATTATCTGTGACAAAAAGAACAGAATGTGAATATTAAGATCTTTTTTCTTGTTTTTATATTCTTTCTTTTTGTCTTTTTTTTTTTTTACTTATATCTATAGCACTCGATAAAGTTATCTATGGTATACCATGGACGTTGCGCTGGACGTTATTATACAGTTTCATTATTGGTTTCATTGCTTGGTTTTACTTTGGACCTTTTATTTATTATTTTATTTGCCGGCAAATCAGGATATAGTGATATATAAAAACATTAATTTATTATTCTCAATAAATTTTATTATCAATGGTACATATATTCTAAATAATATAAATCTACAGTAGCAGACGACAATACATTCTTTAATTCTCTTTAGTTATATTCTCTTCACCTTTTCAATACTTTATGTGCTTTAATCAACCTCCTCAACTGATGGACCATGATCATCATTTGCATTAGGGAAACCACCTGGTTGGCCACCCATGCCACCCATGCCACCCATACCACCCATGCCTCCCATGCCAGGAATACCATCACCTGTTTGATACATCTTGGACATAATAGGTCCAGCAACTGTTTCAAGCTCTTTCTGTTTAGAATCATATTCTTCTTTTGTTGCTGTCTGGTTTAGCTCTACCCATGATGTTACTTCGTTAACAGATGTCTGAAGTCTTTCACGGTCTTGAGCAGGAATCTTGTCTTTACATTTTTCATCTGACAATGTGTTCTTTAAGCTATATGCATAAGATTCCAATGAATTTTTGGCAGAGATACGTGCTGATTCAGCTTCATCTTCAGCTTTATATTTCTCTGCTTCTTGAATCATACGCTCAATTTCTTCCTTTGATAAACGACCTTTTTCATTCTTGATAGTAATATTGCTTGTTTTACCTGTCCCTTTCTCAACAGCAGAGACATTAAGAATTGAATTAGCATCAATGTCAAAAGTAACTTCAATTTGAGGAACACCACGAGGTGCAGGTGGAATGCCTGTTAAATCAAATTGTCCAAGTAAGTGGCAATCTTTGGTACGTGCACGTTCGCCTTCATATACTTGGATAAGTACACCAGGCTGGTTATCTGCATAAGTAGAAAAGACTTCGGACTTTTTAGTCGGGACAGTTGTATTCCGTTTAATAAGTGTTGTCATCACACCGCCTGCAGTTTCAATACCCATTGAGAGAGGCGCCACATCAAGCAAGAGTATGTCTTGAGTTTGTTCCGATGTGTCTCCTGAAAGAATAGCAGCTTGAACTGCCGCACCATAGGCAACAGCTTCATCTGGATTGATCGTTCTATTTGGCTCTTTTCCATTAAAAAAATCACAAACCAATTTCTGAATACGCGGAATACGCGTAGAACCACCAACCAATACAATTTCATGAACACTTGATTTATCAATTTTAGAATCACGAAGAACTTTCTCAACTGGTTCCATTGTTCCCCTAAAAAGATCTTGACAAAGTTCTTCAAATCGAGCACGAGTAATAGAAGTATATAAATCAATTCCTTCAAATAAGGAATCAATTTCTATACTCGTCTGTGTTGATGATGAAAGAGTCCGTTTAGCACGCTCACATGCTGTTCGAAGCCGACGAAGAGATCGTGCATTCCCTGAAAGATCTTTCTTGTGTTTGCGTTTAAATTCAGCAATGAAGTGGTTTACAAGACGATTGTCAAAATCTTCTCCTCCCAAATGGGTATCGCCTGCGGTTGCTTTGACTTCAAAAATTCCTTCTTCGATAGTTAATAACGATACGTCAAAAGTTCCTCCTCCAAGATCAAAAATAAGCACATTCTTTTCATTTGATGTCTTCTTATCTAGACCATATGCAATGGCTGCTGCTGTAGGTTCATTGATAATACGTAAAACATTCAATCCTGCAATCAATCCTGCGTCTTTCGTAGCCTGTCGCTGTGAATCATTGAAATATGCTGGGACCGTGATAACAGCATTGGAAACTTTAGTCCCAAGATACGCTTCTGCCACTTCCTTCATTTTTGTAAGGACCATTGATGAAATCTCCTCCGGCGTAAATGTTTTAATATCCCCTTTATATTCAACCTGAATATAAGGCTTCTGACCTTTGTCTATAACTTTAAAAGGCCAATGTTTCATATCTGATTGCACTTCTGGATCCCCGAATTTCCGTCCAATCAGACGTTTTGCATCAAATACTGTATTGCATGGATTCATTGCAACCTGGTTTTTTGCTGCATCTCCAATAAGTCTTTCTGAATCTGTAAACGCTACATATGATGGTGTGGTTCGATTCCCTTGATCATTCGCTATAATCTCTACATGTCCTGATATCCATACTCCCACGCATGAAAACGTGGTTCCTAAATCAATACCAACTGCAAAATTATTAATTACCTTTATATTTTAAATATATTATTTTATACTTACTTGCTTTATCTACTCCCATGTTATCTTATTCAACACAGCAATTGCTTTTTTATTTTGTCTTTTTGATCTTTGGGGCAGTCGGTTGCCTTTATATCTTTATTTCATGGAATCTCGTGGAAGGTTTTTAAGGTTCGCGAAGGTTACGCATGGTAAAGATGAATAGAAAGGTATGGAAGGATGAAAAAAAGAAAGAAATATACAGCAATAAAAGAAGAGTAGGTGATTATTGAATGGAAATAAAAAGTATATTTATTTATATTTATTGGAAAAATAATGTTGGTGAAAGGATGTTTTTACATGAATGAGATATGTATAGTAGACTGAGATTGTATGAAAGTATGAAATAAAAACACATGGAGTATGTGTAATGTATGATTGAATATATTAATAAAGTATAATAGAGAATAATGTGTATTTGAAGAAACAGATTAGTGGATATTAGTTGCTGGAAAGTAATTTGATAATTTTTTATAATAAAGTGTTTTATTATATTGTTTTATGTTTAAGAGTGTATGAAGTTGTATAATGCTATTGTGTATTGCTAAATTTTAATATATTGTAGTTTAGAAAAAAAAGGATGCAAAAAGTAAGTGATCGAAATTAAGAATGAATGATAAAAGTCTAATTGATTGTTTCTGGATTAGTACTTAAAGAGGCACGTTTATCATCGTTAAATTGGTGAGAGAATGATGTGCAGTCAATGCTTACCCAATCATTTTTTGTTTCTTTAGAAAAAGGTTCAGTAAAAAAGGTATTAAGTTCGTGATTTTGGGTGCAAAAATCATTCTCAAAGCCGTTAACTTCTTCTGCTACAACAAGACCATAAAACGTATCTTCGTTTTTTTCTTCTGTATTTTCTGGGTATAGTGTAATATTTGAGGCTTGAGCATTTTTTAAAGACAGCAGTTTCTCAGATTGGTTTTTTTTAGAATTATTTCTTGGTATCTTATTTGTATTAGAATCTACCGTATCCTTTTCATTTGTTGCGATAACTTTTGTTTTACAAGAAAAATTATAATCAGAATCGAATATGGGCATATTAGTAGCCGAGTCTTTGTTTTTAACATGAACTGGTTAATTTTTAGAATTTTTAAAATAAAATAATAGAGCTAATTACCATTTGAATCATTAAAACCATCTATATCAGTAGACTCTGATGAACTATGAAAATTGTCAATTGGCGGGAATTTTGATACAAAACTATCATCGTTAGACGAATTTTCAGGTTCTGCAACGAAATTTGCAAATGCTTCATCAAAATCTGCTTTATTTTTTTTAGACGTATTGTTGTCTTTATTTTGGGATAAAAATAAATTAAAGATAGCACTTTCTGTTTTTTTATTTGTTTTCTAATTTTATTCAATAATAAAGAAAAATAAAAATGTATACATACATCATCTTTTTCACTCTTTATCTTATTGGTAGTTTGATAGATGTCTTTGTTATTTATTATTTGATTATCGAAATCTATTGGAAACGTCCCTGGAAGTGTCCCTGTTATGTTTTCCTCCTGTGTAACTATATTCTGGATAGCTAAGTATTCTACGTTATTTTTTTTATCTAAAACGTTACTTAGTTCAATACTTGTACTTAATGAAGTAATTTTTTCACTCTCAGATGGATGTAATAATGCCTTATTTAAATTATTCATATTGAAAACTACTTTTTTGGATTCGGTATCATTTAATAATTCTTTTGAAATCTCTTTAGAATGAGTAGGTGTATCTATAGCTTTTAGATTATTAGATGTATTTTTCTTGTAAAATTCGAGTTTCTTGACTGGATCTTTTAAAAAAATATTATCAGATTCAAAGTCTAAGCAAGATTCATCACCTGTTTTTGGTGAATTGTTTTTATTTATAATCCATGCTGTAGGAGTTCCAGGATAAGAACTTATTCTAGATAATTTACCAGGTGTTGATTCTGGAGGCTGAACAACAACGGATGAGTCTAGAGATTCTGTTAAACTATTTTGTCTTTTTAAGACTCGTAAATCTATATTTGATGATAAATCTTTTTGAATAATATTTTCCATAAAACTTGATGTGATCAAAGATGGAACTTCAGAATTGCATGGTTCCGATAGTTGGTGGTTTTGTTTCTATTTAAATATTAAAGGAAACTGTTAGATAGAAATTTTTTAAGTTACCATATGTATATATTGATCATTTATTGTATTTGAAGATTCCTTTGGTTCTTTATTGCAAACAATTTTATTAAAATTTTTAATAGAATCATTTTGTGCGTCTGGCTTAGTTATAATGTCTGCATTATTACAAATGGGAATAAATGTTGGTGACATTGATTCCGTTTCATTAAAATTTGATATTTGATGAAATGGATTTGATAACTGATTATTAGGAGACAAAATAAAATTCGAGTTAGTATCCTTCAAGATATTGTTCATTTTTGTATTATTTTCGATATTAGTTTTCAATTGTGCATAATTATCTTCAAATGCGGATAATTGTTTTCTGTTTATTATCGTCATGGTTTTTTGGTCCAATATATTTTTTTCTATTTTTTCTAGTTCTTCTTCTAAAGCAAATATTTGATTAGTCATCGATTTTATTTTTTGTTCTAATTCTATGTTTTCATTTGTACTATGTTCTAAATCCTGAAGTTGTTTTTGTTTTTGATCTTGTAAAGCATATAATTTTTTTTCAAGAACTACACATTTTTGTTTTAATTTCTGTTTAGATGTATAAGATTCTGCGAGATGCTCCTGTATTTTTTGAACTGCTTTTAGTTCTTTATTATATAAAGTATGAATTTGTGATAATTTTTCTTCAATATCGCGCTTTTGGATATTAACTGCATCTAAATCTACTTTGATAGAGGTATGCGTTTGTTTTAATTCTTTTATTTGTTTATTAAGAGAAGAGATTTTGCTAGAAGGATTATCTGATTCATTAGTCGTAGCTTCATTTTTTTCGGAATCTTCAGTATTTGTATCGCTTAATAAATCTATCATTGTAGATGACTTATGGTGTAAGATCTTGGGATTTGGAGTAACAGATGATACGATTGATTGTCCAAAGTTAGATGTAGGAACAAAAGATGTTTTATGAATTGAATGAATAGAAGGTGCGTGCGAATGAGGAGACGTCATTGAGAATGTATGAGTAGGCGAAGATATAACTTTTGGAGTTTCCATATACGAGTCTGTAGATTGCTTAATTGAAAAAACTGACGATGGAATAGATGGAGATGTAGCGTGTGCTTGTGAAGAAAATGAATTATTTAAATCGAGTGACTCTGATATTGTAGAACTAGAAGGATCCTGATTATACGATGAAAAAAAAATTGTATTTTCCTGGGGAAAATCTTTTTGTAAAAGAGATAGGATAAGTTCTTGTGGAAGAGATGCCGGAAGATCTGTACCTGCTAGTTTTTGCCGTATTAAATGCATTGCAATGATAAATTCCTCTGTATTAAGTTTGCCACTTTTATTTATATCAGCCAGATCCCAAATATGTGCTAAAGTTTCTTCTGGTAATTTTGATGACAAAAAGAATGATACTGCTTCATCACCTGTTACATAATCATCATTGGCTTTATTAATTGATTTAAATAAATTGATATATTGAGATTTTTCGTGTGGCTTTATATTCCAGTCATTCGTTACATTCGAGTCAAATTGAGAAAAAATATTAGATTGAGTAGTTATATGTTGATGTTTATTATACTTTTGCGAAAAATCATTAAAATTATTTAAATTTAAATTAACAGAATTTTCTGGACTTAAATTACTGGAAACAATTCTTTGAGAAGGTTCACGGTTATGTGTTTTGCCAGATGCCATTTTAAAAACTTCAGGAGATAAAACAGAAGGAAGAGTTTTTAATGATCCACTTATAAGTGAATGAATTAAATGCATAGCAACAGTAAATTCCACAATATTTAAAGCACCTCGATGCTGAATATCAACCAAATTCCTATAGTATTATATAATTAATTTTTTTATAAGGTATATATACCATATTTGACCCAATATTTCATTTGGTAAGTGTGTTCGTAAGAATATTGTTTTTGCGCGTGATCCTAGAAATTTGATTTAAATATATTTTCCTACAAATACCTTTATATACCTTTTACAAGACCATTAGTCAGTTTAAGGCTTTTAAACATGTTTTGATAGCGATTCTTTTCTTCCATTGTTATTAAGGGAATTATATTTGATACTTGAGAAGGCATATTCCAATTTATCGCCTTTTCACTATTAAATTTCGGTAATGAGCATTCTTTAAAAAATTAAGAATACATTTATAGCATAAAATGTAATATACTTGAATTAATTAAATCTGAACTTGGATGGCGTCCTTCTTGAGCATGTGCAATTAAACGAAGTGCAATATTGAATTTTTTTTGCGTAAGAAATCCCATGTTTTCATTATCTGCTATTTTCCATATCTAATTAAGGTAAATTTTGGAAGAACAGCTGCTGGTTTTTCACCTCTTTAAGAATTTGAGGCGAAAGCCCTGTCTTCTCAAAAAAACTGATTGAATGTTCTCCTAAAAGAACTCCAATATTTTCTTTATCTGCTTCATGAAAAAGCTTTTCATATACCTCTTTTTCTTCTACTGAAAGATTGGCTTCTATCTCTATTTTATATCAGTTTTAATTAAATTACTGATATTTCAAATAAAAACCTTGTTTTAATGTTTCTTGTGTTTTTGAGCCCATTTTTTTACTTTAGTCTCTTTGTTTAATAAGAAAAATATGAAAAATTATTGTTTTTTGTGTTATTAATTCTAATATTACTTTAACTAATTTATAATAAGGTTTTAATAAGGTTTTCTAAAGATTATTCGTTTAAACGGGGGTTTCATAATCTTGATAAATGTCAGAAGTATATAAAACAGAAAAAAATATGAATAATGTATAATAATGTTTTTACATGATTCAAATACTGTTTTTTGTCTTTTTGTATAAGATTTTATACTTTTTTCTATGAAATTAATGTTTTTAGTATATTAAACAATTTAGTATTAAAGAATAGTTAAATACTCCAGAAATACATAAATATATTTTAATGAAAATAGATTTTTATATATTTAAGTAAATATATGTATTTTTACGAAAATCATTGTGTTTGTTATATAGTATTTTATAATTTTATATATATCAAGAGTTTTAAAATGTCTTTTAAAGGAAAATTTTAAGATTTTCAAATGTTTTTATTTGTCTGGTTGAATATTATCTATTTATGCTTTTAAGTTAACCTTCGGAAATCTTAAATTGTATTAAAGGAAATATAGCTTTTAAAGTTGTAAAAAATATGGTAGATGAATATTTTTAATGATTTTATATGTTTTAATGATGGAAGTTTGAGGATGAACAGTTTTATAATGCTATGAATGATGATGAATATGGATTTGATGAATGGTCGTTCTCTGGACTATTTCAAAATCAGATATTTAGAGGATATTACAGGTGCTATAGTGTCTCTATGATGGAAGGTAATGAACGGAATTCTGTAAATTTTGGTGGAAAAGGTTTTTTTTTATTTTAAAAATTGGATATTTGTTTATAGAATGAAAGTTATACTTCCTCCGAGCGTTTTGAATAAACTTAGTAAAAATATCCTGTATTTGACATATAAAGATTGCACTAATTACACTAGGCCGCTTAAATATTTCTTATCCTATGCTTTTTGAGTTAAAAAATACAGAAAAGGATCGAATTACACATGCAGGAGTTTTGGAATTTATTGCAGAAGAAGGAAGAATTTATTTGCCTTTATGGGTATTTTCGGAAAGAAATACGTTTTAATTAATTAATGAAATATAGATGATGCAAACTCTTTTACTTGAACAGGGAGATCTTTTATCTGTTGTTAGTACAAAACTTCCTCTTGGATCTTATGTGAAAATTAGACCTCAACACCCAGATTTTCTTCAAATTACAGATCCTAAGGCTGTGTATTTGTTAATTAATTATTTTGAAATGAAATTAATGAGCATTAGACTAGAAAATGCATTAAGAAATTTTTCTGCGTTAACTAAAGAAGATATATTTCAAATTAATTATAATGAGCAGATATATGAGATAGAAGTATTAGATATTAAACCGGATGATGGTAGAGGGAGTATTTCTGTTATTGAAACAGATTTAGAAGCAAGTTTTTTTAAAAAAGAAAGTATTGTTTCTAATCATTGATTAGGTAGATTTTGCTCCACCTCTTGGTTATTCTGAACCTGAACCTGTAAAAAAGCTAAATAAATATAATCATAATAAAATTTGTGGTAATGTTGAGAAAAGTGTAATGCTTGGAGAAGCACAAGCTTCTAGTACTTTAAAACCAAAGCGTGATAATGTTTTTTTATCTGTAGGATATAAATTAAATGGAGAATTTGTTGAAAATTTTTCAGAATCTACTGCATTTGATTCTAAAATATCTAGAAAAGTTGATGATGATACACTTCCTGCTCCTCTAAGAGTTCCTTTTGGTACTCTTTTTTTTGGTTATAAAATAAAGCCCATAGGGAATAATGAAGATGATAAGTTCAATAAAGCTTTTTCTGGTGAAGGGCGAACATTGAAAAATAAAAAAAGAAAGTAACAGGTATTTTGATTAACAAAAAAAGTTTTTTATTAATTTTATTAAAAGTTTAGATGGATAAATTTATAAAAGTATTTTTACTTGTCATGTCATTGAAGTTGGTTAAGTTAATTTTATATAATTGTTTATTATTAGGTTTTTAAAAGTTACATTAAATATATACATATCTACATTTTGATTTAATTTTAAATAGCATTTGTTCTACCCTTTAAAATTATATTTGTTATGTAAGTAGCATATGAATCATAGTAATTATATTTAAATATATATATTTGTAGAAAACTAACAAAATATTATGATTATATATATATATATATAGGTATAATTATGAAATTTTATTTGTAAGTATTTTATACTGATGTAGATTTAATCTAATGTTTAATGTTTTATAGAAAAGATAAATGTGTATATATGTGTTCTTGATAAATACTATAAGCAAAAAAAACTATATTATATTTTTTAATAACATTTACAACGTTATGTATCAATATTCGATGCTATTTTACTAGAAATAATAAGTATTAAATAATTTAGGAAAAAATATTATATTTGAATATAATTAATTTTAAAATACGGAGGCGGGAGATGTTTTATACTTTAGAAATTATTTAATTTAAATTATTTCCAAGATTGATTATTTCTATAGAAAATATTATATATATTGTGAGAAACTTACAAATATATAAACATAGTATTTCAAAAATATAGTATATATTTTCATGACAAATGCATATCATATTCATATCTTGTTCATCAGGAACTAAATCATATATATACTCAAACAATATATTCAAACATCAAGAAATTAAAACTTAGAATTACGACGATAAAAACTGTATATTCATATTTAGGTATAGCAACGAAAATTAAAAGTATACACAAAGTTTTATCCACTCTAACTCAAATTCAATCAAGTTAAATACATGTCTATTTCTGTGAGACTTTTTTGTTCTTAGGTGGTTGAAGTAATGTTTTATTAATGTGCTAACATATAAGTCATTATGAATCATATGACCCAATTACTTACCGGCAAAACACCGCCACCTGCAATTGTCGCACGAATTAATCTACAAATTAGCAATATACCCACAAAAACACTCTCTCTACTCACGAATCCAGCTCTTCATCTCCTCTAATTGCTGTCCACATTATTTCTAGACATTTTCACCAGAAAACCTACCAAGCTGTAAGTGCCGTGGCGTAATACGTTTTACTTTAAGATCTTTTGATGCATTTCCTGCAAGTTCAAGCACTTCTGCCGTAAGGTATTCAAGTACTGCAGCAATATACACGCTTGCTGTTGCCCCTACACGCACATTGTTTTGCATACACGCTCTCATAAAGCGACGAACACGTCCCACTGGAAACTAACCATTTTAGCCCCGTTTTTGACCGGAAAAAAAACTACCTGAAGCCCTGCTCGTGCTGAATGTGATACTTGAGCCCTCCCTTCCCTTCCTTTTCCCCCGCTTTTGCCTTTTCCACCAAGTGATTTTCCTTTGCCCGACATTTGTTGTTAGTCGATTCTTCGATACACACGTATTCTGTGTCCACGAAGTCCACACGAAACCACACATGAATATAGGCAAAATCTCTTTAAATACAAAAGACATAAAAGACGTGTTTTATCTATTTATTTTTTATAGAATGAATCAAATATACCTATTTTCACTATTTTTCTGTATTTTTCCTCTTCCTTCTCTCATCCCTAAAGTGTACCATTCTCCAGACTGAGTTGCATATATACACTTTACAACCTTTATTACGGACATTTTTCCAAAAATTTCAATTCTGTAGAAAACAGGACAAAGAGTTGATACAAGACAAGAATTTTCTTTATTTCTAAGATAATATTGTTTTCTAGCATTAAATATTAACGACTGCTGCTAATTATTTTTGCTAGGTATCATGTCAAATATTAATATTGAATATTAGGGCTAAATTAAGGTTACCTGAAAAACCGGATATATTGATAAATATTGTATCAGATAAGGATTTAATGCTTAATATAAATCATGAATACGAGTAAAAATATAGGAAAAGTGTATTATGGGTAAAATAGACACAGAAACCACATATATCTTGGCTGCACTGCATCACTATATTTATGCACAGGGTTAGGGTTTATTTTTGAAGGTCAGGTCAAGGTTAGGTTTAATGAGTCAAGAAAATGGTTAGGGTTTTATGACTTAGGGTTAGGTCTGTGATTGAATAAATAAAGAATATTTTTGCACAAATTGAAGAGAAATAAAAGAATACAAGTGATTTAAAGGCTTAAAGAACGGATTTAAACAAAAATCAAGAAAAACACCGATAGTTTGAAGGGAAAAATAGAAAGATTAGGGATATATAAAGTATTTGTTGAAATTAAGGAACAAAGAAGAAAGAAAGGAGAAAAAGAAAGAAATTAAGGGTTTTATTGAGAAAAAAGGGTTATATATGTTTAGAAGAATCTAATCATATGAGTTGTTTTGATGATTGAAATCGTCGATGGGGATTTACGAACGTTTTGGTAGGCGACGATGAATCTACAAACGAATATTCGGAAAATGGAGAAGCACAATGAAGGAGTGCAGGCACAGGGAATGGGGGGAATGGGGGGAGTAAGGATTCATCGGAACGATATTTCACAATCACGGCTGTTTAATGGATATTCAGTGGCAGCAGAGAATGAAAACTTGCCACTTCTTCGGTCGTTTTCATCACCGACTTTACGGCCTGCTGAACTTGGTAAAAATTCGTTTGGAGCATTAGCATCGACATCAGCGTCGTCAGTGGAATCATCAGCAGCATCAGCTGTCTCAATAACACAGCCAGCAATGCCATCGCCAGATGTCCTTTTTTCAAAGCATACGCCAACAACGTATGCAACAGTGCATGCAGGAGGGCGTGTTGAAAGGACAAACGCATCGAGACTTGGATACAGGGTGTATGAAGATTCGTTTTTGCAAACTTCTTCCGCAACAGCGTCTGCTTTTCATCCACCATCTACACAACAAACGATTTCATCTTTTTCGTATGATCCTTCAGTTGTGACGCCGATGACGTATAATAATTATGGTTATATGGCACGCAGAACCGTGTTTAAACCTAGAGAGAAGCAACCCAATGTATGTTTCAGCTTTTTATGTATTTTTAAATGGTTTAACGATTTATAGCAGTGGTTGAATGAATCAGAAACAATACCAACAGGATCTGTACAGAACTCAAATATAAATAATACTTTTGTTCCTTCGGGTGTTCCTGCCTCTATATCTGATAGTCAAGAAAATTCTTTACAAGATAATTCTTTCCAAGAACCTACAATGAACACGTTAAAAACGACCAACAGAGCGGAAGATGGTGTAATTCCTTCTGCAATTGTTGTTAAGAATATACCATTTCAGATTAAGAAAGAGCAACTTCTTGAACTTTTTGTACGTTTTTTTTTTGTTAGTGAAAAACTTATACGTTATAGGATACTCTTGATATTCCCAAACCATATGCGTTTAATTATCATTTTGATAATGGAAACTTTCGAGGTCTCGCTTTTGCTAACTTTTATACGCCGGAAGAAACAACACGTGTAATTCTTTCGCTTAATGGGCATGACATTATGGGTAGAAAACTTCGTGTTGAATACAAACGTGTTTTGCCTGTTGGAGACCGTGAAAGACCAAGTCGTGAAAAGAAGGAAAAAAGAACCCAATATGATGAACAGAATAATTCAAATAACCCTGGATATACTAAAGGCAAAGGGAAATTCAAAGGTGGTATATCTTTTTCTTTTTTTTACATCTATATTTATTATTTTAGACATTGATCTTAATGATGAAGCTACATTGAAAATTTACTCTCGTTTGTTACTTTTTCGTAATGATCAGAGCCCTAATGCTCCTAATGAATTTATTTTTCCCCCGGATTTAAATCCTCAACAACGTCGCATTGTTCATCTTGTTGCAGAGAAATTAGATCTTGAGCATACATCATGTGGAGAAAATGACGCTAAATACATTGTTGTTAAGCGTTTAAATGCAAATAATATTGATAATATGAATAAAAATTTTTGGAATAAACCGGATTTTGGTGTTCCTGGTCAATCAGCCAACTTTGTCCCATCTTTATTAACAACCAATTCAGCAACCCTTGGGATGACATCAACGACACACGATTTTTTTGGTAATTCTTATACAGATTTTAGAGTATGGCCAACAAAAACATTTAATGATATTAGAAATATAAATACTCAAATACCATCAAAAACATATTTACATAAACAAATGCAACCGCATAATACACTTCTTAATACATCCTTTGAATCGGGGCTTCCCGCTACACGAAACGACCTTGGCGCTATGATGCAAGACTTAAATCTTAATGTTACTAATAAACAACTTAAAAATACAGAATGGGAAACGAAAAAAGGATTCCGAAATATGGCCATAAAAACTAATACAGACTAAACCAGCAATCAAATACAGCTTTGTTACCGAAAGTATATATAATTTGTACGTGTATAGACATGTTTATAATTTTAAACATTTTTAAAAGTTTTTTTAATATTTAATAACAATAATACTAACTTTTGTATTGATACTTTAATACCCAGTATCTATATTTTGTATTCTTAATTTAACTTTTTGAAACTTCATTTTAATAATAAATTTCTACAAATCTGTATTTAAAAACATGTCACTAACATCAAGTGGCTGCTGGGGTCAAAACATAGTCACTGCGATAAAAATATATTATTTTTTAACTAGGTCTACCGATAACTACAGGCTAATTCTCATGTTTTGAAATCTACTGCAAAATCCAATCTAGTATTCTTCTTCCATAATCTCGCCCTCAATCGAGTCTTGGCCAACCTGAACTGGTCAGTGCCCCTGCTACCCCTCCCTGTACACTCATACCTCTTCATAGTCCTTCTCCAGCGCCGCAAGATCTTCCCGTGCCTCGCTAAATTCCCCCTCCTCCATGCCCTCCCCCACGTACCAATGGACAAAGGCCCTCTTGCTGTACATAAGATCAAACTTATGGTCAAGTCGGGACCATGCTTCTGCGATTGACGTTGTGTTGCTCAGCATGCAGACCGCCCTGTCCACCTTTGCAAGGTCTCCGTGGGGCACGTGCTGCGGCGGCTGGTAGCACACGCCCAACTTGAACCCCGTCGGACACCAGTCCACAAACTGGATCGTCCGTTTCGTCCGGACCGCCGCCACCGCTGCATTCACATCCTTTGTCACCACATCGCCCCTGTACAGCAGACACGTCGCCATGTACTTCCCGTTTCGCGGATCACATTTCACCTGGGCTCCGTCAGCCCCCTGCCTGCCTTCCCACTCCTTACCATCTGGTTGTTTGGCTCGAAACACGCATTCGTGATCTCCGAAACCGAGTTTGCCTCATGCACCGCCTTCGCCGCCGAGATCACCGGCGCATACGTCACCAGAGGAAAGTGGATCCGCGGATACGGCACCAGATTCGTTTGGAACTCGTTCAGGTCCACATTCAGGCTCCCGTCAAACCGCAGGCTCGCCGTGATGCTGCTCACCACCTGCGCAATCAGCCGGTTCAAGTTCGTGTATCCCGGGCGTTCAATCCCCAAGTTTCGCCGGCAGATGTCGTAGATCGCCTCATTGTCCACCATAAATGAGCAGTCCGAGTGCTCCAACGTCGTATGTGTCGTCAGAATCGAGTTATACGGCTCCACCACTGACGTCGACACCTGCGGCGCCGGATACACCGAGAACTCCAGCTTCGACTTCTTGCCATAGTCTACTGACAGCCTCTCCAGCAGCAGCGCCCCAAATCCCGACCCTGTTCCTCCGCCAAACGAGTGGAACACCAGGAACCCCTGCAACCCCGTGCAGTTGTCTGCCACCCGCCGGATCCGGTCCATTACATGGTCGATGAGCTCTTTACCCACTGTATAGTGTCCCCGTGCATCTGGGGAGGCCTGTTAGTCATGCTTCTGCTCCCGGGGCCCTGTGTGCTCACAGTTGTTGGCTGCGTCCTCCTTGCCAGTGATGAGCTGTTCCGGATGGAACAGCTGCCGGTACGTACCCGTCCGCACCTCGTCAATCACATTCGGCTCGAGGTCCACGTACACGCTGCGTGGCACGTGCTTGCCGTTGCCTGTCTCGGAGAAAAACGTGCTAAATCCGTCTTCACCGCCCGGTCGCCTATCCGGCGAGAACCGCCCGTCCGGCTGCCTCCGTCAGCGTCGCTGCGCAGGTGGCGGCCTACCTCAATGCCGTGCTCCAGACAGTACAGCTGCCCCTGTCAGCGCGAGTCCTGCGTTTGCACTCCTTGCCTCCCAGCACGCTACGCCGTCAGCACCGCACTGCGCTGTGCGTACTCACCGTTGCCTATCTGCGTTCCCGCCTGTCCGACGTGGATGGAGATGACCTCTCTCATGGCTTCCGCACGACGCGTCGCTGGGCGCGCGGCCTTCAGGCATCCTAAGCCCTGCCCTAACCCTAGTCTTGTATTAACCCTAACCCTAACCCTAGATTAGCTTGCCTGACAGTGGCAACAAGGCTGTCCTGCCCTAAACCTGACCCTGAAGAGTGCCCTAACCCTAAAGCGAAGGGTTCCGAAAGGTACTAGGCAAGAGCAACCTAGCAGAGGGCACCAGCGGTGCCTCGAGACGCGTCTCCCCCGATACGGGCACCCTTACATTGACGGACGCTGAACGAGGTCCCGACTTCCCCTTTGGGTACCCTAACCCTAACCCCGGCCCTACTTTTGTATTCTAACCCTAACTTGATACAACCCTAACCCTGCCACCGGTTGCCACCGGTTGTGTGAGGTTGTGTGATTGTGTCGGCACGATGCTGTCCCGTGTCTGGGCTCAGCCTGATGTCTCGGCAGCGTCGGCAGCGTCTCCCAAGCTCAATAACCCTGGGGCCCCAGCCTAACCCTAATGCCGATCCCCCGATGCCGGCATGAAGCCCTGTTCAGTACCCTTCCCAAGGAGCACCCAAACCCTAAATGCCTCGCGATGCCTCCTGTCGCGCCAGCGCTAGGGCAAGGTCGCGTTAGTGTTAGTATTAGTGTTGGTGTTGGGGTTGGGTTAGGGATTCCATACTAGGAAATGGTTAGGGTTAGGGTTAGGGCTGGGCTGGCGGCGCCGCATCGGGAAGGGTGGTGCGGTGGGCGGTCTCCGCAACGATGGTAAGTTGAGGCACGCGCGGGCGGGCTGACAGAGGCAGTCCAAGTCGGGGGTCCAGGTGGGCGAGGAGTGCCTGCAGGCGTTCCAGGACCTGAAGCACCGGAAGCACACGAGGTTTATCATCTTCTCGATCAATGCAGACAGGACGCATATTGTCGTCGAGAAGACATCGGCAAGCGGCGACTACCAGGACTTTGTGGAGAGTCTGCCGGAGAGCGACTGCCGGTACGCTGTCTATGACGTTGAGTATGAGCTGCCGGGCGAGGGCAGACGCAAGAAGGTGTGTGGAGCGGTGCAGCGGCCAGACGTGTGGTTGCCATGGAGACTGTTGTCATGGCAACATATAGATGGCTGCAGGCATGGTACTGGCTAACGAGGCAGATGTGTTTTTTCATATGGTAAGATAGGCGAGGAGCGGTAACCGGATAACCGGCGCAGGTCGCCGGAAAGTTCGCCGATCAAGTCGAAGATGCTCTATGCATCGTCGAAAGATGCGCTGCGGCGGACGCTGACAGGGGTCTCGGCGGAGATCCAGGCGACGGACCTGAGCGAGGTTTCATATGAAGCAGTGCTTGAGAAAGTTGGGAGGCGCACAACGGCGTAGAATAGATCCATAGAGTATCCGAATCGTATATATTGCTGCATGTTATTGAGATGTGTATTTCAGCCCATGTGTCAGCCCATGTGTGTCACGTGACCTATCCAAAAGGCGGGTTGCAGAAGATGCAGGGCTTGCAGAGCAAGCTGTGTATACTGTGTTGCAGTGTAGTGTTGCAGTGTTGTAGTGTATACGCTGGGAGGTTAGAGTGGGTGTATTGTGTGTATTTGTGTATCGCTGTGTATTGTGTGTATCGTACGATGAGGCATCGATAGCTGAGCCCGTCGATAACCTGTGGAGGGATCTGTAGAGAGTGGTAGGGGCTGAGGAAAAATGGGGGAAACAGAGAAAAGGCAGAGTAGCAGAGTAAAGTGTTAGTTTAGTCATTACCAAATATTTACAGTGTTTCATATCCAAAACGAGTTGGACTATGGAGCATGAATAAATGAGCACTATCTGTATGAATTGATGTAGATAGCTAAGGATTCGAATGAGTCAAAAATAAAACAAATATGCATGTATTAGAATATAAAATGTTTTGCAAAACATTTTATAAATAAACCCGAAATTATTCCAATTGCAGAGATATATGTATTATAATGCGTAATTAAAAGTGGTGTAGATTGTTACAAGATTCCTCATGTTAATTTAAAAGGTTAGTAGTCGCGTTTTCTCTTAGAACCACATATTAGAAGATTTTTGCCCATGTTTAGATCTTCCTTGAGCTCAGTAGTATCCTGGAACACAGTAGAATCATCTTTTGCAGATGAACTAGAGTGAATAGAGTTGCTTTCATCAAGAATGTAGTCATTGCCTGTGCAAAACTTAACGTTATTTTTCTTTTTCAAAAATACACGTTACCATACTGGTTTAGAAATTCATCAATGTCGACGTTTTCATAATTACGTTCTTCATTAGGAAAATACCCGATTGAATTCTTTTTTGAATCTAGTGAATAATTTTCATCATTGATATTTTTTATAATTTCAGTATTATCTTCAACAGGAAGCCCGATATTAATTTGATTAATATCCATTCCTAACAAATTTGCAAGTGATTGCAGATTTTCACCCTGAGAATTTAGATCTAATTGTATATTTTTAGCAAGATCATCATTCGCTTGAATTCTGAGCATATTATCTGAATATGGATGTTCTATAGTTGAATTTTCTTTTGGGCAAATATGAAATGTATGAGTTAATAATGACGATGTATTTAAATAAGGTAAAGTAAATCGATTTTCATCATTTTGCGAAACGCCTTGTTCTATAAGATATGGCAATATAACTTCATTAGATGGCAATTCCTGAGAGGGAAAAAAGCTCTCATGATTAGTTATAGAATAGTTTCCTTGACTTTTTTGTTCTTGCTCAGGAAGTGACCTTTCTTCCAACAACAAGCGTTTTCTTTTTTGAACTATATTTCTTTTTTCTGGAGAAAATATAGAAACCAGGAATTTTAAAATTTTATCGATTGTTTCTTGATGATGACGATGTTTTTCTCTTGAATTTAACGCCTCTTGCCAAAGCGCTTGATTATCCATTTGAATACGTTTTAAATCCGATGAAATTGTTAATTGGTGTTTTTTAATAGATTGGATTTCAGATATAATAGCAGAGTAATCTAAAGGCGAGTTGTCTTCCCCAGGCTGAGGCCCTTTTTTCCTTGTTACTAAACAGAGAAGATCTGGCTGATCACGAAGAAAATTAGGATTAGAAAATTCTAAAATTTCATTTGGAGAATCAGACTCAAGAACTCCATGTTGCAGATGGGGAACTTTATGAAACCCGTACACTAAAATTCCTAAGAAAAAGAAAAGCACAACACAAAAACAAACTGTTAAGCTGACGAACAAAACTTGAAAAATTATGATGCTTAAAAAATCGAGGAAGAATATGCTTTGCTACTTGTTCTGGCCGAAGAACTAAAAAAGACTCCCCAGACGCTGACCACTTTATAAGTGTATCTGATGCAGAATCAGAAACCATGCTATTCAGCTCTTTAGACTTAAATATTTGCCAATTTATACGTACTTGTATAATTTATTCAGAAAAGCTGGAACATTTTTGGCTTGAGGAAGCGGTATAAAGTTCCCTGAAATAGATGCTGATTTAACCAAGTCATTCCCAACAGATTCATCTATAGACATCCTTAAATCTACTTAAATTTTCTTTTATTTTAAATCCTATAAAATATAGGTACACGTCGAGACGATTTAAAATCGTTTTAATACTAATAAAACTAGAATTATCTCTAGTTATTGTGAAATTATAGTGACATTAAGCCTGAGTTTCTTTATTTTCAATAATTATAATAAATATCTTAACAATAAATTTATTAGTATTATTTTAAAAATATTTTTAGTGCTTTGAAGATTTATATTCAAAATTTTTAATCGAGTATATTAAAAAATCATGAAAAAATCTTTAGTCTATAAAATCAAATAAATAACACATTATTAGAATATTTTTTAATATATTTTTGATATTTTTAAGATATGAATAAGGATATTGAAGTAGCTAAGGCATCTGTCTTGGTTTACTCTGAACCTATTTTAGACAATGCAGTAAAAGTGATAGGACTTGATCATAACAAATATCCTACTCATAAAGACACAGGAATGACTAGTCTTACTATAGAGGATTTAATAAAGTCTATGTATACTACAGGATTTCAAGCAACTAATCTTGCATTAGCAGTAGACATTATAAATCAGATGGTATATTATATGGCTTTTTAAGATATTTAATGAGATATTTTGTAGAGGAACTGGAGACCATCTGAAGAAGAAGAAGAAGAAGAATATTTTGAAAAAAAAGAAGAAACAAGATGTACTATTTTTCTCGGTTACACGTCTAATTTAGTTTCATCGGGTGTAAGAGAATCTATTCGGTATTTGCTTCAGCATAAGAAAGTTTCATGTGTTGTTACGACAGCTGGAGGAATAGAAGAGGATATTATTAAATGTCTTGATGATACATATTTAGGGGAATTTGAACTTAATGGATCTGATCTTAGAAAAAAAGGAATCAATCGGATTGGAAATCTTTTAATACCTAATAACAATTATTGTAAATTTGAGGACTGGATAATACCTATTTTCGATGATTTGTTGGAGGAGCAAAAGAGTAAAAACAAAATATGGACGCCATGTTCTATAATTCATCGTCTCGGAAAAGAAATAAATAATGAAGAAAGTATATGTTATTGGGCATATAAGAATCAGATACCTATCTTTTGCCCTGCATTAACTGATGGTTCTTTGGGAGATATGATATATTTTCATTCTTTTCAGAATCCAGGATTGATTGTAGATATCGCTGCTGATATTAAACTAATTAATACAATATCTGTTAGGGCGAAATGTACGGGAATGATTATTCTTGGTGGAGGAGTAGTTAAACATCATATAGCAAATGCTAATTTAATGAGAAATGGAGCAGATTATGCTGTTTACATAAATACTGGGCAAGAATTTGATGGAAGTGATAGTGGTGCTAGACCTGATGAAGCTGTTAGCTGGGGGAAAATCAAGCCAAATGCTAAGATGATAAAGTTATACACGGATGCAAGTATAGTGTTTCCTATGATTGTAGCTGCCACATTTGCAAAAGATTGAACATATTTTTAGAATAACCATTTTGCCATATATATATATATATATATATCATATTAAAAACTCATAAAATCGAAATTTTTAATTTTTAAGTACAAACTAGTATATTCAATGGATTCATTTAAAATGGTATAGTAACAAAATTGATTTTTAACGCTTTTATTTTTTTTATTAAATTTGATAAATTTTTATAATTTTTGGTAAATCTTGGTAAATCTTTTTTTTAATTTTTTAAAGAAAATTGATAATTATTTAATCAAATAATATTAAATACGTATAAAAATATTTTTAAAAAAATAACCATTAAAGAATATAAAAATTTTAATATAAATATATTATATGAATATCTAATACAGAATTTGTAAAAACTTTCATTTTTTTCTAATAAAATATATTAATAAAATATATACTTAATATCTCTAAAGATAAAAATATTTAATATTTTAAAGTTAATTTTTTTTTATAAATATACTTAAATTTACTTATTTTTAAAAACTAAAATAAATTAACAATAGCTTATAAAATAATCATTTATTAAAATTATTTAAAAATTAGAACTATTATTATACATTTATATTTAATAAGTTTCAATATTTTAAACCACACTTTAAAAACTTATGAAATCTATATTTTCAAAAATTAACCTTAAATTTCAAATATTTCTCATAAACTAAATTTATACTTTTTAAAAAGATTATATAATAATTTTTTTAGTATTTCTAGACTTCTCAAATGCTTCAATTTTTAATTATAATTTTAAGCATTCTAATTCCTTTAATATAAAAAATATTTTACAATTTCATATTCTTTTTTAAAGTAGTTATATAGAAATTATTCTCTTTAATCATCATCCATATCATCGTTTATTACACTAGGCTGAAGATCTGCTAAGAGAGAAGATGCTTTAACTTTCTCCATTTTTCTTGACGAACGACCTCTGCCTTTTCTTTTTGCTTTATCAGAATTCCTTGAGATTACTAAGCTTTTATAATTTTCTTGTTTTTTTGTGCGATAATAATGCAAAACACATTGAGAAATAGTCTTATTTGGAATATTAGAAGCAATTAAGCCAAAGTTTTTTTGAGGATATTTAATAAATAATTGTTTAAAAAGTTCATGCTCTTCTACTGTCCAAACATCTATCCATGTGGGATAATGGAAAGAAGAAATAGGATCTTCTACTATTCCATTTCTATCATCATATTGATACTTAATAGTTTCACTAAGATTTGAAATCATAGGAGGTATCACTGCAGCGCGAGAAACCCGATCATCTTCTACTCCTAATTTAGCTATAATATCTTCGAAATCTGCATCCGATCTAACAAAATCACCATAATTTAAACCTTGTCCTCTTCTAAAACTTCTCAACGATAAATTATCTAAATGTGCATCAAAGAATCCAGACCGTTCGTTTTCTTGTTTCTTTGTTTTCTTTATATTATCTAATTTTTCTACTTGAGATTCCCAAGAATTTTGATATTTTTCATACTGTAACTGAAGAATTTTATTTCTTTCAAGCATTTTTTTATTTTTTTGCGAAATATATAAAAACAATAATGGACGTAAACGTTCATGTTTTAATTCGTTTTCTTTAAAAAAAGGGTATTCTTTTAATGAGTCATTATATATCTTAATGTATGAAAATTTAATACAATTCTGCTTCGCCTTTTCCTTGTTTTCAGAATAGATTTTTGAACATAAATTCGTTTCTACATATAAAAAATCACTAATAGACAAAGATCCAGGAAATTTAGTCATAGAGAAAATTGTTTCTTTTTTATCTTCATTATTCAAATTAATAGTTTGCAATTTCCTATTTTCAATTTCATAAAGATGATTTTTACATGTTAATATTGCTTTATCGATTTTTTGTATTTTATTATACACATCTTGAATTAATCCTTTATCATCCTGAGTTAAAAAATCTTTAGATATAATATGATCATTTATTTTATCAGAAACATGTAAAGAAACATTATTAAAGTCAGCCTTTTTTAAATCCATAAATTGAAACCTTTCTTGTATTAATTCGTTAATATTTTCTTTATTTTCAACATGCATAGTTGCAAATTCTTGTGTTTCAGAAAAAAATTTGTGATTATTAGAATTATATCTATTATAGTTTTCAATATCATTAGAAAAAACAGGCGGAGAAAATAGAGGAGATTTAGCCTTATCTTGAAAAGAAACATCTTTAAATTTATGCTCCGAAAACATATCTTTTTTTCCTTCAGAACTTTTATTTAAAGAGTTATTCGAATCAAAAGAAATAGCATGAACATTATTAGGATTCTCAATCATATTCTTTCTTTCTGCTGCACTTATTTTCGAAAAAGCACTTCCATCTGTCTCAATAACTGGACTATTAATAGAAATAGTTTTTAAATCATAATTATCATCTTTTTTACATTCAGAGTGAGATAATTTTTTTGTAGTATTTTTGCCATAAAAACTCTCTTTTTTATCCCAATCTTCCTCTCTAGAAATACCTTTACAATGCATAGTTTCTTTCACAACTCTATTCATTTTTGAAGACTTCATTGGTATATATGAGTTAAAAGGTTGATCATAATATTTATGTACAGAAGTATTATTATTTAAATAAGACTGGTGACCAGAAAATTCTTTTTTATATTCATTTTCATTCATATTTTTTTCATATTTATTCGAATCATGTATATTATTTCTTACTTGTTCTGAAAAACAATCAAGATCCAAATGGTTATGTGTTTGATGTAATGATAAATAAGGATATTTTTCAGGACAATAACTATGAGAAAACGATGAAGAGATACTCTTTCTTTTTCCATGCTGATATAACGGAGCATACGAATATCGTGGTTCTCGAGGAATTGTATTTGGACATGAACTAAATCGTTGATTATGTTTTTCTAGTTGATAACTCTGATGTGATAAAGACCGATGTCTTTTCGAAAAAAGTCTTTCATTTCTTTAAGAAAAGAATTTAGTTATTATAATAAATATTGAATAATATATACCTATTTTCAGCCGTTCTATTTTCTCGATTATACAATGTATTGTTTTGAAAGGATTCATGGTCTTTCTCTGATTTTTTCTCCATTACATTGCCATTAACCATGTAGATTCATTAAGAATACTAAAATTAAGTAAAATAATATTTTTTAGGTTTTTTTTTCCATTTTTAATTTTATATAACGTATCATCGAAAACTTTTTAAGATTTATAAAGAACTTAAATAATATTGTTACAAATATCTAAAAATAATATATTTTTATATTTTTATTACATTTTGACTCGATATTTAAATATTTATTTGAAAATAAATTTAAAATAACCGTAAGTAAAATTTAAAAATATTAACGTGTAAATTATTATATTACAAATATTTAAATAAGTTTATTTTAATATTATATTTTGAAATGAAAATTTTCGCTGATTTAGATATTATGAATAATATTTATTATTTATATTTTATTTGTTTATTTATAAGATAAATTGTATATTAAATAAATTATATAAAATCAATTTTCAAATATTAATAGTTGAATAAGACTTCATATATGATATATAAAAGTTAAGTTTGAATATATTTTCAACATATTTTAACATAAAAAAATTAAATAAACCCCATTAAATATAATATTCAAAATTAAATTATAACATATTCCTACAAATTAATTATTCCGTATCTTTAGCTAATCATAAATAACTATTTTGATTAAGTCTAAATCCTTTTAAATTTTTAAAAATTATTAATATGTATATGTGTAAAATAAATTCTATATATTAAAATTAATAAAAAATTTCAATAATATTTTAATATAGTTGAGTATAAAGTTTATTAAAAATGTAGATAATTTATTATAATTTTTAAAATTTATTTTATAAATTTGATTTATAACCTTTATAATTTAGTTTAAAGCTTTTTGATATTTCACTATTTTTTTTTTTCATTTTTTCTTCAGATATAGCCTTTTCTTTCCTCTCTCTAGGATCAATTATTTCAAAATCTTCTTCTGCTTTTTTTGCACTATATGTATAATCCTTTCCAAGTTTATCTTTAGCAAAAACAAGTTTTTTTGCAAACCAATCACTATTATTTTCTTCAGGTAAATCATTGTGCTCTCCTAATCTATCAAAGCATGAAAAACATCCAGGAATGCCATGTAATTCACATGCATCCTTTTCTTCATCATCTTCTTCTACTTCAATGCAGTCTTTGGATGAAATCCTAGACTGAAACAATGAAAGCTTAGCAAGAGTCTATATCATAATTATATTTAAAACATTATTAATTAAAGTTGTTAAATACCTCTTCTTCTCTTCTTTTTATTGATTTTCCTTTTCCTCCAACAATAGCTTTTTCTGAAGCTTTATAGCGTTCTCTTTCTTTTTCTAAGTAAGAAAACAATTTTTCCTTTTCATTTTTTTCTTTGTCTAAATACTCATTTTTTTTTTTTCCCATATTTTTAATATCCTTCTTTAGAATTTCTATTTGCGCTTGAATTTCATCTATTTTTATTTTTTTAGAATCAGATGATTTTTTTTTTTCTGATAATTCTGCAATGAAACTAGATAAATTTGAAGAACCTACTGTTTTCGTTTCAGAATTCTTTATATTAATAACAGGATGTCCATTTTTTTCAATTTTATCAGATGAATCATGTCTTCTTTTAATACTTGTAGTAACTGCAGAAAGCTCTGATAATTTTGAATCATTTCCTATATCGTGGCTACTTTTAAGTTTAAATTCTTTACATTCACTAGTATCAACTTCATCTTCAAAGCTCAACAATGTTTTGTTCCTTAAAAAAATTAGTTATATTAACAAATTTATAAATATAAACTTTTTTATTTTATTTTTAGATTCTTGCTTTGATGTCATAAGTGATTCTATTTGATTTTTCCTTTCTTTTTCTGTAATTCTAGGGAAAATATTATTAAATGGATTTAATAAAATTTCTACAGAAATAATTTTAGGAGGATATAAGGGTCTTTCATTTTTATCAATCTCTAATTCTGCCATTTTCAATACGTTATATATACTATCCCCAACAATCCTCCCAAAAAGAGTATTTTTCCCTTGTAATTCAGGCGTGGGTGATAATGTAATAAAAAACTGAGAACCATTATCATTTTTACCACTATTAGCCATTCCAACAAGACCTCTTCTATTATATCTTAAGCGTGAATGAAATTCATCAGAAAAAGGTTCATCCCATATAGACTGCCCACCCATACCTGTACCCGTTGGATCACCTCCCTGGATAATAAATCCTGGAACAAGTCTATGAAAAATAGTATTATTGTAATATCCTTCCATACCTATTACTAGTAAGATAGATTAAAAATATATCAATTTTACATAGTTGAATGAAATTTCTGCATGCTTTAGGGATCTCTTTACCCCATAATTCAATTTCTATATTACCTTTATTTGTATTAATACAAACTTTACCACTATCAAATTAGTCTCATAGTTTAAAGAGATATTGTAAAATATACTTTGTATATGGTTCTTGACTATAAACTTGCTGTTTTAATTAGTCATTGGTCTACAAGAATTTTTGGAAATATTTACAGCCATAATTTTTTTAATTTTCGAACAGCTTACAAAGGATTAAAAATTAGAAATTTTTATAATAGCAATGCCAGTAATAGCAATATAAGTATCTTTGATAAAATATTTATAAAATTTCAATAGGCTTATCATTCATCATTTATAAATGATACAGACTTTCAGCAAGTATGTGGATTTGCTATTCTTCCTTTAAAAACAAGGTTTAAAGGACCTTCACAAATTAGTAAATATAAAACTTTTTTCTAATTATTTGAATTTTCTAATTAATTTTTGGTAGTTAATGAACCTACATTAGATATCATTGATGAATCTATTGAACTTTTCCGTGCAAATTGTTTTTTTAGGAATTTTGAAATCAAAGGACCAGCAGATCGTACACTAATATATGGAATTCTTTTTATTTCAGATTGTTTAAACAAACTTTCTCGTACGAATTGCACTAAAAATGATGCAATTAAATTACTTAATATTTTCTCTCTTGAGAATTTTACTATACCAGGGGATTCAGGATTTCCTTTCAATTCTTTATATGCATCGCCTTCAAATGAATTTGAATCAGGCTTATATTATACATATTCTTTATTTATAATAACTTTACTAGATTTTTTAAGGCAATATCTTTCTCAGTTTCGTCAAGAATTAGCTTTAAGACTCATAGATCGTGTTTATATAGACTCTGATAGACCAAACAAATGGTGGCTATGTTTTAGTAAAAGAAAATTTATGAATAAAACATTATCTTGATTATATTACTACAGAAAACAAAAGTAATTTAGTTTTTTATTTTTATATTTACATAAAAAATGATAAATATATTATCTTTTTTTACTGAAAATATTTTTAAGCTGTTTACAAAAATATTTACTTGGCATATTTTCATAAATACTAACAAAAATGAAAACAAATACATTATATATATTTGTATCTTATTCTTTTAAAATTAGTATAATTATTTCCTTTTAAATTCCATATTTGAGAAATATTATAACATATATTTAATAAAAAATCTATAGAATCTATTTAATGTGCGTTGTATTGTAAAGATTGGCAATGTGTTAATCAAAAGTTTTATTGTTAATATATCATATTTTATTTCGATATTAATCTTTGCGAAAACCTATTTTAATCTTTAAAAAATAAAGCTTTTCTATATATCTCCCTGTTAAAGTCTAGGGCTCTATTTTGAAAAATGTTATTTCGGAATAATGATGAGGAGCAAAATAACAGCAAAGAAAATACAGCAGAATATACTCTTCAAGGTGTTATTCATTTTTTACAGACAGAAGCGCATCGTTATCAACGAGATAGAAACAATTGGGAAATTGAATATGCAGAAATGAAAGTATATGAATAGTTTTTAAAGATTTATTCCTAAAAGTTTTATTTTTAGGCAAGAATTGCAAAGCTAGAAGGTGAACAAAAAAGTTTTGACAAGTTAAAAGATCTATATTTAAAAAGAATAAAAATGCTAGAAAATTCCCTTGAAAAAGAAAGGTAGTATTTATGTTCCTCTAAATTATTTAAGTAAATTGTTAAAATTATATTATTTTGCTTAATTTGACCAAATAATTTTAAAATTGATTATTTAAAAATTTATATTTAATTTTTTATATATTTTGATTCTAACAACAGTTATAGAGTAAAATTAAAAATTATTTCATCCTCTGTTCGCAGTTATACTTCACATAATGTTCCGACTCAAACATCATCTAAAACAAAAAATAATAAATCAGGAAGTCAAGAGAAAATAGCTGAATCAAGTAAAATAGCTGCATATACGGATACTGAATTATTTTCTAAATTATTTTCTGATACCATTCAAGTGTCTCAAGAAATTTTACAGCAATCAAATAAAAGAGCAAAAAGTTTACAATTTTTAGAGAAGTAGGTATTTAATTTTAATAATACAGTATACTTATTTCTACAGATGTCTTCAAGAAATCAATTATCTTATTAATTCTCAACCAAATATATCGGAATATATTCCTGTTTTATGTCAACCAAATTCTATTCAGCCATATATTCCATTGCATAATAATCATGCACTAGCACCAATATTATCATCAGTAAATACAGAATTACCGTCTCGGCTAGATAAAGATATTTTATCTACTGAAAATATAAAAATATCGTCAGATCAGTCACAAAAGCCGCAAAACAAATTATTTAATATCTATAATAAAAATAACATAAATAATTTTATTCAGGATAATTATCCATCTAAAATTCATTTAGGGTCGACTATTTTAAACGAACATATTTATGGGGAAGAAAATAAAAAAAATATTTATAATTATAATAACGAATTATTATTGCCGGGTTTAGTATCTACGCCTTCAAATAAAGCAATTGAAGTCAATCAAAAGGAAGATATAGTGTGTCAGAGAAATGAGGATCGAACATCATTTGATAAATCTAAGTCATCTTTCAATTTACTATCATCTCGGGAACATATGCTTATAAATACTAAAAATAGCAGCTGGGATTTTCATGATAATAGTGTACTTGATGAAAAAATCGATGAAAATAACCAAGATAAATATACTAGATGGAAAACTAAATTTGCTTTAAAAAATCATTTAGCTAGTATAAGATCTGTTTCAATGTCTAAAAACGAAAATTCAGGTTATGCAAGTATGGCAACATGTGGTGATGATTCACTTGTCAAATTTTGGAGATTGCCAATAAATAATAAAAAAACTCAAAAGTATTGTTTTATTATATTACTATAAAATACTTATATTTTTTATATTAGTCAAGATATTGTTCCTCAGATTACCTATAGAGGTCATTCGGGAATAGTAACTAATGTTTGTATTGCAGTTGAAGTTAATAAAATTTTCAGTGCGGGAGTTGATTCTACTATTAGATGTTGGAAAATACCTGAATTACAACGTAATATTTATGCACCGATAGGTATTGTGAAAAGATTATAATAATATGGCTATAACATATTAAAGATGATTGTATTTTCCCAAACATATTTACAGGACACTCAAATGCTGTTTGGGATTTATCTTTTCAACCCATATTAAATATATTAGCGTCAATTTCTGCAGATGGAACCATTAAACTCTGGAATACTAACTGTATTGATTCATCACCTCTTCTTTCTACATTAAACTTTTATGGAAATGATTTAACTAAATCATCTTCTATTGTTCCAACTAGTATAACTTTTTTAGATAATGATAAAAAAAAAATTGCAGTATCATGGAACAATGCAGTGATTAAAATATATGATACAGAAGTAGGAAAGAGTGTATTAGAATTAAAGAATGATGAAATTTATGGTAAAATCTTTAATGTCAGATACCTTTAACTATAATTACATAGATGGAACTAATAATACTCAAATTAACAAAATCATAACACACCTTAAAGGAAACGTGTTAATTTCTGGTCATGAAAATAAATATATTCGTTTTTATGATATAAATTCTGGTATTATAACATATTTATCTCAGGCATCTAATATTATTAAGCACAATGTACATATTCAATGCTCGCACATCTAGATGCAATTTCATCTTTAGATATTTCTCCAGATGATAAAGTTTTAGTTTCAGCGGGTAATAGTTTTGTCTTATGTACTATAAAAATATTCATATATAATAGGTCATGATGCTTCTGTTAGATTCTGGGATATGCAATCACCTCAAACTTGTATTCAAGAAATTTCAAATCATCATATAAAAGCGCAAGAGGGCGTTAATGATATTTCATGGTGGTATGGAAATGATAATACTAATCAATTAGAATATATAACAAGTGTTGGTGGAGATGGCATAATAAAAGTAAATACAAAAAGTTAAAATATATAAAATAGTGTATTTGTAGAACACGACGAAATATTGTTTTATAAATCATTATATTTTAAAAAGGTAATATTAATGAATCTACTTTTAATTGAGAAATATCTTCATCATCATAAATATTTTATTCGTTGATCATATATATAATAATGACAATAACAAAAGGATTCGATATCGTACCTATGAAAATACTAATATGAGTTTTCATTTTATGTTTTTGCATTTAAAATATAATGCATTTTTTTTCTTTGTGTAAATGTTCATTTAGCTCTTGAAGAGATCCAGAAGAGTTTCTTCTTTTCCAGTTTGGTATTAAAATATTGTCTGATTTACTTTTTTTTTGCTTATGTTTATTTAAAATTTTAGATTTTTTATATTTTTGTGATCTAGAAAGATGATATACCCAATTCTCTTTTTGTTGGTCTTCTATCAACTGCATATTTAAAGCAAAAGCAAAACTTTAAAAATTAGATATTATTAAAATTGAGTTTAGAAAATTACTCATTTTCTATTTCAGATAGGTCATTACATAAAAGATTTTGAGGAATAAATTCTGAACTAAAATATGAAAACGTTTCTAAAGATTTCCATACAACTTTGTCATAATCTTTATAGTCAAAATCCGTTACAAGTGTATAAAGTTCTCCTGTTTGATAATGTGAATATAATAAAGAAAAATGTAAATTATAAAATAGTATAGATAATTTTCCTGGAGACAAAATTGATCGTAAAACTGTTAGGCCATGAGGTGTTAAACAATTGGAATATGAACATAAAAATCGATTTAATAATTGACCTTCGGAATTTTTTTTTTCATCAAAAAATTCTGAATTTTTATTTCCCAAAAATTCTTTCATAGAAGTTATTTTTTCTAAAGCATTTTTATATGTCTCTACTTTAATAACACTATCATAAACATCTTGCCCATCTTCTTGAATACTAGGAAGCCATCCATGTAAAAGTTGTATTTTTAAAGCAGAAAATATCTTAGTTTCTTGACTGTCAAATTGTAAGGAATCTTTGAAACAAGGATTTACATTTAAATCTTTATGCAAATATGGCAAATGAGAAAGAACATCATCCAAGTTCTCTTCAGAAACGTTTGAAACAATATAATCCGCAATAATACTAAGTAAAGAACTTGCAAAAATTTGGGAATTATTTGCTGAAAGATGACCGGGTAAAAGATCCTTTAAAGAATTTTGAAGGATAATTAAATTTGCTAAAGCAATTATTGGACATGGACCACTTTCTAAAACAAAAGTATTAATTGTTATTATTATTTTTAAAAAATTACCATTTTGACAAACAATTGTTCTTTGTATAGTTAACCCTGTCATTACATCATACCAATTAATTATTTTTGTATAATAATATATGTTATCTAAATTACCAAATTTACTATCATTTACATCATTTTTTTTATTTTTAGTAGAATATACTTGGTTTGAAGTTATTTCTAAATCATTTATTTGATCAAATTTATTTATTAATTCTTTATTTTTTTTTAAAGTTTCAGAGTTTAAAGCTTCAATCTCATAACTTCCTATATTTTCATCATCACTTTGAATATTAGTTTTAGAGTAATTATTTCTAGAAATCATTGAAAGTTAAAATCTCGATAAACATAATTTAGAAACATAAAAAAGTTTTAAAGAAATATAAAAGATAAAAACATTTAGTAATTACACTTAAACATAGTTCTTAGTATGTAAACTATTATACTGTAAATAATACTTAAATACGAAAAATATTCTACAGAAATATTATAAAAATCAGTATAATTTTATAAAACTTTGTGCATAAATTTAAATTTAAAACAAAAAATACACAATAATAATATACCACCTATGAAGATAAAAAATAAATATAACTATTTATATGTATTGAAAATGCAAACCAATATTATATTTTTCTATTTATTATTTGTTATTCATATAAATCAGAGCCACCATATAATAAAAATGAAACCTCTCCAACGGGTAAATCAATAACAGCATCACTTGTTGATTTTATATTTACGGTATTTGAAATCTTAGCATAAGAATCAGTTATACATTCTATTTGATTAAATTTCGGTGTTAACACTTTAATATTATAGCCTATTAGAGCAAAATAGATATAAATAATAGTAACTATAAAATATGAGGGAAGAGTCAAAGACCATAACCTTATTGATTCAACTAAGCTTAGTACAAATGATCCATCTACCTTTCCGGATAATATGTAATTCCAATAGCATCAAGAACTGATACAGGAAAATAGCTCCAAATAATATAAATACCTAGTACACGTAAGGATAATTTTGAACCATATGATTAAAATTTTTAATATAATTTTCAATCACTTAACATGATTTGCATACCAAAAATTATTGTGCTTCCCAAATATAAAGCAAATCCATAATATTCATAAGTCGGTACTTTTGCTGTTAACGGATATTTATTTACAAAGCCATTTCCTTGTATTCTATTTAAACTTTCATTATCTGAAGATTCTGGTGTGGTTGATAAGTGTATTGATGTTCGGAAATGATCCCTTGTATCATAAATATTTTAATGAATAAAAACATATCGTATTTACATAAATGATAGCGGTGCTAATGGTACTAAATGCTGTTCATATAGTAATGGATTAAAAATTGAGTTTTCAACTGCTGTTATAGGTTGTAAAATTGAGTTATATGAATGTGATCGTTTCAAAAAAAACCTATATCTTTTTAGAAATCAAAAACTATAATTATAAACTCTTATTCTAACTGCTTGGAATGCCGTCTCCCGTCTATCTTTTTCATTTCTCAATTTAATTATATAATATTGTTCGATTTGATTAGAAATATTAAAATATACCAATAACTTTTTTCTTTTTTATTTAGCTGTAAGTTTTTTAATTTTATTAAAATTGTTAAAGTTAATCAAAATTTTAGTATAATTTATTTTATCATTAAATATTTGATAAATTCTTATAAATTATTAAATATATATTATTTTTAAAATAGGTTCTATTATGGCTTCATGGTGTAGAGGTAGCATACATGCTTTGGGTGCATGTGGTCGGGGGTTCGAACCCCCCTGGAGCCCAATATTAATTTCTGGAACGGTTTGAATGAAGTTTTATATTTTGAAAAAAAAAAGTTTTTAGATAAAATTTAATTAGATTGCTTAAAGGAATTCTTATTAAAGCATTAAGATTTCAGTTTTTCATTAAAATATTATTTCTTAATGTTTTAAATAAAAATTATTTTTAAAGGCTTTTAAAATTTTATAAAATCTACTTTTTATTTACTTTTTATTGAAAAACCTTAGAAAATAAGAAAGAAGATGGGTAGAAGGCAGCGTAATAAACAAGGTGTACCATCATTGAATGAATTTATTAAAGAACATAAAGAAACTCAGAATAAAGAGAAAATATACAATAATAAACGTAAATTTAATGATCAAAAAGATGAGAAGTTTATATGGAAAAAGCAAAAATCTAAAGCATCATCAGAGTATGGGGATGGTGGAACAAAAAAAAAATTATTACAAAATAAAAAAACGAAAAACAAGCAGAAAAAGTATTCAAAAAATGAGTCATCTGTTAGCGATTTTACTAATACTTGTAATGATTTTGAGAATTTTTCACTTGATTCCAAGGTTTCAAACTTAGAAGAAATAGAGGATTTTTCGAATAGTGATAATAACGAAAATTCTTATCAGGAAACAGCATTTAATAATTATAAAAATGAAGTATCAGATTCTTTAGTCACCCGGTCTGTAAATATGATAATAAATACTGAGAAAGAACAAGTAGTTTTTGTTTATTAAATACATATTTTATGTTTCTGATAACTATAAGGTATTAACAAATGGATCGGTTAATGAAAAGCATCATATTTTCCCTTTAATAGATGATAAAAATGATGAAGCAAAAGAACATCATTCTAATCCTCAATTTTTACAAACTAGAATTCAAGAAATTGTTCATATTTTAAATAATTTTAAGGATCTCAGAGAAGAAGATAGAAGCAGGTCTGAATATGTAGAACAGCTTTTAGAAGATATATGTAAATATTATGGATATTCAAGATTTTTAGCAGAAAAGCTTTTTAATATTTTTAATGCTCAAGAGGTAAATATTATTATATGGTGATAAATTATTAATTTTTAGGCTATTGAGTTTTTTGAAGCAAATGAAGTTCCACGACCTGTTACTATTCGGACCAATACATTAAAGACTACTAGGCGTGACCTTATGAATGCGTTGATAAACAGAGGTATGAATTTAGAAGCTATTGAAAAATGGTCAAAAGTTGGTATACAAATATTTGAAAGTCAAGTACCTATAGGTATTAATGTTTTAAAAACGAAAATCATTTCATATTATCTTTAGGTGCAACACCCGAATACCTTTCAGGAAAGTATATGATTCAAGCAGCTTCATCATTTCTTCCTGTTATGGCACTATCTCCTCAGATTAATGAACGAATTCTTGATATCTCAGCTGCTCCTGGAGGAAAAACAGCATATATTGCTGCTCTTCAAAAAAATACTGGAGTAATATTTGCCAATGATTCTTCAAAAGATAGAATAAAAAGTCTTGTGGCAAATATTCATCGTCTGGGGATTAAAAACACAATAGTCTGTAATCATGATGGAAGAGAGTTTCCGAAAGTTATGGGAGGATTTGATAGAGTTTTATTAGATTCCCCATGTAGTGGTACTGGTATAATTTCAAAGGATCAAAGTATAAAAACAAAAAAAGTATTTTCTTTTTTCAAGAAAATTAAATCTAATTATTTAAGACTGAAAAAGATTTTGATATTCTTTCTCATCTTCAACGCCAACTTATTATATCTGCAATTGATTCAGTAGATGCAAATAGTAAAACAGGTGGTTACATTGTTTATTCTACGTGTTCTGTGACTATTGATGAAAATGAAATGGTAATTGATTATGCTTTAAAAAAAAGACCAAATATAAAGCTAGTTGATACCGGATTAAGTTTTGGAATAGATGGTTTTACACGTTTTAGGGATAAAATATTTAATTCTAAAATGAATTTATGTAAAAGATATTATCCTCATATTCATAATTTAGATGGGTAAAAAGTTATTTATAGTTATTTATATATATTTACAATTTATAGATTTTTTGTAGCTAAATTAAAAAAAATAAGTAATAAAATACCAGAACCAAATAAAAGTATAATTAATCATGATAAAAAAATTGTACAAAAATTGGACGATAGTATTGGATTTGATGAATTTAATGAAGAAGATAATAAATTAATAGAGCGAAGCAGAATCAGGCTACTTAAAAAAAAAGGAATTAACCCTAAAAGTAGAAAAAATAGATTAAAATAAAAATTGTAATATTACTTATATTAATATAGTTTTAATATTTAACAAAAACATTAACAAATAGAGAAATATTAACAACTAATACACTATAAATATATATAGTGTACTACAGAAATCCAATCTGTGTATAATATAATGCTGCTTTTTTTATTGCAAATGAGAAATATATTATTCCCTTTTTAGTTCAAAAATTAAGCTTAGGCTTCAGCCATTTCACGTAATCTTCGAATTGTTGATCTAACACTAGCAGCAGTAGTGGTCCTAAAAACATGTAAATATTCTATGTTTTATTCAGAAAACATACGAAATTGTCCATGCTCCTCCAGAAATAACCTTAGAGCATCTTAAACATTTCCATATGCCAACACATTGTCTTTTTACGCTTGTTTTTCCGCAAAAAGTACATAAATATTTAGTATGTTGCTGAATTTCCATTTTTTTAATATCTTTTCGCAATGATGATCCATATCGGGTTCCATATTTTCCAGTAACTCCTACCTATGTTAAAAGTTACAAAAAAGGTTTTTTATAAATGTTATTTATATAAAATTGTACCTTCTTTGTTCTTTTTGACATTTTTTAAAAAATGTTAAACGATAATTTAAAATTTTCTAAAATTACAAAAATTTAGGGCAAATCCCTAAAATTTAGAAATAAAATAATCTATTACTTTTTTTATATAAAATTTTGATTATATTAAATACTATTAAGTTCAACTCCATGCTTAAATATTATATATCAATTTACATTTTAAAATTATTTTTTTCCTAAAGGTTTAAAATTTTCAAAACATGGAAGCACTTTTATTGTAGATAATACGTATCCCATGAAAGCTCTAGAAGTCATAAATGGATGAATTCTGTTACTTAGTGTTTGATATTGTCGATGTCGGATTTCAGAAATTATAGGAGCAAGGATATCATGTGTATTACGTGAAGAAATATAATGAGAAGTTGAAATAAGTACTTCACGATAAGGTGAATATATAATAATAGGACAGGAACCAGCAATAGACGGAATTAAATGTGGTAATATACTTGACGGTTCATATGTTGATGCAATAAAAAGTCTAAAATTTTTAAAATTTGAATTCATAAATAAAAAAATTACCCATCAAATTCACCTTTAGTAAATACTTCAATATTATACATAAGACGTTCATGTATTTTTTTTTTTTTTAAATATTTTTCAACTTGTTTTACTTTCATCATATTTATATTTTTATTTTCAAACTCTAGTTTTTGGTTACGGTCTATAATATCTAACCAATTCAAAGTTAATAAAATATTTTCTTGAATAAGCTTTTCAGGGAGATAATCTTGTCCAAAATATTTGCAACTGTCTAAATTTGGATGTTCGTTCGTATGAATATATATAACCTGACCTGTACGATTCATTCGTTCTAATATTGCTGCCACTAACAATCCAGATGTTTCATCTACAACAATGTATCTCCCATTTGGCTGAACATTTCCCAAATTTAAGATATACGCTATTATTTCGGCTCGTAAATCCATTATTTTCATAAAATTTTTCATTAGTATATGTTCAGAGATTTCCCATATTGTTGGAAAAATAACTGTAAATCCCTTTTGATATTTTTGAATTTTTTTACGTATATATTTATCTTTTGCATATGCTGTTTTTTGATCATATGTTTTGTGTGAAGAAATAATTTTATTTATAATATCCTGTTATTATTTAATAAAAACATATAAAAGAATTTTATTTATACATGCGAACTTAGACATTTATCTTGCTTTAAAAGCATTATTTCATCATAGGTAAGTTGTTGATTAAAAGAATCATCTATTGTTTCTTTATTGTTCGTTATTTCATCTTCTAAAAAATATTAAAAAAACAATGAATAAAATTCTTAAATAACCAATTTCATAAATCTCATTACTTTTTATAATTTTTAATTTATGGTTATATATTTCATATGTAAATCCATATGGATGTCCAATAATATCATTAGTAGAAAATGTCCCAAATTTCCCTAAATTAATTGTCCTAAAATCTCATTAAAATATATTTTAAAAATTTAATATACCATATTTACGTATTTGGTTTTACAACAATAAATTTCAATAATTTTGAAGGAAGCCTTAAAAAAATACATGAATTTGGTTGAATTATTTCTCGTCCAGGATTTTCTTCATCAATAATTGTTTTTAAATCTTGAGCATTTTTACAAACCACCATATATACGAATAACTAATTAATCTCTTAATATCTTTGTAAAATCAGTTGGGTTAAAAACTTAATTCTATAACTACTTTTTTGAAAGTAATCGAAGATATAAGTTAGAGATTTATAAAAATTATAAAAAAAACTTTATAATAAGATTAGATATTTAGAATTAATAATATTATAAATCTAATGGTATGACTATTTTAGATGAATCAGTTAGTACTTTTTTTCCAACAGACATATTACATAGTTCAAATAAATTATTTACACCTCAACAAATAAAATGTATAGTAGATATATATATTTGATAAAGCTAATGTTTATTCTCATAGATATATGTATAGTCTTTGCATTTATATTATTAATAAAAATAACTTCATTTCTTACATATTTATAGGAAGTAAATAAATTAAATGCTAAAAAAAATTTAGAACGACAAAAACAAATTGAAGGTAAGATTAAGAAATATATATTTCAGAAAATTGAAGATTAAAAGGGATTTCTTCAGAAGGTGTAAGAAATCAAAATGAATTTTCATTTTCGAAAATGTTAGAGAATTATATAGAATATGGTATTTTTACTACTTATCAATTTAAATTATAATTAAATATTTGTAGATTTAACAAAAATAAAAGATTATAAAGGAGGGTATATTGTTGAGGAAAAATCTTCTAATGAAGCTCAAAATTCCAAGTTTAATCATGCTATAAGACATAATATTATATTTGATCCACGTATATATTGTACTTTTAATTTTTTATATTAATTACTACAAGCTATTAGCCTTGATCCATCTGAAAATATTAAGTGTGACGAGTGTGGAAGTGTTGAATTAGATTTTCAGCTTTTAAGAGTTTTTAATGCGAGAGTATGTTTTAAATGTAAAAAGGCTTTACCGGATAAGTATAGCCTTTTAACAAAGACTGAATGTAAAAATGTATATTTATAATATATACTATTTTATATTAATTTATTTAGGATTACCTTCTTACAGATTGTAAGTTTTAAAATTTTAATATTTAACATACTGGATAACTTTCAAGCTGAACTTCGTGATATAGAAATACTTCCTCATATGAAGAAAACCAATCCTAGGAAACCTGAATGGGGTCCAATGATGCTTTTTTTACGATACCAAATAGAAGAATTTGCATGGAAAAAATGGGGAGGACCTGAAAAATTAGATATAGAATGGGAGCGAAGAGTTAAAGAAAAAAAAATGAAAAAAGCTTTAAAATTGCAAAAAAAAATAGAAGGTATAATGAAAAATTTAATAAATGCGGACTAAAAATTTAGATCTTAGGAAACGTACCAGAACCAGTCAATATATTGAAAAAATTAAAGGTAAACAGGAAAAGCATATACATAATTTTTCATTACCTGTTACGAATTCTATGGGATTAACGATAAAGAAATGCTCTTGTGGGTTTGAAATAGAAGAAATATTTATGTAATTCATTACAGTATTTATTTACAATTTTATAATATCTAATTTTTTATACTATAAATTTAAATATTTTTTTCCTTAAAATTATAGTTATTATGTTTGAATTTTTAAATTTTCTTTTAGAAATTATATTATTTTTTTCACTTTTCGATAAATCTTAAACCATTTTTATCTGTTATTCATAAGTAATTGTAATTAAATTTTTGATTTTATAATTGGATCCTGTAGTTTTAGTCTTTAATTTTGGACTTAGAAGTTTTAAAGTATGAATAATGATCTTGAATCTATGATCATTGATAATAATATTTCAACTCAAAATAATGTATTATACAAGAGTAAAAAAATATTAGAGTCTGACACTAAACATGATGGTAGTACGCTTCCATGGTCTGTAAGAATTCTTAAATATTCTATATAATTGAATCTAAATAGGGTTGAAAAGTATAGACCAGAAGATTTAAAAGAAATAGTTTCTCATCAAGATATTATTCTTACTAGTAATTACAAATATAATTTATATATTATTATTTATTTTCAATTAGTTGAAGAATTTATTAAGAAAAATAGGATTCCTCATTTATTGTTTTATGGACCTCCTGGAACAGGGAAAACATCTACAATTTTAGCATGTGCTAAGAAAATATATGGTCCAAAATTTCGAAATCAACTTTTAGAAGTTTATATGAAACATTTTATTATAAAATTAACATGTTTTAGCTTAATGCATCTGATGAAAGAGGAATTGATGTAGTTAGAGAACAAATTAAAAATTTTGCAAGCACAAAACAAATATTTAAGTTTTATTTACATCTTTTTAAGAATTTTTTAACATAAATAGTTCTGGGTTTAAACTTGTTATTCTTGATGAAGCGGATGCTATGACTTTAGCTGCACAAAATGCTTTAAGAAGAGGTAATATTATTTTTCATTAATTTATATTAAAAAATAAAGTTATTGAAAAATATACAAAAAACGTGCGATTTTGCATAATATGTAATTATGTTAATAAGATTTCATTAGCAATTCAATCACGTTGTACTCGATTTAGATTTCAGCCCCTTTCTTCAAAAGAAATTTGTCTTAAACTTGACTATGTTATCAAAAATGAAAATATTAATATTAGTGAAAAAGGTAAAGCAGAATTAGTAAAACTTGCAGATGGCGATATGAGGAAAGGATTAAATATTTTACAAGCATGTCATGCAGCTTATGATTTTATTGATGAAGATGCAGTATATAACTGTGTCGGGAATCCCCATCCTGAAATTATTGAATTAATAGTAAAAAGTTTATTTAATGATGAATTTTTAATATGTTTGAATAGTATATATATATATATATTATTCTTAATTTTACTAATAGTTAATAGCTATTATAAAAGTAAAAACTGAAAGAGGATTAGCTTTGCTAGATATAATAACAGGAGTATACGAAGTTCTTGATGAACTTGAACTACCTATAAATTTACAATGTCATGTATTGGATAATCTTGCCATGATAGAGTAAAGCTAGATATATTATATATGTTTTCCTAATTAAGATAGGTATCGGCTATCAAATGGAGCATCTGAAAAAATTCAATTATCTGCCATGATAGGAACTATTAAAACAGGAATAGATTTAGCTGAAAAAATGAAAAAATAAGTTCTAATACAAAAATTTTCTGCAATATTAAGATTTATATTATATTTCTTCAATATAATCAATATTCTACATCAATAAATGCTATGCAAAAATTATTGTATCTAATAACTATAAAACTTATTCTTCTTTCGCACCAACTCTAGCTTTTTCAGCCTGTTCAATACTTTTCTTATCTGTTTTAACATCATCACCCATAGAAACACCGAAAAGTCCGGATGGCTTTTTAAAAGGTCTTTTAAGTTCACCAGTTGCAGGTCTTCTCCATAAATGCAATTGCACAATTTTCCCTTCTAATACGGTTTTAAGAGGAAGAATAGATTGAACAAGAAGAGGTTGGGAAAACTTAAAATATAAATGCATTACTAGTATCATGCCTTTAAAATGAATTACTACGTCAAAAGAATATAGTTTAACTTACAGAACCCTATAAGAGATTGCTTTATTGCTTTCTTTAGCTCACTTATATCATATTCTTTAATTGTAGTTACAACAAGTTGTTCCTCAGACTGACCGCTCATAGGATTAGTCGGTCTAATGTATTTCAAAGTAGTAAGATCTACTGGCATTAAAAAATATAATAATAAAATAATATTTACCATTTTTTCTTTTTATAGAAATATAACATATGTAATAAGTTAATGCAATAATTATATTTGAAGCAATGCAAAGAGATCTAATGTAAAACAAAACTTCAGGGTCATCAAAATTAATTCTTTTTGAAATTTGCATTGCACCTAAAATTATCATAAGATTTGTAACTTGAGGACCTAAATATTCAATTTAACATACGTATTAAAGACAATAAAATTAAGGAACATACTCATTTTTTATAAGTTAATCCTAATACAAAAATTGCTAAATCTCGTTATTTATTAACACTACCCTAACCTGACCTATATAAGTTCTAAATTTTTTACAATATATATTTTTTATTTATTATTTTTAATATATATTCATACTTATAAATATCTTTATAATTTATTATATTAGGATTTTATGTAAAGACATTTTTTTTAAAACTTGTTATTTTTTATTTTTATAAAAAAGTATAAATTCTGATTATTTTTTATTTAAATTGTAATTTATTTTATATATTATATTAAAATTATATTAAAGTATTTTTTAGTTAAAAAATTTCTTATTATTTTAATAAACTATTTAAGACAATTTTTATATTTTTAATTTCGATATTTAACCAATTTTCTTTCCAATAATTAATGTTCTAAGAAATCATTAAATCTAAGTTCTAATATTTATTCTCTATATTTTCGTATTAATTTAATAATTTTGACTATACATTATATTTTAATTTGTTATTTATAAAATTTATATATAATTATAATTACATACAATTATAAATTTTACTAAAATATTGTTTAAACTTAGTTAAACGCGATGACATGATTATTAATTATTTTTCCTGTGCTTCACTAATCTTACATATCAACTTTTTACTTTATTTGTCTAAAAATATATATTTCCCAAGAAACTGTTATTAATCTAACTAATTTAAGTGACTTATCGAACAAAGGTACTTTGAGTTATTATATAAAACATATGTTTTAGTAAGTTTTTGATCAAAAAAAAAAAAAATTATAAGTTTGTGTAATTCTTCTAGAAAAATAAGATGTTAAATTTGTTTATTTTTACTTTTTATTATTCATTATTTTATTATTTTTATAAATTTATTGTTTCGACTTATTAATACTAGTTATTTTATAAAACGTTAAAAATTTAGCTCTTTCGATTTTAAAATATATAAAAGCTACATTAAATAATATATTAAATCTTATTGTTTAGTGTTTACAATATTTTTTATATTAAATACAAGATATTTATTAAATATAAAATATTGAGAATGATAAATACGTTTACTTTACTTCGTAGATTTGATGAACATTTAGATGATCATGATCATGATCATGATCATGGTCACCACCATCACCATCTTGGTTGTGGAGTTAAAGAAGATTATGATGGAAATATGGGACTTAGAATATCATCAATATTTGTGATTATGCTCTTTTCATCGCTTGGTAAATAAAATTAACATAAAATATTTTCTTAATGATTAGGTGTCTTTTTCCCGTTAATTGTAACAAAAGTTAAACGTTTAAAAATATCTCAGCCATTAACTCATTTTATAAAATTTTTTGGTACTGGTATTATAATAGGAACAGCGTTTGTTCATGTAATTAGTTGTATGATATTATATTTGTTATTTATTCGTTTTTAGTTACTTCTACCGGCTTTTATGGAACTAGGTTCTTCTCCATGTCTTTATGGTATATGGGAGACATACAATTTTGCTCCAGTACTGATTATGGTTGGAATGCTTACTATATTTTTATTGGAATTATTTTCCTTAAGACATATTTCTTTAAAGTGTGCTGCGAATTCTATAGATATTACATCAACCTCTCAAACAAATATTTCTACTGATGATAAAAATCCTTTGGAGGTTCAGAAATCTTTATCTTCTGGTGCAAAAAATGACTTTGAGAAACAAAATTTAATTAAGAAATATATGTTAAAAAAGGATTTATTGACAGTTATTATACTTGAATTTGGGATTATTTTTCACTCTATTATTATTGGTTTTACTTTAGCAGTTACTGGGAATAAAGAATTTATAACTCTTTATATTGTAATAAGTTTTCATCGTAAGCATTTTGTTAAAATTATTTCATTATTTATTCTATTAGAAATGTTTGAAGGACTTGGTCTTGGTGCTCGACTTTTTGATATTGCTCAATATAATAATTTAAGTTATAATATACTTTTTGCATTTATTTATAGTGTAATAACATCTGTTTCTATTGCTATTGGCCTTGCGGCTAAAGCTCTATATAATCCAACATCGCCTACTGCTGTAATTATTTCTGGAATTTTTGATTCACTTTCTTCTGGAATATTATTATATGCAGGATTAGTAGAACTTCTTGCTGAAGATTTTATTATCAATTCAGAACTTCGAAATGGTGATTTGACAAAATTATTGTATGCTATTTTTTGTGTTGTATTAGGGTTTGTAACTATGGCTATTATTGGAATATGGGTTTAAAATAAAATTAAATATTAATCTAATTTATAAAGCTATTTATTTTCAATAATAATAAAATCAATTTCCATTTAACTTGTGATATTGTTTTTACAAATATATAGAAAAATTTGATAAAAAAATATTAAAAATGCTATAAAATTATAAAAGAAAAAAGTATATTAGTTTTTAAATTAATATTTTTTAATATCATTCAAAATGCAGTTAGATATCTAAGAAAATTAAAAGTAATGATGGTTAATAATGAGTTTAATTATCTTTGATATTAAAATTACTATTAAGAAAAAGGTAACGTATAAAGAAAAGATACGATGGGATTTTGAAATTTAAATTTGATAGAAATAAAAGAGGATTCCTTTATATTAGAATGCAATACCTAAAAAGTGATATTTAAAAAGTGATATTATAAAAATTATAGTGATTATTAAGACAAATTAGTTAAATAAATGAATGTGTTTTAAATAAATAATTATACCTTTATATTGAATAGTTATTATAGATAGGGTAGTTAAAAGTATATTATACTTAAAAGTTATGAATAAAAATAACTTGTTTAAAGTTTCATTTTTAAAATATTTTTTATAAAAATCTAAATAAACTTTTAAAAATACAAATTTAATATAAATTATTGAAATATATAATAATAGTGAAAAATTGTACTTCATTTAATCATCACATTATCGATATTTCTTTTATTTCTTGATTGTTTTAAAACGTGAAGTTTTTTATTTTTTATTATAAATGAAAGTATTTATATTGCTTTACTTTCTTGGAATAATATCTAATTTCTTAAAAAACAATGATATTTTATTTATTTTTTTTTTTAATTTTTTTTAGAATTTATTTATAAAAGATTTATATTAAAACTTAATAGGATATATAAAAACATTTATCATTGAAATATCTAAAATTAAGACCTTTTATACAGTAAGGATGAAATTTTGGCTTTTATTCTAAAAAATAATATACAAGATGAAACAAAACGTAAAAAAAAGTTCAATAAATATTATGAAGCATTAAAAAATGTAGAAATAGAACTAGATAAAATTTGTAAAAAAAAGATAAAAAGTGCACTTGGACTAAAGTTGAAACGAAATTTGATAAATTTTTTGAAAGATTAAATGATGATTTATAAGGAATATTTAATCTTAGATTTGATCTTAGATCTGTGGAAAATCAACAATGCCTATTTTTTGAAGAAGCATATTCTTCTCTTTCAATTAATTGTAATCAGTTAAGATATACGTCTTATGAGGAGAAGTGTAATGAAGCTGTAGAAAGCGTACTTGTAAGGGCGCTTAAAGTGAGTTTTGAAATAAATACATATAAAAGTTGAAGTTTGTCCGGAGCTGGCTCGAGAAAGTGGTGAATTGATGAAGTTATGTCTTGGTTTTGAGAAGACTTATATGATTCTTATGAGTAAAAAATCAATTAAATCTTATTTCAAAGATTGAAGTTGAAAGCCTAAAGGATAATGAGTTAGAAAAGAAATCTCTTTTTTTATTTAAGGGATGTTATTTTATGAGAAAAGTTGCAACGAACGATCTAAATTTGATTGTAAAAAGCTTTTAGAAAATTAAGAAAAAGACATTATTTACACGCTATTAGGTTCAGATTTTAGTCTTATAAAACTAGAAATTACATTGGCTGAAAAAATAGGCTTAAAAAACTTTATAAAGAGGCAGCGGAACAGTGTTTTTATTAGGTCATCATACGAAGATACAACTGCTTTACGGTACTGTTACTTTAAAATGGAAGTTTTATGAATAGTAATAATAAATGTGAAAAAATTCTTAAAAAACTACGAAAATTTTAAAAATCATGAGATTTTAATATATGTGATAATAATATTAATAATAATACATATAAAATCCAAAAATACTAAGAACTATAAGAAAATATAAAAAATTATTGAAGTTTTTAAATCAAAAACAAGAAAATTATCTATTCAACAAAAAGGATTTAAAAACTAGTCTGAATTGTATACATACCTTGTTGAAGTCTCTATAAAACAGCAATCAGGCAGTCTTTATTCCTAAAGTTTTTTGAAGCTTTATGTAATAATATAATATTAGCATGTTATAAAAAAGACCTTGAAGCAGTGGTAAATAAACTATTGCAAATGAGAATGTACGGTTTATTTTATGGTTTAGGTAAAGAATAGTTTAAAAGATTATATGGATAAGGTAGTAGAAGAATGTCAAAAACTTAGGACAACAAGTGATCTCTTATTTTTTCTATTTATTCAATTATTTAAAATAATTCGAATATTTATAGCTGATGTCTAAATGAGAGCTATCTTTTTATGAGAAAAATTGAACAAAAAGTGAGATTTTTTGATAGAAGACTGCGGAAAATTAGAAAAAAATTATAAAAATCTAAAAAAGATTCAAAAAAAATTGAATAATTATATCATATCTCGAGTTAATATTATAATCGATTAAGAAATTTAGGAAAGTTGGAAAAAGAATTGTTGAAAGAAAATAGAGAATATTTTAAAGATGAGAATGTTTGTAAAGAACTTAAAAAGAAATGTAAAAAATGGTTCAAAAGAGGAAACAGCGATTTTTTTTGTATGTGTTATGTTAAATATTACATGCGAATAATGGTTAAGAATGTAAGATCTAAATGCTAATCATTGAAAAGACATATAGAAGTTTGTAATGTTGTCAATGATGTAACTTATGAAAATAAAATGGAAGAAATCTGTAGGTTTTGAATCCTATATTGTAAAAAGTTTGCACTAAATTGTAGAGAGTTTTAAGAAAATGAGAAAAATAGAGAATGTAGGAAATTTGAAAAGAATTGTAAAACATTTTTGAAGTTTGAAAAAAAATTGATATATAAATTAAGACAGTTTATCAACTGGTGCAGAATATATAATATTTTTTAATAAATATTGTTCTCAGTGAAAAGAATTGAATGATAATACATTTATAAGTTTATGTTTAAATATTATTAATAAAGAAAACATTAAGAAAAAATTTTGTTAAGAATTGATTAAACAAGTGAATGGACTGTGTTTGAAATTAAAGGTTGATCTTATTGGTGTAAGAGTTAGGAAAAATAAAAGAAAATTATAAGAAAATTAAAGAAAAGGCTGAAAAAGCAATGGAAGAAACTTATTTTGTTTTCTTAACGAAAATAATTAGTGATGAATCTCTGTATAAATTTGTCTAATATATTCGATAGAGCAAAAAAAAACATAAATATTTAAACTTGTAGAAAGTATAAAGATAAATGAAAGATACATGAAAAAAAAAGAAATAATGATATTTGATTTAATATTATAAGCACTTACTTTTTATAGAGTTGATAGGGATGTATCATTATTTGGAGGGATATTGTGGTTTAAAAAAGAATGTAGTTATGAGAATGAATCTGAAAAAATAAAAAGCATATGCGTAGGATTAAGGTTGCTACATCTAACGTTGCAAACATTAGAAACAATAATTAAAAATATAACCATTAAAAAGACAACTGTTATAATGTCAGAAACAGATGCATCAGAAAAGATATTGACAAAGGGAGAAAAGTATGTATCGACCTATATAATAGATATGTCATTTGTATGTATGTCAATACATACAAAAACGCTGATATATTTGAAAATATTGATGCTGATATTCAAAATAACATTGACAATAACGCTGATATCTACAAAAGGATGTAAGCCTGTCAATTGTATCATAGAAGATGAAGCAGGCCATAAGGTTAAACAGAGGTATGAAAATGAGCGGCTGGCGTATTATAAAAGGGATAACATTAATAATTATTATTTCTGTTATGATTTAGAGAAACGAATAGATAAATAGGGTCCAGGATGGTATATATGTATTTAAGAGGGAAATTAAAAGCTGAATAGATAAAATAGAAAGGATAATAGAGATTGAAAAGGGATTGTCTTTTTTGTATCAATTTATTCTGTATTTATTAAGTCAAATGATATTGATTATTTGTTTGATGCGTGTTTATTATTCCCTTTTTATAATGTATTTTCTTAAATTTATTTCAAATTTTCCGAAAATTTATTTCGCATTTTTTTCATGTCTTTGATTTCTTTATAAAATATTTAGGTGCATAGCAATTACGGTGATGATGATAGAAAATATTTTAAGAGTGTTTTTTTTTGATTTAAAAAGAATGTTTCTTTTGAAATTTTTTATTATTTATGTATAAAATCTGTTTATTTAAAAATTATTTTTAATTTTATCATTTTTATTAATTTAATATAAAAATTTTAATAAAAAATCTAAATTTAATATTAAGAAATATTTAATTTTTACATATTTTATTGATCCGTTCAATTTTTTTAACTTTAAAAAAAAGAAAATTAGAAAATTAATATTTGTTTAAATTTTGATATTGAAAAGTTTTATTGAAAAATAATTAAAATAGAAATTAATAAAAAAATAAAAATTAGCTATGAAAAATAGAAAGAATAATAATAAATTTATATAAACTATCTGGAACGAAGAACAGAACAGAAGAAAATAACTTTAGGGATTTAGAAATCTTTATTCGTGAAAAAATTAATATCTAGAAAAAAATAATAATTGATAATTTAGTTAAAGCTAGCAATGATTAAAGTATAGTGTTTTTTGGCAATATTAAAAATTTGTATGTATTTAAAGATGTCTAATACATCTGTATTATATTTTCTAATTGAATATAGAATTCACTTAAAAATGAGTTATTGCTGCAATTAGAATTATTTAAATAGGTAAGAAAGTAGTTTTTTTTTTTAATATATTAATATTGCATGGTTAATTTTTTCTAAAAAATATTTAATAATATCAATTATATTAAATATCTTAGAAAAATTAAAATTATAAAACTAATATTTACTAATTATTTATATAATACATTTATTGTGAAGAAATATTAATGTATTTTGTATATTTATGTATTTATATATTAATTTAAATATTTTTTTAAATTCTAAATATTTTTATAATTTTAACTATTAAAAAAAGAATTTTTAAATGAAACGGTATTGATTAATTTAAGATATTTTCTCTGATGAATTACTCATCAATATTATATTTTAATACCCAGACAATTTTTAAGTGTATTATAAAGTTTTAAAATTAAAATTTAATCTCAATTTTGTTATATATTAAATTTGAATTTATAAATGCATATTATAAAAAATTAAATTTTAGATTTTTTTTATTTATAAAATTAGTTTATTATAAGGAAATTGTTTATTAATAATTTGAAATATTATTTTATTTGTATATGTAATTAGTTTTTATTTAGATATTTTATAAATTTAAATTTTAAAAATTAAATAGTTATGAGAAATAATTAAATAAAAATTTAGTATGTTACTATTCATTAATACTGATTTTTAATTAACTATGAAATTGTTATACAATTTTTTTTTAACCTAAATCCAAAATACTTAAAAAATTTTGAAAATATTTAAAAACAGAATATAAAAAAATTAATATTTAATTTTTTTATATAAGTTCATTAATATTTGTTAATCGTTTTCTAAAAATATTATAATTTATTTAAATATAATTCATTTCTTAAAGGTTTTTATACTATAGAATCCTGGATTTCATTAAATATAATTAGAAATTTCAGTATTACTGTGCATATTGTAAATAGTTATCTTTTCAAATTCAATTTATCTTTTTATAATCTAAATATTTTAAATTATTTTTTATTTTATTAAATTTAATTAATATACATAAATTAGGTTTTTATATTTTTCATTATTTATATATTTATAACTTTAACATTGAAATCAATAAAAATAATTGTAATACAATTTTATTAAAAACTTAAAAATATAAAATTAATATACTAAAAAAATTAATATTTTAACCATAATAAAAGTGATTATATTCTAGAACGAAACTATAAAAATATATTAAAAGAAAAATAATTTAATATTAAATATATATATTAGAATGTTTATTAAATAGATTATTAACAAAAATATTAATATCTACTTTAGTAATTTATAATAATAATTTTAGAATAATTTCATAACCAAAAAATACTATTTAATCAATAAAAGTTATTGATTATTAAAATTGTTTCAGAAATATTTATAAATTTATGTATTTAAAAATATCATTTTTAAAAAAAAATATAAAAAAATTCAAATACAACTTAAAAATTTTTAGCAAATATTCTTCTAAATTGCTAAATAAGAAATTCTATTTTAAAAATTTAAAAATATAAATATAAATGAACTCAAGTTATAAAATTAAATTTTATTTTCAAGTTTACTAATGACTTTAAATTTAATAGCATTAATTCAAATTTAAAGATAAACTTTTAATTATATTTTTAGATTTTTTTTAAAAACATAAACATTATTAAAAAAAATTATAGATTTTGTTTTTAATTTTAAAATACATTTTTAGAATTGTTTATAATTTTAATATCATAAAGATATTTAAAAAACTAAAACCATTAATTTTAGAATTAAGATTAATAAACAAAAAATGCGAATTAAAAACATTAATCTTTTTTGTACATTTAAAATACAATTAATGATACAAAAAGACATTTCATAAATTTATTTATCTAAAAAATAAAAGTCTGTAAAAATTAATAAGTTTTCTATTAAAAAACAATTAAAAATGTAATTTTAAAAATAAACTCAAATGAACATAATATATAAATATATATGAATCTAGAAAAATATTTGATAATATAAATAAATTTGAAAAAAAAAAAAAAAAAAAAAAACGAAATTATATATAGTTTTAAAATATTAAAGGAAATCTGAATAACCTATTCAACAAGCTCATAAAACATCCGATTTGTATATTAATGATTTTCATATATATTAAAAATTTATTTTAAAATTTAAAAGTAATAAAATCTTTAGAATCTATTTTTATTGGAGCAGAATACATTATTAAGAAAAAATATATAGATTGATTAAAAATACTATTATAGTATTCAAAATTATCTATGTATTTGTTCTATGTGTTTATTCTTAAGAAATAAAATGTTCTTATGTTATAAATCTAATACTAAATAGAATGATTCTATTCTCTCTGCTAATATTATAAGTACAATAAATTCATTGATCATATAATTATAAAAATTTACACGTTTATCAAAATCTTTAGCAATATTATTTAGTGGCCATGCAAAAGGTTAGAGCTAAAATAAGAAAATTTTAGAGAATAAACATAATTCAGACATTTATAAAAATGTTAGTAAAATTGTGGATAACTATTTAATATTAAAATAACATTTGTTTGTCCATTAATATTTTTATTAAATATTTTTAATTAATTAAAAATCAATTAAAGAAGTAAAAAATTCATTTAAATATTTCTAAAAAAAAGTTATGAATCTACCAAGCTATAATTGTTAAATCATCTAATAGATTACAATTTTTGGAATACTAACATTTTATTATTGTAATTTAAAAAATAATTTATTTTTTCATTCTTAGATTACAAAAAATATAAATATAACAAATATTTTAAGTAAATATATTTAATTATTATAATTATTATTGAAAAATATTATGTTTTTTTAGGAAATATAATAACATTTTTTGATAAATTGAACTCTTTTAAAAAATTTAAATTTCATTTTTAAAACACACTATCAATTTTTTGTATATCAAAAAGAATTTCAATTAAAAATTTATGTTATTCGAGAATTTTTTTCATATTGATATTATCTTTATAAGGATGTTAAGTATTTTTGATTATTTAAATTAAGAAAAGAATATATAAAAAATTCAAGGACTTTTGTACATTTGAAAAATAAAAATATAAATCTTTAAAACAAAATAATTTAAGAATCTACTAATTTAAAAACATAATAATAAAAAGTAATAACCTTTTCAAATGATAACTAAAAATAAACTAAAATATTGATTCTTAAAGAAAACATTTAATATATCATAAAAAACCAAAATTAAATATTGCAAGAAATTAAAAGAATAATATAAAATTCTTTTAAGAACATTTAAAAATATTTTGAAAGTTATGATTTTACAAACTAAAACTGAAGTTAATTTCCTCAAAGTTAATCAAAACAATATACTAAAATTTATAAATGTAAAAGATCTATGAAAAACTTTTACATAAATAACTAAAAAATATACAAAATTTTTAAAACCAAAAGTTAATCAAATGCATAAAAATATTAATAAATTTCAAAAAAAATAACTATTATTACTTAAGAAACATTTTTATAATTTAAATTATGTTAAAAATAAAATTGATAAAAAGTTGAAAAAAAAATACAATATTATATACATAACTTTGAAATTTACATTTTAATTCAACAAAACTAAATATAAAAATAACTAAAGATGAATAAATGTATGGAATAGTTTTAAATAAATAGTAAAAAATTAACTGCGTTATATTTCCAAAAAAAAGTTACAAAAAAAGTAAACCTAAATTTAAAAAATGAAAACAAAAAAATCAGGGTAATATTTATATATATAAAAATACAACAGAAGATAAAAAAACAATAAAAATATATAAGCACTAAGAATCATAAAAATTATATTTAATAAACTTATAATTATTTAAAACTTTTATATTTTAAAAATAATTTTTTATGAAAATTTAAAAACATAAAAATACAAACTCAGTAAGAAAAACATATAATTATAATAAAGTAATATTTATGTTTAATCATTTATTGTATAATTTGTTATATATCTATTATTATTTAGTTATATCGGAATTTTTTTTGTCGATATTTTTCAAATATTAAATGATACTTTTTTTATAAAATTTTATATGTTGTTTTCATTATAAATGAAAAGATTTACGCTATTTTGTTTTCTTAGAATAGCATATACTTTTTCAAAAAATAATGGTATTTTATCTTTTTTTTTCTTTTTAATTTTTTTAAAACTGATTAATAACAAAGAACCGACCTTATTAGATACATCGTTAGACTCATTAGATTTAATAGGGTATAAAAACTTTTAATTAGTGGCAAAACATTCAATTAACATTTTTTATCTAGTAAAGATAAGGTTTTAACGCTACTTCTAGGAAAAGAGGCAATAAGCGATCAATGTGTACCAAAGCTACAAGAATACTGCAAAAATTTGAAAAATATGGCTTTAGAACCGAAGAATGTGCATCCAGCATTAGGGGGGCTTTGCGGTAATGAAGATGAGGAATGTAATAATTATAAAAATAGAATTAATACTATTTTAACTGGTATCAAAGAATCTCTTATGCGTATTTACGAAAAGCTCAATACTGACGGATCTACTTTGGATCAAAATGAATGTAATTACTCTTATTTTCGATGTTTTTTTTTCTGGCATTTTCCTGATTTTTTAACTATCTGTAATCTTATAATTGAAAAATGTTATGAAAAAATGAGTCAACATCTAGCTTATAAAGTTCTTTTTAAATCTCTTACCGGGAATTTAAAAAATCAGACTACTTGTGAAATTAATCTTAAGGAACCTTGCTCAAAATTCAGTACTGAGAGTTATTATTTAGCGTGGTATTGTTTCTGGAAAAGAACTACATGCATGACTCTTATCAAGAAAGCACAAGATAATTGTAAAGCTCTTAACAATAGTATTGAAAATGCACTTAAGGATCATACGTTAGAAAAACAATGTCATTCTCTACTTCAAAGATGTTATATTCATTTTCCAGATTGTGAAGAAACACTGAATTGCGAGAACTTTAAAAAACGCTGTGAAGAGAAAGGCATTACATACTCTCCTTTTCATGATGGTCTTTTTTTTGATCCAATAGGTTTACCGCCTACATTAGAAAAAAGAATAGGTTTTCAACAAATTTTTGCTAAAGCAGCGGCTACTGGTATTTTAGTCAGTAAACCTACAATTACGAAATCCTATCGTTTTTTATTATTATCACTCCATAATAAGCAGATAAGTGCAGTTGCTGGATGCGTTTATTATTTAAATAGATGTGCTTTTAAACAATTGTCAGAAGAATTAGCAAATATGTGTAACGCAACTAACATTGTTGAAATTTGTGTGGAATTAAGTAAACAAGTACCAGAGGAATGCAACTCTCTTGAATTAGCTTTGAAAAACAAAGGACTCTTTAATATGAGTGCTACTGATAAATCTGATCTATACACTTTACATGGACTATCCAAGATAGTTCCTGAAGAAGATTATGCGAGTCTTGTTCTAGATTGTTATCATCTAGAGTCACTTTGCAATCAGAGTATTATGGATTCATGTAACAATTTAAGACAAGTATATCATAGAAGTCAATTTTATAATATAGCAAAAGATAAATTAGAAAAAGAATTGTTTGGATTATTTCGTAATTTAAGTTCAAGCGGGGTTAAGGAATGTGCAGTCAAGTTGACACAAAAATGCCAAATAGCTAGAAACAACACTATAGATATACTTGCATTATGTTTGAAGCCAGAAGAAGCATGCAAAATATTTGCAGAGGATGTAAAAAGAAAGAGTCTTCATTTACGACATGTTTTAGATAAAGTGAGAGATTATCCACAAGAAAAAGATTGTCTCGTTCTTGAGGAAAAGTGTGAAGACTTAACAAAGGATTTCGAAGAACTTAATGGTCCTTGTACCACGCTAAAGAGGAATTGTGCTCATTTGAGGAACGCGAAAAAACTAAAAGACAGTTTGTTAAGTAAAAATGCAGATATTTTAGCAAACGTCGATAATTGCACAGCATATTTAAATATGAAGTGTCCTCGATGGCTTAAAAGGGAAACAAATCTGTTTAATCTTATATGTATAGAACACCACAAATCGTGCATTATAATGACTGAAGACATGCAAAATCATTGTTCGGCATTTAAAGAAAATATGAAAAGTCAAGATGTTGTTAAAAAATCAGAAGACAGTGAAAAAAGGGGTGATATTTGTTTTTTTTGGGGTGGATACTGTGAAATGTTTATGAAAAGTTGTCCTCATAAATTAGAACAAAATGATACTGACATAAATGGGCTTTGTGCAGAGCTCAAAAAAAATTGTAGGACATTTTATAAAAAAGAACTCTTATTGAAAGATCTTATGTACATTATGAAAGGTTTTTTGACTGATAAGAATGTTTGTAGTAAACAATTAAGTAGTTATTGTTCGAACTCAACACAATCAAATAAAACTCTTAAAAATTTATGTATAGAATATAAAGATGAAAAGGATAAGACATGCGATAGACTTGTCAATCGAACAAAAATATTCTGTAATATATTTCTAATTAGGTTAGATAAAACTTCTAGTGACTTAGAAAATAGAGCATATGAGTTTAAAAAAATTAAAAAGCAAGCTGTAAAAGCTGTTAGTGATTCGGGTTTACTTTTAGCAATTCCTCAAACAAAAGACAAACAAAATCATTATCCTACTAATACGCATAGCAATATTACGGCTTATATTAGGCTCATGCGTCGTAAAAACATTCTAAATTTACAACCGTCTATACGTCAAGGACTAGCATTTGATTTGATGTCTTTAGTTATAGAGCTGTATCTAGAAGCTAAAGGTATCTGCGATCATTTTATCCGAATGTGTGTCTTTGAGAATGATTGTCCTAAGTTTAAGGATTCATGCAAAAAAATACACAATTATTGCAAAGAATTTGAATTACCTAAAGCTACACCTTTTGTAACAACATCTATATCAACAATAACAATGACAGAATCAATAATAACAGGTAAAGGATGTATGGTATATCATGTAAGGACCAGCCTAGTGATGCATAAATCAGCATCTACAAAAACAAAAATAAATACATTAGTGGCAACAGTTACACAAAAGTGCAATCCAGTACCATGCATAATGGAAAAAGAGACACAAACAAAAAAAGTTAAACCTAGTGGGGAAACAAGTAATAAAATATTAAATAAGGGAATAAAAATATCTGGACTGGGAATAATAAATATTATTATTATATGGATAGTGGGGATCTTTGCTATAATTTAAATAAAGGAACTAATATCTATTTATGCTAGATTGTAATGCGGAAAATAAGGAAAATTAAAAAAAAATACGCTAAAAAAAATACACTAAAATACACTAAAGACATATAAAGGATTTAAAAAAGGTTTTGATGAAATATCTAATTAGGCATATAAGTAATATAAGAACTTAAAAACATAATGAAATTTCTATCATAGTCATTAAATATTATATAAATACTAAATAATGTAGTAAATGAATAATTGAATAAAACTGAAAAATTTTAAATTCACTTAATATCTAGATCATAAAACACCAATAGGAAAATAAATTATCAAAGATTGATCAGTATCTAATAACTATTTCATATCTACTACCCCATCTACCCCACACTAGTTATGTACCTTCCTAACTTGCTTAGAGATAGCGAGGAAGTAAAATATAGAAAAAAAACATAGTAAAAAAAATTATTGAGAAAAAAATATTAAAAAATGATTTTATAAAAATATGAAAAAATGAAAAGAAATAAATGAAAGGATTTATTATAATTTTTTAAAAAAAATAAAATATTAATTATTTATTATAATTAAAAAAAATCGTTTTAAGCAAATTTATTAAAAATAATATCTATAAATATAAAAAACAGAATGTATATTTAATTTTTAAAGATATTTTTTAAAAATAATATTAGCCTTTTTCAAAATTTGTTTTCATTTTTCTAGATAATTACTATTTTCTAATAGTTTTTTTAAAAGTTAATTATACTTTAAAAATTTTATTTTAATCAAATTTTTAATCTTCATTTTGTCAAATTTAAAACATTTAAATCGTTTTTATTCATTAAATATTTTTAAATTTTGCTTATTAATATCAGGAATATATAGAAACAGTTATTAATAAAAACAGTGTATATTTTTTAGGGTAAAAAAGTATTTTTAAAAACTACTCTATTTCTTAATAATATTACTAAGGGCTGTATACAAAATAAAAATATAACATATATTAAAGATTTACATACACTAATAATCCAGCATAACTCTTCATTTATATTAATATTCTTTAGAATTTGTCGTGAATAATTAAAAAATGGTTACTACAAAAAAATAAGATTGAACATCTTTTTGTCTTGATTATAAAAGTTGATTACAAGAATGTTACTGAGTAGAAAGAGAAGATAAAAGAATACTATAGGACATTAATTAATATATCATTAATTTTTCAAAAAATATATAAGGAATTAAAGAATTTTTGCAATAATAAAAAACAAGAAAATAGACAAAATTAAAAACGAGTATTGATACTAGGTCTAATGCATTTAAGAGAAAATTAGAAACAATACTAAGAAAGAATATTTTAGTGTCATAAATAATGACTATGCAAATTAACAGTCATGCCTATTTTTAAAAAAAGTATTTTCTTTATTCTTAAAATAAACTCAATGAATAAATGTTATCAAAAAAATCTAAAAATTTACTAGAAAAAATTTCTTTAAGGAAACTGAAAAAATATAACTTTAATCAAAATACATAAGCATCACTAGAACAAAAACAAAATAAATATTTCTTTAAAGGTCATAATAGAAAAAATATTTGTAAATATTATTATTAGAATATTACTAAAACATTTCTCCTATTATTTGACAAGTGTTATTTTTGTAGAAAAATCTAAAGGCATAAACTAGTCATAAACTTGTTAATGAATTTCAAAGGAGAAAGCCTATTTATATTACATCAAATTCTGATTTTAATCCTACAAATACGGGATTATTGATATTATTTTTCTATAAAGAGAGCTTATAGGAACAAAGAGACTAAAAAATAAAACTGAAGATGCTAAGAAAAGACTGAAGAAGTTATGAAAGTAATAAATTTTATTTTATCGAAATTAGAAATAATAGACTATATCTACAGATAAAATTATAGACAATATTTTAGTTACACCTAATGAAGTAAAAAATATAGTACACTTCAAGTTTATAAGCATAAAAATTTAAATAACGAAAAAAAACTAAAAACATTTAGTTCTATAGCGAAAATATCTGATATACATTTAGGATTGAAAGAAACATGCTATCATTTTAAAGAAAATTATAGATTTGAAAAAATGTAAATCTGAAAATAGGTCTAATAAAATATATGGAATGTTCTCAAAACTAGAACCACTGGAAATAGAACAGCATAAAACAAAGACAGTTATCAAAAATACAACTATAAAAATAATAATTATTACAAGAGAAACAGAAGACGTATGAAAAAGGAGTATGAAAAGGGAAGAAAATATACCATTACTCATATAACAAATATAAAGATTACGATTTTTTTAATTTTTGTCTTAAAATCAAAAGAAAACTTAAATTTATTTAAAAAAAAATAGGAATTGTAATCTATTGACCTATTCTAAATTAATTTCCTATCAAAACGCTTACTATCTTTATCTATGTGGTCTATGGTTTCGGAAGATGATGTTTCTATCTATAATCCTATTTTAGAAACTTCTATCACAGCTAAAGTTAACCCAAATATATAGTTTATAAAACAGTTGAAATTGAATGATTGTGGATTAGTATTTAAAATAAATTTGACTTTGTTTTTTTCTGGAAAAAGATAGTGTTTTGCTACTTTATAAAAATCCGTATCTTCTAATATTTACATTTTCTTTAGTGCGATCTAGTTTTAGTTTAAAGGAAAGGATTTCACTTAAATGATTTTTGAAAAAAATTCAAAGAAAAATTATCTAGTGATTTTTTTTACATAATCACCGTTTTCTTGTGATCTTAATTTGCGCCAGCATATTTTAGATGCATATGCTAAATTTGGATGAACTAACGAAGTCTTATTTAGATGGTGTTTGCACCCCACCCCTAATCACCCCCCCCTCCCCTCTGTAACTTTCCCAGGTAACTTATTTGATAGATTATTTCATGATTTTTTAGCAAGGCGTGATGATTTAAAAAGAGGCTTATTATATGTAGGAGAACCTCCTAGTTTAGCAGAATGTGCACCTTATGTTTATGAATGTCATAACTTATTAGAGATTTTTAAAGATCTTACTACTAATTGTACAATACTGGAAAATGAATGTTATAATGGGTACAAAGACTATGATAAACTTGAAAATTCTAAGCTTATTAAGTCGATTTGATGTTAATTAAAGTAGTTTTATCTTTGACTCATAAATTATATTTTCTAAACAGAATGTAATTTGAGTTATTACTTTTCAATTTATATGATTTCGATTTTGATAATAATGTTATTATAAAAGTTATTATTTTTTACGAATATATTAATAGGACATAAACAATATTAAAAGCTAAATAACTATGGAAAATAAAACAGTAAAACTAAAATTTAATTATTAGGAACCGGGTCAAATCATAAGGCATTATCATTGAATCATGTAAAGTATTGGTTTTTGTCATAAATATAATCTAGAAAATAGATAATAAGAATAATTTTATTTTTATAAGCTAGTTTTTTCATAAAAAAGTTTATAAAAAATAAAAATACATTAAAATTAAAAATTATAATTTTTTTAAAAATAATAAATAGTAAATGAAATCCTATTTTTAATATTTTTGCATTAAACCAGTTATTCAATATTAGTTTTTAAAAAAGTCTTTAAAAACAAATTATATATTTAGAGATTTTTATACTTGTTCTCATTATTTACATAAAATGTATTATAAAATATGTTGTATCAGAAAAAATATATTTTAGATATTTTTTATTTTTTTTGAATTTTTATTTTCTAAAAATATTTTAACTGAATAAAATTTCAAATATCAAATAAAAAATTTTTAAATTAAAACTTATTTTTAATTCTAATTAAAAAAATTATATTTAAGCTAATAAAAAACATTTCCTAATAAACGTTTAAGAAATGTATAAACAGAATTTAGAAGAAAGTATGTATGTTTAGATAAGCAAGTAAAATGACAAGAACTGCAAAATAAATTAAAAATAGTCTTTTCTGTGTTAATTTAGATCGATTTTTTTTTAAAAACTCTATTTTCTTTATATAATTAGCCTATATTTTTCACTAAGCCATTTTCTTACTAGCCATGCTTTTTATATTATATTTTCTATTCGTTTTTGCGTTATCTATATTTACTCCTGATTTACTCCATACTACTCTAGAGACATTTGAACATAAATAAAACTATAAAACATATTCTAAAATTAACCATTATTGTGTATTTTACTCCTAATTTTATTTATTTTAAAATGTATACTTTTAATTCCAAAAAAATTCAAATGAATGGATAAATATTTATATAATTGTTGTCATTTCTAAAAAGAACATTTAAAAAGAATATTTAGAATAATAACTTGTAGAATAGAATAATCTATATTACAGTAATATCTAAAAATTTGACTGTATGAAAAGCCAAAAATATAAAATTAAAAATGATTTATGAAAAATATAAAAAATGTAAACTAAAAATTAATCACAAAAACAAATGTTTGAGATATTTATAAATTCAAAAAATTATAAATATTTTTTAAAAAAATATGTCTTATACATCAAAAACTAAAAAGAATTAAGTTTTTTAAGGTTGATGAATATAAAATTCTTTTTAAATTCCAAAAAAGTTAAAGAACAAGAAAATTTAAAACAAAAATTAAAAAATTTAAAGTCAATAAAGCAATATAATGGAATTTATTATTTAGAAGTGTACAGAACTTGTACGAAATAAGAAAAAAATAAAAATCCTAAACCAAAAATTGAAACACACAAAGGTATAAATAAATTTTAAAAGTCATAATAATTATTATTTAAAAAGCATTTTTGTAATTTGAATTATTCTAGAATAAGGAAAGTCAACAAAAAGTTTAAAAAAACAAAAAAAAGCCATATAAATAATTTAAAATTTGTATTTCAACTCTAAAACCAAAAGCAAAAAATAAAAATGAATAAATTTATGAAATGGCTTTAAATAAAAAATAAAAAGTGAAAATCTTGACTATATTTTCAAGTTTTTTAGAAGCACTCGGAAAGTTAAATTCAAAAAATAAAGCAGATGTAGAAAAGATCAAGACAATACTATTTATATCTATAAAAATGAAATAAAAAATAGGGAATAATAATAAAAAGAGCATTAGAAAGTAAAAACTATAAAAAATATTATTAATAAAATTATGTTATTTAAAACGTTTATTTTAAGAATACTTTTTTTATGAGAATTTATATATTAATATTAAAAACCCAATGAAAGTTAAAGCATCTAGGTACAATACAGAATAGTACATATTTGCCTATTTACTTATTATATTTTATTATCGTTTATCACTACTTTTTTTGTAAGAATGATATTTTTTCTACGTCAAATATGAAGCATTTTTTATAAAAATTATTTGTTGTTATTATAGATGAAAGCATTCGTATTAGCCAATTTTCTTGGTATAGCGTATGCTTTCTCAAAAAACATTGGTACTATATTTTATTTTTCCAGATTTTTAACTTTTTTTTAGAATTCGTTTATAAGAGATCTATGTCAGATCCATCTCAAGATCCATCATTAGATTTATCATTATATTTGTCATTGGATTCAATAGGGTACAAAAACCTTTAAGCAATACTAAAATATCTAGAGTTAACCTTTTTTCAGTAAAGAAAATATTTTGGCTTTGATCCTAGGGGAAAAAGCAATAGATAATGAATGTAAAACAGAACTAAAAAAATACTGCAATAGTTTGAGAAATAGCGGCTTAATTCCAGAAAATACGCATCCAACATTAAAAGAACTTTGTGAAAATATAGAGCAGGAATGCACAAATCTCAATGATAAAATTAATACCACTTCGAATGATACCTGGAATTCTCTTTATGATATTGTTACAAGTATTTCAGATAAAAATTTTCATTTAGAAAAAATTCACTGCAACTATGCTCATGTCCAATGCATGATTTTTCGAAAATTTTCTGGTTTTTCTTCTATATGCAATGAGATAACTGAACAATGTTATCATCAAATAAATGAAGATTTGGCTTATGAAGCTCTTTTAAGGACTCTTCCTAGGGATTTGGAAAGTCAAGCAATATGTGAAAAAAAAATTAAAGAATCTTGCTCCAAGTTAAATAGAGAAAGTTATTATTTACTCTGGTCTTGTTTTCTCTTGAAGGAAACATGTGGAATTCTCCTTAATAAAACAAAAGATAACTGTGAAGATCTTAAAAATCTAAAAAATACATTGAAAAATGTTAATACGTTGGGAAATGACTGTTATCCTTTACTTAGGAAATGTTATTTCCACTCATCAAACTGCGATGAAGAGGATAAACAAAAATGTGCGAAACTTAAGAGTCTTTGTAAGGAAAAGAACATCATATATTCCCTCCCCCACCACGATCTTCCTTTTAACCCATTAAACTTTCCACTTACATTGCAGGAAAAAATAGATTTTCAACAGCTTCACACAGAAGCGTTAACTTTTGGTATTTTTCTTGGAAAACCCTTGTCGACAAAGTTTTCTCATTTTTTGTTATTTTCAAAACATTATGCTGGAGAAAATGTAGATAATTTAGACAATGCTAAGTTATGCACTAAGTCTCTGAAAAACTGCGCTTCCTTTGAATACATAACAGAGGAACTAGCAAATATCTGCAAAAAAACTGACCAAAATAAGGTCTGCGAAGAATTAAACAATGAACTAGAAGAAGAATACATGTCTCTCAAATTAGTTCTCTATAACAAAAAGCTTTCCAACGTAAGCGATGCTACTAACTCTAAATCCTACTCATGGAGCGAATTACCAGGGACAATTTCCAAGGAAGACTGTACAAGTCTTAACTATAAATGCTATTGTATGGATCCATATTCTAATAATACTCTTTACAATGCTTGTAGAAATCTAAGACTAGAGTGCTTTAAATCGGCAATTTATGGACAGGCAAGGGATGTGTTGGAGGAAGGATTGTTTGGATTACTTCACAACTTAGATCCAAAAAGAACTAAAGAGTGTATAGCCAAACTAGTAGAAAGGTGCCAAATGGTCAGAAACAATAATATAAATCTACTCTCAATGTGCTTAAGACCAAAAGAGACATGTGAAGCACTTGCAAAAGATGTTAAACTCAAAAGTCACCATCTGCGACGTATTTTAGATAAAGCAAGAGACTATCCCCGAGAAAAGGATTGTCTCGTTTTGGAGAAACAGTGCGAAGATCTGACAAAGGATTTTGAAGAGCTTAATGGTCCTTGTGCCACGCTAAAGAGGAATTGTGCTCATTTGAGGAACACGAAAGAAGTAAAAGACAGTTTGTTGAGTAAAAATACAGATATTTTGGCAAACGTCGATAATTGTACAACATATTTAAATAGAAAATGTCCTCGGTGGTTTAGGAGGGAAATAAATCCATTCAATCTTACATGTGTGGCGCATCACAAATCATGCGTTATAATGACTGAAGAGGTGCAAAATCATTGTTTGGCATTCCAACAAAATATGGAGGATCACAAAGTTATTGAAAAATCAAAAGAAGATGAAGAAAGAGATAATATTTGTTTTCTTTGGGATGGATACTGCGATATGCTTACGGGGAATTGTCCTGATAAATTAAAACAAAGCTATAACGGCAAAAATGGCCTCTGTGTGACTCTTAAGGAGAACTGTAAGGTGTTTCGCGAAAAATTGCCTCTATTAAAAGCCCTTATGTACAATATAAAAGGTTCTTTAACAGAAAAAAATATTTGCATTAATAAACTAAATGATTATTGTACAAAATCAGCACACTCAAATAAGACTCTAGAAAATTCATGCAAAGAATATAGTGAGAACAAAGAAACAAGGGCTAAAACATGTGATAAACTTATTAGCTGGATGAAAATATTATGCAATACCTTACCAGTTAAACTGGGTAAAGCTGCTAAGGACTTAAAAAATAGAGCAAATGAATTTAAAAAAACCAAGCAAGAAACTGAAAAAGCTATTAATAATTCTGGTTTATTCTTGGCCATTCCTCAAACAGCAGATGGGAAGCAGAATCATCACCTTAGTGTACGTAGTAATATTTACAGCAATAACACGGCTTATGTTAGACTTGTACGTCGCGAGGATGTCCTAGATATAGAGCCATCAGTGCGTCAAGGATTAGCATTTGATCTGATGTCTTTACTTGTAGAGTTGTATTTGGAAGCCAAGGGCATCTGCAATCATTTTATCCAAGAGTGTATCTTTGAAGATGACTGTCCTAAGTTTAAAGACTCATGTAAGAAAATACATGAATCATGTAAGGAATTTGTGTTGCCTAATGCCAAGCCTCATGTAACAACGTCTATATCAACAACGACACTTACAGAGTCAACAACTGTAGCGGATACTCAATCGGAATCTACTGTAGTAACTACAATGATAGAGGGAAAGTGTGTTGCGCTTCATTCAAAGACCACATGGGTAACAAGCAAATCAATATCTACAAAAATAACTACATCAGTAACAACACTAACACAAAAATGCAAGCCAGTACCATGTACAACGGAAGAAACACAAACAAGAAAGCCTGAAACTAGAACTGAAGCAGATCATACAGTGATGCCAAATGAGGGGATAAAAATATCTGGATTGGGAGCAACGAGTATTGTTATATGGGTAATAGGAATTTTTGTTGTAATTTAAAGCGAATATTTGAACTTCTCGGGTTTTACAATCCAATGCAAATGCTTATTATTTTTTAAAACCATAGCAAAAACTTTTTTTAAATCATAGCAAAAGAATCCTAAAGAATGATCTGAAGGAAAATTCCCTAAAGATATGGGAAACTCAAGAAGAACTTTAGGAATATCCAATAAAAAAATGTTCAACATAAATATTAAACAGTGCATAAATATTTAGTGCTGTAACATGAAGATCAATCAGACCTGAAGATTCCAGATTTGCCTGGTATGCAGGTCACAGGACCCTGTATGGCAAAAAAATAAGCCAGCAAAAACTGACCAGTGCCTGATAGTTACCCAGCTTATATCGTGCATCTGTTCAGTACCAGCTATGTTCCTGTTAAGCTGTCTTTACACGTGTTAAAAAAGTATAATATAAAAGGAACAGAATGGTAAAAAGATGAATGATGAAATATAAAAAAACAATTTTATAAAAATGAATTAGAAAAAAAGATGAATATGATTTCAAGGAAGCAAAAGAATTATTTATTATAATTGAAAAACAATGGATTTTTTCATATCAATTTCTCAAAAACAATATCAAACATGGAAAACAAAATATGAATTTAATTTTTAAAAAAATACTTTTGAAAAACAATATATTCACCTTTTTTAAAATTCATTTTCATTTTTCTCAACAATTACTATTTGCTAGAATATGCAATCTTATCGAATTCAAATGCAAACCTCAATTTTTAAGTATTTCCAAATTGTGCTCATATTATTAATTGAAAAGACACTTTAAACATCGTCATTAATACAGAAATGACATAGTTTTGTTCTTTTTTTCTCAAAAAACTGCCTTTAAAAGTTTCAATATTTAACATCTCAAAGACAATATAAAATAGAAACAGCTTTAGAAGTCTGCCCACACAGCCAGCAAGCACGCTTTCTCTCACATTAATGTCCTCTAGATTTTGGCGCGGGCGGTGGCGCGGGCGGTTAAGCGGCAGGCTGCAGCTCCACAGGGAACAGGAGCAAATGATGAGGAAGTGCGTCTTTTTGCTTTGATATTAAAAAAGAATGCACTAGAAGAATCAAAATGCGAAGAAAATTTAAAAAATTATTTGGAAACATTAAAAAATGCAACATTAGAACTAAAAAATGTTCACAAAAAGCTTAATAACTTAAACGAAAACGAAAAAATCAAAGCAAAATGTAAAGAAATAAAAACAAAGATTCAAGATAAGTGCACTGGATTTGAAAAAAAAATCGAAGATGAGGTTAAAAAACAAAGCACAGAATTGACAAATGATGATTGTAAAGCAAATGAACAACAATGCACGTTTTTGGAAGAAGCATGTCCTAATGATCTTACTAAAAATTGCAACAAACTAAGAAATTTGTGTTATCAGAAGGAACGTGAGAGAGTAGCAGAAAAGGCTCTTTTAAAAGGACTTAGTGGTGCTCTTAAAAATAAAGACACATGTAAAAAAAAAATAGAGGACATATGTATTTTTTTGAAACAAGAAAGCGACGAATTGATGATATTATGTCTTAATCAAGAAACTACATGTAACACTCTTGTAGAAAAGGCAAAGTCTAAATGTAGTTCTCTTAAGCAAAAGATTGAAAACTTATTAACTAAAGACAATGAATTAGAAAAAAAATGCTCACAGTTGCTTAGTGAATGTTATTTTTACGGTCAAAATTGTGAAAATGATCCACCGAAATGTGATAATTTAGAAAAGAAATGTAAAAAAAAAAGCATAATCTATACAGCAATGGACTTAAATTTTGACCCTACAAAACCAGAAACTACACTAATAGAAAAAATAGGCCTAGAAGATCTCTATACTGACGCATTAAAAAAGGGGGTTTATATTGGAAGGCCGCCTCCAAAAGGGGAGATTGCTTTACTGGCATTATTAACCTTAGATTTGAGTGATTCAAATAAAGTTGATAATAGACAACAAAAATGTGAACAGCTCCTTGGAGAAGTATGCAAAAATCCGCAAAAGCACAAGGTTTTGCAAGAATTATGTAAAAATAAAGCAGTAACCGAAGAAGGAAAAAAAAAATGTAAAGAACTAGGTAAAGAACTTGCGAAACATGCTCAAGACGTTTCTGAAAAGATAATCAAATATCTTATTATAAGCAACCCAAACAAACTTACTAGTTGGCACGAATTATATACATTTATTAGTAAAAAAGAATGTGTAAGATTGCAGTCTGACTGTTTTTATTTAAAAGGCCAAGATTCACTTGAAAAACTCTGTGATAACCTAAAAGCAGCGTGTTATAAAAAAGGACTTGAAGCGCTAGCAAATAAAGCATTACAAGATAAGTTACGGGGAAAGTTGCATGGATCAAATGGAACATGGTTTGAAAACCTTCAAAAAAGCTTGGTAGAAGTATGTAAGGAGCTAAAAGGAAAAAGCGATGAACTATTTGTGTTGTGTGTGCAGCCAAAAAAAGCTGCTCTTGTACTTTCAACAGATTTGCGATTTAGAGCTATTTTTCTACGAGAACAATTGAATGAAAAGCGAGATTATCCGACGGGGAAAGACTGCATAGAGCTTAAAGAAGAGTGTAGTGTTTTAATTCAGGATTCAGAGGAGATTAAATGGCCATGCAATACACTAAATGAACACTGTATTCGATTAGAGGGTATAAAGCAATTAGAAAAAGAATTGTTAGAAGAAAATAAAGGGTATTTAAAAGATGAAAAGAAATGTAAAGAAGAGGCTGGAAAACGCTGCGAAAAATGGCTTAGGAGAGGAAATAACAAGTTTTCTTTTGTATGTTCTGTTTTAGAGCTTGCTTGCATGAAGATCACTGCAAATGTTAAATCTAAGTGCAATGCATTAAAAGAACATATGAAAGCCCGTAATGTTATAACTGAAGCAGCCAATAAAGCTACAATGGAAAAGACATGTAGGTTTTGGACACCATATTGTCAAAAGTTTATTTCCAACTGCGATGATCTTAAAGAAGATGGAGGAAATGACGGTGATTGTAAGAAACTCAATAAAAACTGTGAGTTATTCTTTGAAAAGAAAAAGATAGAAGATAAAGCAATTGATGAACTAAAGGGTAGTCTATTAAACAATACGGGTTGCGAAGAAACTCTTAAGAAATATTGTACACAATTAAATAATGCAACCAATGGACTTGAAACTTTATGCAAAGAAAATGGTAAGGACGAAGCTGATGTTAGAAAAGAACAATGCAAAAAACTGGTTAAACAAGTGCAAGAAAAATGTTTAGGATTAAAGAATGAGCTTACAGAGATAAAGAATGACTTAGAAATCAAAGAAGAAAAGTATAAAAAGATTAAAGAGGAAGCAGAGAAAGCCATGGAAAATGCAAACCTTATTTTATCGAGAGCGAAAGGACCTGATAATAATAATAAGTCAGTAAATAAAGACTCATCTAATGCACCTAAGGAAGGGAAAGGCACAACAGGATTTAAACTTGTAAGAAGAAATGAAAAAGTGCATGTAACAGAAAAAGAATTAACAGCATTTGATTTGGTAGCAAGGACATTTGATCTCTATCTAGAATTGAAAGAAATATGTAATCATTCACTGAAGAATTGTGGTTTCAAAAAAGAGTGTGACTGTGAGGATCCATGTAAAAAGATACAGGGAATATGTTCAACATTAGAGCCACTAAAAGTGAAACCACACGAAATAGTAACTAAAAACATAACAACCACAACCACAACGACGACGAC